>NC_089656.1:2756785-3075357 GCF_037042795.1 Molothrus aeneus
CCAGCTCAGGATTTGCTCTTCCTGGGGAGTTTCCTCTTGTCAGTGGTGGCAGCTGCAGAACAGCATTGGGCAGAAATCACAGGTGAAGCAAAGTCATGAGAGAGCTCTGCACCCTTTTTTTGTTTCAGTTTTGAAGGTGAATATGAGTTGCATGTGATGGTGTTCACAGGGGTCTGAGGATGAGGGAAGAGACGAGGATCTGACTCCATGTTTCAGAAGGCTGATTTATTATTTTATCATATATATTATATTAAAATTATACTAAAAGAATAGAAGAAAGGATTTCATCAGAAGGCTGGCTAAGAATAGAAAAGGAATGATAACAAAGGCTTGTGACTGACAGAGACAGTCCAAGCCAGCTGACTGAGATTGGCCATTAATTAGAAACAACCACATGAGCCCAATCCCAGACCCACCTGTTGCATTCCACAGCAGCAGATAACCATTGCTTACATTTTGTTCCTGAGGCCTCTCAGCTTCTCAGGAGAAAAAATTCTAAGGAAAGGATTTTTCAGAAAATATCATGGCTACAGTTGCATTCTTCTCTTTTTTTTCCTTTGTACAGAGACCATCACAAGTGTAATGTGGTTACATGGGGACGGAAAGCAAAATCAAGCCATAATTTCAGAAAGGCTGGTTCCTGAAGGTGAAGCCTGTGAGACTCAGAGCTCCTCCACTGACATTTGTATTTCCCTTGTTTTCTGCCTAGTAAGTTCAAAATCTGTAACATTAATGATTGCTGAAGACTTCAACAACCTATATTCTCATCCTCTGTATTGGAAGGGGGGAAATAAAATTAATAAATCCCTTAATAACTATATGCACTATATTAATTTGCCAAAATGCAAAAAGTTCTCCTCTGAAGGAGTAGAGAAATTGAGATATTAATATGTTGTACATACAGCTAACACATTACAGATCTTGTTGAGCCTTTATGTCACGAAAAAACCAGCAAAAGTTTCAGTTGGGGACCATGGATCTTTTCAGCATATGAAATTTGACATAAGTCTATGTTGTCTTATACATCAAGAGTTCTATTATCATTATGGTGCAAGGATTCCATATCACCAGAGATTCATACGGCCTCAATGTTTTCGGTAGGCATCTCCTCTAAGCACTGACTCTTCCTGGTCCTTGCAGTAGCCATCTGACTCCAGATACCACCAATCCATTCTTTTATACTGCTGTTCTTATTGGCTACAGGTGTGGCCTGTTAAGATCAGACCTGCTCCTAATCTTTAGTAATTGGTTCAGCTGCAACTCTTTGGGGGATAGGATTACATTCTACACCACCTTCATAATATATCCCCCTACAATTCCCCCTTTTTCTTTTAATTAAAGAGTTGCAGCATTACCAGAAGGACATATTAAAATAAATTGACATTATGACATATTTATACATTTCATTTACAACTGAGAGTTATACTGGTGTTCAAACAGCATATTATAGTATAGATATATATAGTTCTAAATGTCAGTTCAGTTTTATAGTTTACAAACTGCTTATCTTCATATTTAACAAATACTAATAGCTGTAATTGATATATTTTGTCAATAGTTTAGTATTCAAATCCTGTTTCCCTGAATCCATGGGGTTATATGGTCAAATCTTGTTTCCCTGAATCCACAGGGTTACATGGTCAAATCCTGTTTCCCCGAACCCAGAGGGTTATGTGGTTTAGTCCCGAATCCACGGGTCATCCTGAATCCAGAGGGCAATATAGTTTAGTCCCAAATCACGTCGGGGTCAGTATTGGTTGTCTTATACATCAAGAGTTCTATTATCATTGTGGTGCAAGGATTCCATATCACCAGAGATTCATACTGCCCTAATGTTTTCTGTAGGCAGCTCCTCTGAGCACTGACTGTTCCTGATCCTTGCAGCAGCCATCTAACTTCACATCCCACCAATCCATTCTTTTATATCACTTGTTCCTATTGGCTACAGGTGTGGCCTATTAAGATCAGACCTGTTCCTAATCTTTATTAATTGGTTCAGCCCCAACTCGTTGGGGATAAGATTACATTCTACACCACCTTCACAAAGCAATAGAATTTATTACCCACCTGGTTTATGAAATGTGATTCTTGCCTGTAAAGCCAGAATATTGATATTTAATTAAGTTTGATCGTTATAAATTTCTCGATCATTAAAATGCTAAAAATAGAAATGCCTACTGAAAAATACAATATGCTGCAGTCACTCAAAATAAATAGATCCCAAAATGCTGTGTTTTGTTGTAGTGAGCCTCAGTTCTAGGTGTTTATCAGCTGAAACACAAGTTGCTGTTAAAACTTGCAGGATAAGAGGCTAATAAGCAGTGAGCAAGTGGGAAAAGGCACACTGTGTCTGGTAATTCCATGTGTTAGAGTGGTAGTTCAGAGATGACTTTAATCACAGAGGAGGCTGCAGCTTGCTGGGAGCTGCATGACAGCAGCACACGACAGGCCTGAGCAGTCTGCTGCAGTCTGGGCCTTCACACAAGGACAGTTGGCTGCTAAAAATAACTTAGGAGATAAACTAAAATATTAATATGCTGTGGGATGCCATGATTCCGTGCACACTGAGCAGCACTGCCATGCAAATGATCGATTTCCAGGAGGAGAAGAGAGAATTAATTCTCATATTGCCACATTGAAATGGCTTAAATATGCACCAAAGCTATTTCCAGTGACCAGACAATTGCATCCTGTATGGCTTTCTGAATGTGAGCTGACAGCCTGCTACAGCAAAGTGCACTGCAATCATTTTTGGGCTTGAGCCAGGCATATCAATTGAATCATGGCTCCTCCATAGCAGCTCAGTGAAAGAAATGCAGAATGAGCATGTCATTTCATATTGAACAGAAGGCTAAGGGTTTAATGACTGCTCAGCCACCTCAGGCAAGATTTCCATCAACACAGTTAGCCACTGCTGATTCCAAAGCAGCCATGAAGTAAACACTGAAGATGTAGGAACTTACTGTGTGTCCCTTGGCCCATGTGAAGGCTGGCAGCATGCCTACAATGTGATGTTTATTAAATACAGCAGAAAGCCTTTCTTTGAGGCCACACAGGACATTTATGAAAATTAGGGTCTTTAGTGGTATGAATTTTAGGCTTTTAGAAGGTCTCCTTATGCTACTGATAGACCTTTTGCATTACTGGTGCATCTTCTATCTGAAGTTTTAAGGCAGTGTGACATTGCTGTCATGTGATAAAAAGGGTGAAGGAATTCTTCCCTGGGCCCTGAGCACAGAGACAGGAAAGAGCTGAGCCTGTTTAGAGCTTCAGATTGCATTTGTGCAAGGGTTTAACTGCTGAAACAGAACGAGGGAAACAGATCAGTCAATGCTATAATCTGGGTTGAGTTTTGTGCAAACCCAGGGCACTGGGAATATTTCTGTGTCTGTTCTGGGGTGCCCTGACCCCCAGGGCAGCACTGACTTTGACCCTCACTCATGGAGAAAGTTTCCCAGACTTCAAGATAGACTGGAATCCACAAAAGTGTGCAATAGATTATAGAGAGCAGTGTGGGTGAATCACTTGGTGAGAAATTGAGGTTTTGGGATTTTTAGTATGCTGTGGATGGAAGCAAGATGGAGGGCACAGGGTGCTGTCCTGGGTTTCTGCTTTCTTCTCCATGGGTTTGGGTGGCATTTTGTAATTGGGCAGAAAAGTCCCCATTGTGGGCTCTTTGGTATCAGTTATTGGGTTAAAAAGGAAAATAATCTAAGTGTCAGTTCTTAATTGGACAGTTTAGTCTTAAAAGACCTTGGAACAAGAGATTGTTGGCCATTTTGTGCCTGCTAATGAAAAGCTGCCCAAGTCACAGCAGTGAGACTGTTTTACTGATAAGAAATAATGAACACCTGAGTCTGAACATGAACGACCTCAAGTGCCTTCAATCCAGACCCAGAGAAACCCACAACTGGTACCCCCACAGTGTTTGGGATTGCTCAGAGTGAGAGGGCAGCAAGGACTGCAGTAGAAAAGCTGTGACACCCCTGGGGCTGAAGGGACCAGCTCAGGAGAGCTCATCAGCTGGGCCAGGTATTCCTTTTAGGCACAGAGGTGTTAATTTAGAGCAAGGACAGATAAAACCCAACAAGGGGATTATTTTTAACCTTTTATATCTATGTGGGGGGAGAGAGATGCAGGTATATATTTAGCTGACAAATAAGCTATTTTTGAGCTAATTTCCTGTATGGTAGCAAGGATTCCTCTTCTAAATAGATTTATGCTTTCTTTAACAAACTACAACCACTTAGCATGATCAGCTCTACTGGTTAATTAACTTTTTCAGGGTGCGTGCAATGCTGTCTGCAAAACAATACTTGGTGTAGATGACATAATTAGCCAGAGAAATCCAGCAGGTAACCAGCTCTCCTTAGCTTCCCACAAGGATTTCTCTGAAGGAATTACAGTAACTGAAGATCTGATCCTATTATCTGTAATGTGTCAGGTAAGTTTTAAATGAAATCTTCCCATGTATGTTGTGACAGGAATGCCCGCTCCACTGAACAGCAGGCAGAAGCTGTTCCTGTGTAAAGCACTACCTGGAAAAGGCAGCTGGCTTAGAGGGTTTGCCACTGAGGGAGGGGGGAGATGAGCTTGTATGAGACAAGGAGTAGTTGCAGTGCTGTGTGCCTCAGCAGCTGGGCAGGGATCTTGAATTTCTTAAGGAACATCCTTGGTTTCTCAGGAAAAGTTAAATAATTTCTGTTAGAGATGAGCATCAGCTTCAGACCAGAGTTGGTGCTGCTGTGTTTCTGTTGTCTTATATATTACAGCAGTTCTCTTATCATTATAGCACAAGGATTCCACATCCCCAGAGATTCATACCTCTTTGATGTTTCTCATGGGCTTCTCCTCTAACCACTGACTGTTCTTGGCCCTTGCAGCAGCCATCTAACGCCAGCTCCCACCAATCCACTCTTTTATACCACTGTTCTGATTGGTTACAGGTGTGGCCTGTTAAGATCAGACCTGCCCCTAATCTTTAGTAATTGGTCCAGCTGCAACTCGTTGGGGGATAAGATTACATTCTACATTACCTTAATTTACCCATACTGTGTCTCCCTACATGTTTCTACACAGGGGGCTGGGGGCTTCCAGACTCTCCTTTTTCTGTGTATTTTGCTGATTTCTGTGGATTAATCAGGTGCATACTATGTGCACCTGTATTTCCAACTCTGAACTAGATACAAATTCCATCTTTCAATTGATCTACCCAGCAACATTCAAGTGGCTTTCAGCAGCAGCATAAACATTTTGAATCTGATCCAATTCAGATTATGTTTTCTTTATATTGTGCCATTTGATAGTGGAACAAATATGATTATTCACTGTCTTTTTCACCAATAGCTTTTTCTGTAAAGCTTGAAGATAGCAAAATCCTGAAATACATTTCTCTTGGATCATTTAACAACTGCAGGCTTGATCCTGTAAGCTGTAGGTAGTGCAAATGCACAGCTAAGCCACTGGTAGGATTAAGGAGGATGCTGTATTTATCTCAAAGAGCAGTAGGAGAAAGTTGACATTAAAGTCTGCTGTGCCACTGCAGCAGTATCAGAGCATATTTCTGCCAGTGTGAGCCACCGGGAGCTGCTGGGCTGCATTTCCCCACGGCTGCTCCATCACCAGAGCACTCATCCCTCCCTCCTGACACCCCAGGCTCCCTCCTGCCCTCTGAGCCCAGTCCTGGTGTTGTGCATCAACAGGGGAATCCCAAATCTTTAAGGACTGCTCCAGTGTTGGGAAGGATGAAAGTTTGACAAGGAAGTCTCACAGATATGTGTGCTTAGCAGAAAGATTTTTGAATGTAGAGTCTGATGAAGGAATAGAAATTAAAGCAAGTTTTGATACAGAAGAAAAGAATTGCTGAGCCAGTCTCACTGGATAACCAAGGAGGCAAAGGGTGTGTGAGTTAGAAGGGGTTTTTATGGCTTAGAGCAAAGGATAAACCCACCTCAAACAAGAAGATGTTTTTACCAAGCAGAAAGAGAGCACAGGCAAACAAGGCAGCAAATGTGGCAAGTAGAAAAAAGGTCTCAGAATTTTCCACTGCAAGAAAACTGAAAAACAACTTCTGGTTTAAACTGTAATGTACAACTTTTAGTGATTGGAGAACAGTAACATGAATATGGTAATTACAGTAGTTATGATAGGCTATAGATAATAGTTAAGGTATAGATTGGTTCTACTGTATGAAGATGCTCAGCAAAGAAAAGTATAGAATGCAATGTGACCAAAAGAAAAGTGTATAATGCATTGTAACCTAAACCAAAGGGTCTCCAGGCCTGCCTGCAGCTGGAGCTGACAGCTGTGGGCACAGCTCTGTCACCCACCACCCTGGGCTGCTGTAACCTCTTGGATGGAATAAACTGCATTTTGGAGAGCCCCTGGAGTCCTGCATTCCTCATTCAGGCTCTTCCAGTCCAGCCTGAGCATCCTCCTGCTCCCTCCCCAGTGGGAGCCAACCTGCCAGCCCTGCCTGGTGCTTCTCTCTGAGCTCCAGCTGGGGGCAAACTGTGCCCCATGGTGGGCTCAAGCTGCCCTTGGGGAAAGGTGGAAATAATATTAACAACAAAAACACTTGGTGTCATAATTTAAACATGATTTCAAAAATTTGTTCAAATGCATGAGGTTTTTTCTAAATCCCTTTCTCCTGCAATCAGGCACATTTGTGAGTAGTTGTCATTTTGTGTTTAATGAAATAAGTGTTCTGCCCTCATCTTAACAGAAAAATATTAAACATGACTGCAAAAAAATCCCTAAACCTCTGCTATGTTAAAATTAACGAAATAAATAAAAAATAATTTTAAAAAGCTTGAAAATGGATATGGCAAGTTTAATTAGCCTTCAAAATACTGATGTTCTTTATATCTTCAGCCAGCATTTTTAAATGAAAACACTGAATTAAAATCAGCTTTAGAAGTGTAGAAGCTGAAAAATACCGTAATACCACAGAGAGAGAGAAATAACTTCTGCAATGAGGGAAGAAGGGAGGAGTGTGGGTGTTGTTTCTTTGTGTAGGTTCTCACAATCCTTAGCCTGTTTACACAGAGAAGCTTTTCTGTCATTATATCACTCCATAGTGTATTAAGTATAAAGCAAACATTCTCACTGTGTTACTGGTTTTCACAGGAGCAGGCACAGGATCAAGGTTTAGCATGTGTGACTACGTTTGCAAAATCTGTGCTTCAGGCAAAGTCTTTCCAAAAAGGTCCCTGTAATGTGGTGTTAGATAATCACAGATGTGCTGTGGATAAAGCACTTTAGAAGGTATGGAAATGGATTTGAAACCACATGAAATGCACTTCAGAGAGTCCCCAAAGTCAAGTCCTTGTTGAACAAGAAGAGGCAGGAGGCTGCAGGGCAGCTCCTGCTGGGCTGAGGCTTTGGGGTGATGTTGGAATTCTCATCTGGTGCCTGTGGAGCAGAGCTGGTCCTGGCAGGTAGTGGGGACCTTCCAGCCCCAGGTGCTTTTGGCCAAAGGTTAAGAAAAGAATGTTATGACAGCCACAGAGCATGTGTCAGAAATGTCAGCGCTGCTCTGCAAAGGAAAGTGAGAGCTGCTGAAAACAGAAGGGACTCAGCCATCACTGCAACATCGTTTGCAGGCACACTTCATCTGGGCATCTCCCATTAAAGCCCAGTGCCAGGGGGTTGAAGATTGCAAGGCAAGATGTTTTCCATCACCATCTGAATGGCAGCTGGTTTTTGTCAAGTGGGCAGTTTGCTTTATCTCTCTCTCTGAGTGCTCACAATCACTCTTCCTTAGGGAAGAGACACCTGCTGATAACAGCTATTGAATGTCCCTGCATGGCTGATAAGAACTACAGCATCCCACTGGGGGATGTGAGCCCAGAGGGAGGAGCCAAGCATTGCTACCCAGATATAATCTGGAGATTCTGGAACACCAGGACAGCTTCTGCACTGGATTCCCAGAGGAACAGCAGCTGCCTCTTCTTCCCCTGGATCTGCAGAGGAAGAACACATCCTTCTCTACAGGATTCCTGCTCCAGCAGAACCACCCCTGGCACTGCAGGAGGGCTGAGCCACAATTCCAATGGGACTGCTGCCAACAGCCTGACCCACAGGGTGTCAGGTTGGGTTCTGACTCTGGCAGTGCTGTTCTAGTGCACTGCATTGTTTATTTTATCCTTTTATTTTTCTTTTCCCTATTAAAGAACTGTTATTTCCTGCTCCCATATTTTTGCCTGAGAGCCCCTTAATTTAAAATTTAGAGCAATTTGGAGGGGTGGGGAGGGTTCACATTCTCCCTTTCAGGGGAGACTCCTGCCTTCCTTAGCAGACTCCTGTCTTTCCAAACCAAGACACAGGGCTTGCTGGAGTCACCTGCTCAGCCCATGGGCCATCTGGAGATGAGCAAACCTGCAGTGGGACAGGAGATGCTGTGTGCTGATGCCTGCTCAGAGCCACTGACAGAGGCAGGGGCTACACCACGTCCTGATGTTCAGCAGGGTGGCTCCACTGAGGGCACACATTCCATGTATTTCCTACAACGTGCCTTTCTCTTTGGATTTTGGGGTTTTTGCAGCTACACAGATATGAAAGCTTTTCCAAAGCTTTAATAAGCTTGGGAAAAAACCCCTGAACAATATCATAGAATAGTTATTATATTATTATATTATCAATCCAAAAACGTCATCATGGAATATTAAAGGATTGAGAATGCCATGTAGGGACAGTCCAGGCTTCATAAATGTAGGGAAGGGCTCTTCAATCCTTTACATTTATGTATGCTTTCTACTGACTTTGTTAAATCCAGGGAAGTAGCAAAAATGTCCATTCCTTCAATAAAAGCTGTAAGAAATGTCTGATGATTGCAGGCTGTTCTATTCATTTATATATAAATATATAGTCATTATGAGAACCTTATTTTCAGTTACATTAACATCCCTCTATACTTCCTAGCTATTTACATGACCTTTCCCAGAGTATAAATTATAATGGAAAAACATAAATGAGAACCAGACTCCATGAGGATAAGCAAAATTGATAACTGTATTAACTGATTAATTTGTGTTACACTTGAGCACTGCCTTTCTCTTTTTCCTTTCATTTTGAAGACCACACTCAAAAGGGCACAGCCAGAGAATATTTTGTGCAGCCTGGGTGGGATTTCCTTGCTTGCCTCTCCTCCAAAGCCATGTCTTCCTCTTGAGAAAATAACTCAACTTCATCTACATATGAATTTCATGGACATTCAGAAGCAGCACTTATGTTACAAACTATAATGTAGGGAATGAATGAAACACACTGCTCTGCTCTATCACACGTGGTTCCAGAGAAGAAGTGGCAATAATATTAAAAAATCAGTTTTGATTGAAACAAAACAGCTGTACATTGACTGATCTAAATTCAAGCTTTGAAAAGCTGATAAAGCCAAGGTTTATAGGTTTAGTCACTTTCTGGAAAGTGACCTCACATGTTTACATTGAATGTAATAATATAAGTTTAAGTAAATATTCTGTTACAATAATGTGACAAAAAGATTGGGCTTTGTAAGTTGATGGTTGGACTTGGTGAACTTAGAGGTCTTTCCCAACCTTAATGATGCTATGAAAAAGAGAATTATATAGGGTAAGTAGCATTAAAGCAACTGGAAGCATATTTTCATGCTTTTACATGCTTTGCAAAGCAGGTATACAGTGTGATACGTTCTGTCTCAGATGCCATTTTCATTCTTTGATGCTTTTTCTATATTAGATTATTAACATTGTGTGATCTGGGAGGCATAAAGGAACATTCTGCTCCCTTTCAGAATGAAAAGCCAATGCACATTGTTCCAAAGGTCTGTGTGCCATTTTCACATACAAAGTTCACTCAATAAAAATGATTTTAATTAAAATGCCATTTTCCTGGCTTGCTGTGTGCTGTTACTCAGAGAACTCTGAGCTGCCCAGCTGGGGCTGCTGCTGCCCTTTGGGAGCTTCTTGGAACAGCCCCCATTGCTCCATCCCAGAGCTCCTGAGAAAAGTCATACAGAAATGGGCTCTGTAAGCAGGGGAAGCGGCTTAGCCCCAGTCTGTTACAGGAGCCTCCTCCAGCCAGGTCTCATAAGATTTTGGAGGTCTATAACACACCCAAGATAGCTCAGCTACCTTTGGAGGCATAAAATCAGCAGGATGGCTTCTGTGGCAGTGCTGGAAACAAAAGGGTTTAATAAAAGGCAAAATAACAATCAGAGAAAAACCAAGCTGGGTGCCAGAGGCTCTTGCTCCAGGTAAAACACCTCACAAAAAGCAATTAGTTTCTTTGTTCTCTTCTTTTTCTAGTAAATTGCCTAGGTGGGATTTGAGGGCTCCTGAACAATTGGGTATCCTTAAGTTTGAGGTGAAGTCCCCAAGGTCCTATGAGGTGGCATTTTTACCTAATAGAAGAGAGAAACTTCTGGGCTTCTTTCCTTTTTGAGGGGACAAAGGACAGTTTTGTCACTCTGTCAACAAGGGGCACACTCCTATACCAGTCTATAAATGCCAGCCTATCCCAGAGTTTCATCCTGCTTACCCCCAGCCCATGGATGCCAGTGTTGGGAAGGATGAAAGTTTGACAAGAAAGTCTCACAGATATGTGTGCTTAGCAGAAAGATTTTTGAATGTAGAGTCTGATGAAGGAATAGAAATTAAAGCAAGTTTTGATATAGAAGAAAAGAATTGCTGAGCCAGTCTCACTGGATAACCAAGGAGGCAAAGGCTGTGTTAGTTAGAAGGGGTTTTTATGGCTTAGAGCAAAGGATAAACCCACCTCAAACAAGAAGATGTTTTTACCAAGCAGAAAGAGAGCACAGGCAAACAAGGCAGCAAATGTGGCAAGTAGAAAAAAGGTCTCAGAATTTTCCACTGCAAGAAAACTGAAAAACAACTTCTGGTTTAAACTGTAATGTACTAACTTTGAGTGATGGGAGAACAGTAACATGAATATGGTAATTACAGTAGTTATGATAGGCTATAGATAAAAGTTCAGGTATAGATTGGTTCTACTGTATGAAGATGCTCAGCAAAGAAAAGTATATAATGCATTGTAACCAAAAGAAAAGTCTATAATGCAATGGAACCAAAAGAAAAGTATAGAATGCATTGTGACCAAAAGAAAAGTCTATAATGCAATGGAACCAAAACCAAAGGGTCTCCAGGCCTGCCTGCAGCTGGAGCTGACAGCTGTGGGCACAGCTCTGTCACCCACCACCCTGGGCTGCTGTAACCTCTTGGATGGAATAAACTGCATTTTGGAGAGCCCCTGGAGTCCTGCATCTCTCATTTAGGCTCTTCCAGTCCAGCCTTTCCCAGGCTGCATCCTGCCCTCTCCGTGTGCCAGGCTCGCTGTGTCCCAGCCATGCCCTCCCTCAAACAGAGGGGCAGTGCTGCCATGGGGCTCACAATGACATTCTGCATGTTCAAACTGGCTTTGTGCATATTCAAAAGTCTGCTCAGAGCACAGGCAGCAGTAAAAAATACAAGTTATAAGATCGTTCCTGTCCACAAATCCAATTTTGAATTTTAAAAGGAAGATTCTGTAGAAATGGTTCCTGTGTGCAAAGTCTGCCAGTGTTGGCTGCAGGGTCCAGCCAGCCTCCAGCCCACCTCCCCTGGAAACCAGAGGGGAGCTTCACATTCCCTGAACACGATTCCTTCACCCAGGGTTGTTCTCCTGGGAAGCTGAAAGGCAGCTGTCAGAACCCAGAATATTCCTCTGGCTGCCCTGCAGGACTCGAGACCCTGACAGGGCTCAGAGACCTTGCCACAGAGTGACAGACACCTGTGCCTTTGATTTTAACCCTTGGAAACAATTACCAGCCTTGTGTGAAGAGTTACAAGCCACAAGAGTTTAAGTAGAATGATGGTGAATTTATCACAGGGTGAAAAAGTAGAATTTTGTGGTTTTAGAATGGGGGTTCTGATGGAGGAATCTGGGTGCGTTCTGTTTTTCTCCTTCTTCTTCTTGGCCTCCATCTTCAGCTGTGATGGTGGCACTTTTGGATTGGTTTAAAGTAGAGACAGACTGTCTAACATAGGTGATAGGTATTGGAAAATTATTGTAAATAAAGTACAGGTAGTTCATAGTTTAAAAACCCAACACCACCCCAAGGGCAGTCACTGCCTCAACCTGACCTGCTGAACAGATCTCAGCAGGTCAGAAAAAGAATGGAATAGATAAGGGAAAATAGACAACCTTGGCAAGCAGAACTGACACATCCTGACTTCTTCTTTGGTCTCGGGGCTGGGAAAAAGAGACTTTCCAACACCTTGGGGTCATCTCGACACCAGAGACCTCATCAGGCAGTGAGAGAGGCCTCAGAGAAAAGGAAACCAATTCTTATCTCATTTGCTTCTCCTGTGTTGTGCTCATGTGGAATGTGTTTGGAGATTGTTCACCCACAGGTGATTGTTCCATTGCATTCTGCTGGGAGTTGTTTTCACTCTTTGGCCAATCAGGGCCAAGCTGTGTCAGGACTCTGGAAAGAGTTGGGAGTTTTCATTATTATCTTTTTAGCATTTTGTAAGTATCCTTTCTGTATTCTTTAGTTTAGTATAGTATAGTATTCTTTAATATAATACAGTATAATAAAGTAATAAATCAGCCTTCTGAGAACATGGAGTCCTCCTCATCATTCCTTCTGTTAGTGGCCCTGCATTTACAATAGGAGCATTTACAGTGGGCACAGTGCAGCTCATCCCTACAGACACATGGCTCAAGGCTCTGAATTTACAACCAGCCTGACCAAAGTTGGATTACTAAATCCATAATCCTTCATCTGAATAAGTGCTCTCATTTAAAAAAGTGCAGTGTTCAGTGGAGATTGTTCAGGAGGGGAAGTGCTCTAGAGAAAAGTGTAATTATATGTAAAACTGCTGTGTTTGAATGTAGAAAAACATCATAGTGAATTTTTTTCTTGGTGAGTTTTATTGAGAAAAAAAAGGAACAAAACTTTAGAGGGACAAAATCTGGTGTTTGGTTGAAACCAGTGGTGACCTTAGAAACAAAATGCTTTTGTTTAAAAAATTCCTTAACCCATTCTGTTGACCAGTTTGGATAATAAAATTCTTTATTTAAAGGATCAAGAATAAGTTTAGAGAACAGAAATGGATACTTTAGTGTGTGCCTTAGGATCTTGGGTAGCATAGCAGACACTTCTGAAATAGTTACCCCCCACTCTTCTGCTAATCACAGCCACAGTGGCTTAAGCTTCCATATTTATACAAAATAATTAAAATGTACATCTTCACAGAGAACTGTTGCATAGTTATAATATTAATTTAACAAATGTAATCCCTATGAATGAGGCTTATCATTGAAACAGCAATAGGACTTTTGGGGTGTTGCTAAGCAGAATTGTAATTACAGGGGTTGGTTACAAACTGCCCTTGTGAGGAGAGGCAATGGCTCATGAAAATGCATCAACCATTCATGCCCTGCATACTCCCCCAGTCCCTGTAGGGTACCAACTTCTTCCTCCAAAGATTCATCTCAATTTCCACAGAAGGAGAAAAGATTGTAAAATCAATACAATCATTATGGTTGCAGCTAATCTATTTTACAGAAATCCTTGTAAGCAATGTGCATTATTAACACAATGAGATAGGTCTGTGCTCATGGGCTGTGCTGCCAGTCAGTTTCCCAGACACCAAGAGCAGCACAGAACCCCTCTGGTCTGACAGTGTCTGACAAGTGTTTACATGTTAACATTCATTAGCAGATTCGGTCAAGCAATTCACGCTTGATTAATTGATTATCCCATGGTGACAGTTCATTTTTGAAATGTCTGCCAACCTGGGAAGGAGCAGGACAGCCAGACCAATGACAAAAGACATTGATGGACAAACACTGGGCTTGCTGAACAGCTGCTGCAGTGGCAGACCAGCATCTTCAGAGTTTAATCAATGCCTCAAAGACATGGCAATGCTATAAAGACTGTTTATTTCATTTCTGTGCATTTATGAATTGTTAATGCAATCAATACATATTAGCTTCATTTGTTGTTTGGTTAAAATTAATATGAATTTTCCAAGTTGAGTTGCCTTAATACTAGGTTTTATACAGTGAAATGTATGAGTCCTTGCAGTTTTATGAGGTTTTATTGATGCCTAGAAAGCCAAGCATAATTTCTGACTTTGTTTATTCCAGCATTACAGAATTAGTAAGAGTAGACATTGCTGGGCTCATTGAATAAATTAATTTCCTTGGCAATGTGTGCATTTTGAATTTTCTTGAATTAAGTCAGAAAAATTGGATGTGTCAGCACAAGCCAGTAAATAGCAACTGCACTGCAAGAGGATTTCAAGCTGGAGCAGTGCAAGGGAGAAGCTCTAAACCAGAGTAAATTACCCACAGAGAGTACATGTGTTGGAACAGATCATCTCTTGCTTAAATGGTACTGGAGTCCATTGAATTACCTAATAGATAAATTTGGCCCAGTATTAATCTGCAGCAGATGTTTGACTAATGAATGGTTTGAAAGAGCTTGAGTGTATTGTGATACAATGACCTGCTATTGCAGTGTGCTGCTTTCAGAGCTTGCTTTTGTCTTACTAATGCAGTAGAAACAAAAATGCAGAAGTCATAGTGTGAGTTTTCAGAACAATCACTTGGTTTTGGAGTATAAAGAAAGAAGAATCCCAAATCGTTAAATTATTGCAGCTTACAATAAAGTCAGAACCAGACTGCTGTGTGACCTAGCCTTGGGCAGGTAATGTTTTGAGCTTTAATGAGACAAACATTCGGAGAGCTGCTCTTGTCACATCACCCACCTCTACTCCTCTCCCTCCTCAGCTCCTTCCTCCTTGCACATTCTGGACACAGGGTGACAGGGCAGGACGTGCTGAGGCACCAAAGGTGGTTCTTTGGTGCTCTGGACCTCTTGTCACTGGGAAGCTGCTGTAGCTCACCTCAGACAGCCCTGCCTAAAGATCTGAATTTGTTTTCTAAAAGCCAGGAGGAGTTATCACTGAATTCAGCTGCAATTTCCACAACCACTGCTGTTGTCTTGTGAATGCCAAGACTCCTTGAACTGATCCTGAAGCTTGATGATTTCAGAACCAGGCTGTAGGAAAGAGTCTCCTCTATGCATCTCACTTTTTGCATCACTGTGTCACACATTTCTGGGTGAACCCCTCCATTTTTGGTCTTTGTCTCTCATGAAGTTCTAACCATGGGCTGCTCTGGGTGTGACAGGGATGCCACAAAGAAATTCAGGTAAAGAACAGGGACAGCCATCACACCCTGTGTCTTCTGAATTAAGCCATTGTCTGGGGGTCACAGAAAGAGAATTTTATGAAGAGAAGTTAAAAGATTGTTCTCTTTTGCCAACATAAAAGGAGTTCTGTAAGAAATATGAGTGCTCCTGGGTTAGGGCATAACCTGTGTGTTAGTAATGAGAGCACTGAGGAACCTTTACCTGAGAGCAGTTTATTCCAGAACAGACAACCTTGCCTTTTCTTCTAAGCCATTACACACTGCTGGGTGCTAGACAGGATATTTTAATGGATAGAAGGGCTGCTGATCTGAGCCACCATGGCAATTCCTCTGCTCCTAATAACAGAGGCTGCTGTCATTTCAGTGACAATTAGCAGGCAAATCCTATTACAGGAATAAGATCACCTAATCCTCAACTCTGGTACATGCTATTCACTGTGATAGTGTTTTAATTAGAAGGCTTGTGCAGGCTACTATACTTTGTGCAAAAAATCCAGAGAATTCAGAAATTGTGTGAAATGACTTCACTCAAAAATGACAAGTTAGACATCTGCTATTTCCAAATTATCACCAAAGGGGTATCGGGGACAGCCAAAGGTGATACAGATTCATCAGAAGGCATGAAAAGGCTCTTTTTTATTAGAAATCCACAGTTCTTACAGAAACAATGGTGGACCTGCAACCTGATTGGCCTTTAGGAATCTTCTCTCACACCATTGGTGACCTATGAATAGCACATGCTGGAGAACTATATCTATAAACTATGGTTACAGAAAGAGAGATAATTGTTTGAATTCTTTCCTCTAAGTTTCCCACAGCTTCTAAAATCCTGGGAGAACTATGTCTCTCTCTGTTCAGGGGATATGTAATTACTACACAAATGATTACTCCACCCTTCTTAATTGGCATAACTACTTCTCTGTGCTGCTCAGAGTGGTGACAGTAGGAGATCCAGCAAGATCTGAGGTGTCACCAGCAATTTTCTTCTTTGCTGCACTTTTAACTTGTTTGCAAAGGTAGAAATCAAGAAAAAGATACTTGGAGAGAGCCCACCATGTAGATTCTCCACTTGAAGTTTGTGTCCTTTAGAATTGTTCAGTGGGTGCAGCAAAGAGAGAGAATCCTCACAGGAGTGAAGGCAGGAGCAGCTGGCTTCACATGAGCCCTGGAACAGCAAACTCTGCTCCAAGACCCTTCTCCTGGCACTGCAGCAATGTGGAACAGGAGCAGTTCCTCAGCCCTGAGGAGATCCAGGATTTATTTAACAGCAGGCACTGGCTCAGGGCTTCTTGTTCCCTTGGGATTTTCTTTCCCACAGGAGGAGGGTAAACTCCACCAAACAGGAAATCTAGCCAAAATAAGGTGAGTTCACAGGGACCTGTGCTTTCTGTTTACTTGAGGAATAGAAACACTCCCATGAAGGAGGGTATCAGAAGAATCTCTTCCACTCTTGCACAAGCTGTCTCTGGATGTGCAGCTCCATAATGAACCTTGTGCTTTGCCCCCTGTACTCTGAGAGATCTTCTCTAGGGGACTTCTACTCTTCATTATCTCAGGTTTGGCAAAGTATTTAGCACCAGTATAAATCTGCTAATATAGGGTTACAAGTAAGTGATGGATTGAGATATTTTCTTTGAGAAAAGACCATCCTGCAGTCTACATACAGACCTTGGGCTGTGAGCAGAACTCAGCCCCAAAAGCTGGGCCACCACTTAAGTCAGGGTAATGTTACTCAGGACTCTCCATATCAATGCATTTAAAAATCTGTTCATTATAATTTCTGTTTCACAGAGCCACAGTAAGTGCAGTGGCTTTCTGTTCCCATGATATTCATGCTATTCCTGGCCTTTTATTGTACTTAATATTTCCCAGGATCAACTTAACTGTGAATTGGAGGCTGAGACTGCTGAAGGTGTGCTATCTTGGACTGATGCTCTTTCCAGTTAGTACAATTAAGTATCAGTTACAGCAATGAAACAAAGCAAGGAACAATCTTTAAAAAGAATATTGTTACCATTTCTCACCAAAATCTATTTATTATTTTTAGCAACCTACATGACTCATTTCCCTTATTCTTCCCCAAAACTCAGAATAGACTCACTGAGTAGCTCTTTCAATTACAAGTGTCAGTATTATGATTCTTTGTCATGCTTTGTATTTTGTTATCCCGAGACTCTAAATCTGTTCCTTTTCTCTTCCATGTTATCTTGAACATCTTTATAACAAAAGTGCTGCAAAAGCTATTGGAGAAAGATCAGTCTGTCTGACAACATCATTCTTTGCAGCGTGGTAGATTTTGAAAAGAGGCCACCAGCTCTGCAAGATGAAGTAGCATTCTCTTTAACAAAGGAGGATAAGCATCAGAGGCATCTGGGGAAAACCTCTGATTCAAAGTGCTGCACTGTGAATATGAATTCTAACCAGCAATAAGAAAAAGGCAGAGTATCATGTTCAGTAAGCTGAGTTCAACTCTATTGAAGCAGGGGCTGCAGGAGCTGATAAATTCTTGGGACACACTGGAAGGTGAGTTGAGATCTCCAACAGTCTTTGAATCAGGTTTTCTAAAGCTATTTTTAAAGTACATTTTAAAGGACCTCCACCTGCTTTAGGAGCCATAATCATTGAGCAAATTAGCTAATTTAGCAAATTTATGTGTATGAGTAGCTGAAGCAATCCAAGGGAGATCCATGTGCCCAGTGCACCTGAGGTTTGACAGCAGAGGTGCCACTAGAGCCTGCTGAGGCTGACCCCTGGTGCTTCAGGGCCTTCCCTCTCTAACTTTCCCACAGAAATGCCTGCAGGATTTCTGGTGCTGTCCCCTTCCAGTCTCACTCACTTCCACAGGGGCTTGCACTGTTGTCTGGGCAGAGGGACAGGGACTGAATGGAAGCACAGCTTGAAGGGTGAGGTTGTATCAGCTGTAGCCACATGCATCACCTCTGCATCACTTTTTGGGGAAAATTAATTTTAAACCAGACTAACCATTCTGAAGCTTTGGTTATTTCCCCAGATGCATCTTTCTGCTATGTCAGATGCAGAAAGAAATGTCAGAAGAGATCTGAAATATATTTGCAGGAGGGTTAAAATGTGGGTGCTGTGAGTAGTTGGAGTGTATTTAATCCATCTGTACACAGCACTGCTCACTGCTGCAGCCATGGATGAGCAGCACGGGGAACCACAGTGAGGAGAAGAGAGCTCTGCACCCTCAAAGGCTCATCCTCAAAAGTTCTCTGAGCAGTGACAAAGCAAATATGGCTTCTGAAGCGATCTGGGGCTGGGATTTTCCCTGTAACCTTGAGTGGGGCTGCAAAAAGGGCCATTAAGCACAGGCACATTTACTGCTGACCATCCTGCTCTGGCCCAGTGAGGAAATGCAACTTTCCAGCTGGGTGGTTATTTGTAACTGGTGTGGAGCACTCCTAGTATGCTTTGCCTCAATCTCCTTTTGGAGAGATTATTTCTGGTTTATAGCTCAAGGCAAATGCATGGCTTTAGATGCATTTCTGGCTACTATACCCTTTGAACTGGAGCTTCAATATGCATTAAGTCTGTGAGCTCCCAAAATTATTGTGTGGACATACAGACCTCCTCTTGTTGAGGTTTGTTAGGTGTAAGCTTACTTTTTTTCTTTGTTTGGCTCCTTTAGTTAGCATAAAAGCAATCCATGGACTCAAAAATGTGGTGTGGAATGGTTCCCACATATTTTGCATTCCCTGACCTGGCCACCCCTCCTTAGAGCCTCCAAGCCATGGGGATCTGGCTTCAGCTCCTCCTCATGACTGGAAACAGTGAAATTATCAGTGAAACAACCTGTGGATTGCCCCATTCTGTGCCTAAAATCCTGCCTGGCCACCTGTACCTGAGCTCCCATTTCCATTTTCCAGGTGCCCCCAGCTAAGACACAGCTGTGGAGAAGATGGACACACAACCCCAATGCAGCTGTGCATTCAAGGAGTCTTAGTTCTGGGAAATTCCTGACAAAGAAGAGTTAGGCTTGGCAAATAAAAGAAATACAGACAGATTCATGCAACTAGGCTATAAAAACAGTCATTGCATGCAACAGGTCTAATAAATGCTTTGTTTAGGGACAAAGTCACAGGCAGAAAGCAGAATTGCCTTTGCCCAAGGTGAGCCTCTAACACCATGCACCTTCTTCATGGACAAGGACATGGTAAATACTTTTCTTCTATCAAGACCAGAGTTCTGTGCTTGCTTCTGCTTCCTCTAAATGACTACAAGAAGATGGTTTGCCTTGCTAATTGCAGCTGCTGTTGTAGCAAATAGGGTTTCTCTTGGAATATGAATAATTAGCCCTTCATTTGAATTTTTTAACAGCATTGGTGGTTGGTTGCTAAAAGGACAGAAACACAGAAACATTTAATAAACGAATATTAAAATATTCAGAATTTTTGAAATGCTGCCTCAGCAGTTCTTTGTGAAACATCTTTCATTTTAATCACATGATTATGTGTTAGTGGTGGTGTGGAAGCTGTGATGAAGGTGGCTGAATGATGTAAAAATGCCCAAAAATCCACCCACCCTTCTGAACTCAGTAGGAACCAGCATTTGACACCCTAATTTGAGGAATTTGAAATCTAATTAAGATTAAATTGCAACAAATATAAACAAAGAACAAGGGACACAAGGATGCCCTCCCCGTTTCAGGTAGGGACAGGCTGCAAGCAGCAGGTGTGGATGAGGGAGAGGAAGGATGGCAGGGACATGGGGGGCAGAGATGGGGCAGCTCAGTCCTGCTCACAGGGGATGATTTAAAGTCTGAGTTTCTTTCCCTTCACAAAAATACAGATAACTTAAAAATGCAGCAAGGCAAGAAATCTCTTCCCAAAGGCCCCAGTAAAGGGGGCAGGGGTGCTGAGCTGGCAGCTGTGTGAGCTGGGAGTGCTCTGCTGATCTGCTCAGGATCTTTTAGGGCAAAAAGGAACCCCTCCACCCTTGGAAGGGACTCTGGTGATGGCACATCCAAGACTGGTGTGAAGGGTAAATCAAGTACATTTCAGCCTTTGAAGCTGAAGGGGAAAACCAGGAAAATTCCCTTGTCTGTACTGTAGCTTTCTGATTTCTAATCTGCGATTTTATGGAGGAAAGAAATTGTGGGACTGAATTTCCTTTAGGAACAGTGTCCTTGGCTTATTAATTCACTTCATGTATTGTCCAATTTGGGGGGAAGGGCTGCATTTGTGTGTGGGTGATATTATTGTGGGAAATGTCTTACTTAATTATTATCTACTGAAACATCACCTAGGAGATACTCTTTCTCTGACATGCAGCTTGATACTTCATGCAGAAAGAGGTAACTCTTCCACAGTTCATTAAATTATGTTGTGGTGAACTTATCTCCACTGGGTCGCAATTAAGAATTGAAGCCACTGCCTTTAGAGGAAAAGGCAGAGAATAATCAGAATATACTGAATATATAATTTGATCTCTGGAAAAAAGCAGGAGGAAAAACATGGTGTGCAAACGTGTAGACATTAAGAATGTATTATGTTCCAAAGATTTGTATATGAAACTATCATATAATTATATCATAATTGTTGCTTGGAAATATTTAGTGCTTCAAAAATTCCACTTGTTTGTTCTAAGTTTGTTCACTGCTGTAAGATAACTTTAGTAAATGTACAATTTCATACTTCCCTTGTCTCTATTGTAGCACCCCAGGAACTTCAGTCACACAGATTCTGGACCCATTTGCCTATTGACATACCTTATAAAACTTCAATAAATTTCATGTTATATTATCACTTAATTACAAATTTTCATTTTAATAATATTTTTTCCTTTAAAAAATATTAAATATTTAGCAGAACTAGTCTCTCTGTATGTTTTTCAACAAAAACCCCACAAAGCTCCTTTCATTAGGTAATTTCAAATGTGAAGAAGTTGTCTCAGCTGATGTTTCTCAGACCTTTTTGCCCACCATTCTTCTGCTGCACACATATTTTTTTCCCCTGTTCCTCTTCCTCTCTAGGAGAGATATAGATCATATGCCTTTCATTCTTAACACTGTTGTTATAATGGTTTGGTAAGGTCTGTTCATTTTGTTTTTCTCCTACAAAATACAAATCATCCCAAGAAGCTTTCTGCAGGTATTGGTGGCATACAGCACTGGAGCAGGCAGGGATGTGGTTTGACATGCAGCACTGAACACCCACATCACCAGGGCAGAGGTGTCAATAACACCTGACTTGGTACATTCTTGAGCAACTTAATTCCCTTCAGCACTGGGAGAATGAGCAGCTCATAAATGCAGAATAATGGGAATTTTAATTGTGTAGTGATTTAAGGATGCCTCCTGTTTACAAGGAAAGAGCATCTCTTGAGCTGAATGGAGGGGCAGGTTTCAATTTAACAGCTCACAGAAAAACAGAGGATCCATCTGCAATCAGTATTGGCTGCTCACAGTATCCAGGTGAACTCTGTGGCTGAGGTGCTGACGTTCACCTTGAGCATGCGAATGGTATCCCAGCCCTGTCTAAGTTCTCCACACAGTCTTTAGTGTAGCCATGATATTGTCTGAAAAATCCTTTCCTTAGGATTTTTCCTCCTGAGAAGATGAGAGGCCTCAGGAACAAAATGTAACCAATGGTTATCTGCTGCTGTGGAATGCAAGAGGTGCATCTGGGATTGGGCTCATGTGGTTGTTTCTAATTAATGGCCAATCACAGCCCAGCTGTCCAGACTGTCTCTGTCAGTCACAAGCCTTTGTTATCATTCCTTTTCTATTCTTAGCCAGCCTTCTGATGAAATCCTTTCTTCTATTCTTTTAGCATAGTTTTAATATAATATATATAATAAAATAATAAATCAGCCTTGTGAAACATGGAGTGAGATTCTCATCTCTCCCCTCATCCTCAGACCCTGTGAACACCACCACACTTTAGGGCGAGTTTTAAACAATTACAGTGAACTACACTAAAGTCTCAATGAGTAGAGAATTACTTTGCTATGGCATAAAATTCCTGGTGCCTGCCTGCAGGTGGGTATATTTACTTTTGTGACCATTTGAATACACACCTTCTCACTTGTTTACAGTGGAATAGTGAGCAGAGTTTGTTTTCCTGTATGAGATAAGCATCATCATGTTTTCCTGAGCAGCTGCACACACAATTAGGAGGGCCCAATTAAAGCTCCTTGCATTCACACAGAGCAGCAGTGATTGCTGCCTGTAATCTCTCCTGTGGTCTGATTTAGGGGTATTAACTTGTGCAAGACTTCATTAACAAATGAAGACAAGTCAAACAAGTCAAGAAAGAAAATGCAACAAGCTGGAAACTGCTCTGTAGGCCCTTGGTCCTTGTGCTCTACCTACAGCTTGAGAAAAGGAGATATCACTCATCAAGTGACCAGTTTCCTCTGTTTAGGTTTGTGCTTTCTGTCCTCCTGGCCACAATAAGAATTTGTGTGTGTCCTCTGCTTCCATACCAGCCACTCTGCCTGCACTGGGTGCAGGCCATCCAAAGACTCTTGGAAATTCAAGCCTGAAGTAATTCTAAAGCCCATATCCCTTTGTTTATCCCAAGCATCATCTGCACCATCATTACAGGAAGCTCAGCACTGCCAAGTGGAAGGAGAAAGGTAAATGAATCAGAATGCAAAAGGAATAAGGCAGTGGAGCACCCTTGAAGGAAGGGGAACTTCATTCAGACCCTGCTTTTTTTCCCTCCTGAGGCTGTTCAGTCCCAGTTGCTCCATCAAGGGACCTGATGTCCCTGCCTTCCCCCAGGCCCTGTGCACACACATCCTTGGGTTTTGCTTTCCTCATTTAGGGACCCCCAAGTCTGTACACACAGATTTCTTGGCTAATGTGCCACAAGGAGCAAAGCATCAGACATACAGTCCCTGTCAGGAGTGGTGTGAGAAAATGTGTGGTTTCCAACCAAGCACAGGAACAGAAGACCCAAAAGACTCAGTTTCTGTAGATATGGATGGTGATTGTAAAGAAAAGAGGGAAAGAGCATCTCTCAATTGCCCTGATGTGCAGAAGTGGCAGCACTGGAAGGGCCTGGCTGGAGCATTTTGACCCTTAATCACCACACAGATCTTCTGAAGTGGCTGAGAAGAAAAAGTGACAAAGATGAGACTGAATTTCACAAGATGCAGAATACTCTGACCCTTGGGCAGCAGAGCCCTTGAGGCACTGAAGCAGAATGAGGAGCTGAGGCTCTCAGTTGATAGGGAAGTGCTTTTATTGCACTATTGCTGTGAGATAGTGTCTCATAGGAAAGGGCCTATACAGAATAAAATTAAAATCAGTCAACCAGCTTGTGTATCTCAAGTGGTGACAGATCTCAATCCAGTCATTTATTTTCAAAAATAGATAGATTATTGGTTTGGAGAAAATGATGAAGATGTCCCCAAGAAGTTTGGTTTACTTTGGTTTTGGTTACTTTGGTTTTTTGCTCTCTTGACTGGTGCTAAAGCAGTAAACTGGCAGTTTTGATGCTGATTCACAAAGAAAGCCATAATAAGGAAGAAAGCCACCTTTAATTTCAAGCTCGACTAGAATCATGAAAGGAAAATTAATGTTTACTAAATGAAAAAGGATGATATTGCTGGAGAGAGGAAGTTTTGGTTAAGCTTTTAAGGGAATATTAATAACTTTCAGAAATGGAAACACATAAAACATGTTTAAAATGCCATAAACTGCAGAAAATCCAGGAAGTATTTTATACTGACTTAAGCTCCTCAATATGTTACTACATTTTAAAAATCATGCAAATTGAATGACAGCTGACATATGGGAGGAGGCTTTCTAGTGCAGACACGCTTTCTATGGAAAATTAAATACAGTCTTATATTTAGAATAAATGTTTTGTGGTGAAACTAAAGTCTGCTGATCAACTTCTGCACATTTTTGTAATGCTTCTGAAAATGTCCAGGGGAATCTTAGATGCATCCAGGCTCATTCCCTGGGAATACACTTTCAGGAATCTGCCATTCTGAGAGTCCTCTGACAGGGTGCAGCTGAGTTTTGCCCATGATATGCTGCCAAGCACCATAAATGAATGCAGCTCAGAGATGACAGGTTGCTTTTTTTTTTTTTTGCCAGACACAACAACAAAGTGTCAACCTCTGACAGTTTTTAAAACAGAGCTTTAAAGGAAATATCAAACCTTTTATTATTTTTTTTAACCAGTCAGAGAATAAATGCTCCCAGAAAGAGGGAGGACAGGGAAATTTGTGGGAGTGAAAGGTGCCCTGTGGGAGTGAGTCAGCACTGCATCACTCTGGTTTTATGCTGATAAATACATTTGGGATTAGTGGCATGGTCTTTATGCCATCAAATAAAAGGGCAGGGGATCTGGTTCAGCCATCTGCTGTGGGTGTGCACCACTGCAGTGGGACTGTCACTGCTGCTGGTAATGCACTGGATTTGGTGATAATATCATAGTTAATAGGGTTTGGTGTTTTGTCGTGGTATCTAAAACTCCTTAGGCACCTTGAATCCTCTGCAGAGAATTCCCTTTGTAAGAGGAAATGGAAACACTGAGTGGGTGAATTGCCTGATATAACACAATACAGCACAATCTATGAGCAGCAGGGCAAGACAGGAACAAATCACAGCAGCTTTGGATCCCAGTTCCACAGCCTTAACACCTCAGTGCTGTGACTCCTGTGAAAATCTTGCTGATGGTTGACAGAAAATATTGGTCAAATAAATACTGGTCTGCCATGCTATGGCATAAGAGCTGTAATTGCTTTACTAGGCTAAAGCTCAAGAATGTTAACAGAAACTAAAAAAAAAAGAAAAGGAAAAAAGAAAAAAAGGGGGAAAAAGTGGTGCCTTCTCAATACCATGTAATAAATAAACGCTGCATTTTTTGTAAGACTGCCAAGAATATGGCATAGTCAGGAAAGCAGGGTGAAAGTTGTAGGAGACAACCTCTGTTTAGTACACTGGTGATAAAACAGCTTATTTGTTATTGCTTTCTACACTAAACTATATTTCTTCTGACCAGATTTGCACTGGCAGGGTGGTGTGGGGCTTCCTCTGAAACCATCTGGCCAGTGTTTGATCCCTTATAGCAGCAGGCTCATCAAGTCATTGCTAGCACTTCTTTGCAATGTGAAGAACAAGGTTCACATTCACAGTCAAACCAGAAGCGTTTCAAGCAGCAGAAAAGGGAATATCATACTCATAACACCCTACTAAGTGCCTTGCCTTGGCAGACAAGGAAACAGATACTTCTCTTTTCATCCCAACCACTGCAGACATTGTGAACCAGCCTGCAGGGAAGTTCTTTCTTTGGGGAAGTTCAGTTTAAGAGGACTCAGAGTATGTGACTACAGAAGGTTCAGCCTCTCTTGAGTTGGCAGAACTGCCCTCACACACATAACAGATGCTTCTTCTGCCTCAAAAGAGCACCAGCAAGCCACCTCACCTCTGCTGCAGTCACCAGATCCTTTGCTCATTTTTTCTGCCAATACTGGCAGGTGAGAAGCAGCTTAAATGGCTTCTAGCTTCTAAGAGCAGTGAGATGCAAATGGCAGGAAAATTACTTCCAAAATTATACAATGCTTGCTTGTTTTTAACTGTTTTTATAGAAATTTTCCAACATTCTGGCAAACAAATGGTGCATGGGACAGCGTTATGGAAATGAACAGTGAGCATGGAGATGTGCATGGGAGTGCAGTTTGTGAGTAACAAGGTGTGTGTGCTCTGAAAGGGTAACTTTCAGTCCAGCTAGAGTACTGGTGCTTGCTCTCAGGCTGCTGCAATATTTGCTGTGGCTCCCCTGTGCTGCCCCTGTGCCAGCCCTTCCTCCCTCTCCTCCCCATCACACCCTCTCCTCCCCATCACACCCTAAAGCAGAAGATAAAGAGGATGATAGAATAATGTTAGAAAGTGGTCAATGAGGTAAGATGGCAATCACTGGAAAATCTCAGTCAGATGAGTTTCAGGCTTGGTTTTATTCATATTTGACTTTTAAATTCTGATACAGTCAGAGTGCCAAGCCATTCTGTGTTTTCACCCTTAAGGAGCTTTTACAATATGGATCCTTTGAGATGTATTTTCCACCTTTTTTCAGCTCCCAGATAAGCATGTATATCCATCTTAAAAGTTCTAACTGAAAACTCTTACAGCTTGGTGAATTCAGTAACCATATGGCAAAAATGCAATAATATTTTTTCCCCCACAGACTTATGTAGAAGATTACTGATACTTTCTCTATTTTTTATGTGGCAAAATCTCCTATTAGAAAAGTCTATGCCATTTTAACATGACTGACTGCAGTCCAGAGAGCACACAGTGCCAAATGCAGTGTCCAGTAAATAGTACAGCTCTTTACTGTGTCCCATGAGGAAGCAGAGATCCTTCCTGGTGCTCAGGCCCTCACCCATCACCACAGTCCTGTCTCCAGCCCATGGACTGCCTGCTCTGTGCCTCAGGAGTTTCTGTGGTGTTTGCAATCCACCAGAGATCTCTCAGGATATGCTGTGCCCTTGATGTCACTGTCACATTTTCTGAAAAATCTTCTTTGCCCAGGATTCTTCTCCTGGGAAGCTGAGAAGCCTCAGAGAGAAGTGTAAACAATAATTATCTGATTTGCTTCTCCCTGGTTTGCTGCTCTGGAATGTGGCTGGAGATTGTTTACCAACAGGTGAATGTTTGATTGGTTCCATGTGAATTGGTTTTAATTAATGACCAATCACCATCAGCTGTGTTGGACTCTGAGGAGTCAGTCACAGGTTTTTATTATTCATTCTTGTTAAACCTTCTGTCTGTTTCCTTCTCTTTAGTATAGCATAATATAATATAATATAATATAATATAATATAATATAATATAATATAATATAATATAATATAATATAATATAATATAATTATTTATTTTATTATTATATTATATATATTATTTTTATTATTTATTATATATATATTTTATGTATATATATACATATATACAGAGAACATAGAAAAAAAGACAAAACCCAAACCAGCATCAGTTCCAGGACTAACACAGTGGTGAAGTAGCTAAATATTTGGTTAAAGTTTTTTCAAATGTTTAATATCTTGTCACAGACAGGAGATTTATGCATTAGCATTAGGATGGGAATATATGTATTAATTTTTTCTTGTGTACCATGTGCAAATGTGCTTGACTTAGAACAAATCCTTTAGTATGTCTGTTTAAGAATAATGGCATGATTATTGCAGAAGGCAAGTTTTATATCATGAAATCCTAGAGCTGTGGAATGGTTTGGGGTGGAAGGGAACCTTGAAGATCATCCATTTCCAGCCGCACTGCCCTGGGTTTAGGACACCTTTCACTAGTTCAGGCTGTTCAAAGCCATTCTTGCCTTGGTATGAAGCATCCACAGATTCTCTGAGCAACCTGTGCCAGTGCCTCACAGGGAAGAATCTCCTCCTTACATATGATCCAAGTAATATCTTTCAGTTTGAAGCCATTCCTTGTCTTTTTGTCCCAGGCCCTTGTCCAAGTCCCTCTCCAGCTCTCTTGGAGCTGCTTTAGGCACTGGAAGGGGCTCTGAGCTCTCCCTGGAGCCTTCTCTTCTCCAGGTGAGCACCCCCACCTCTCCCAGCCTGGCTCCAGAGGGGCTCCAGCCCTTGGAGCACCTCCATGGCCTCCTCTGGACTCTCTGCAGCAGCTCCAGGTCCTTCCTGTGCTGGGGACCCAGAGCTCTGCAGGTGGGGTCTCACCCGAGCGGGGCAGAGGGGCAGAATGTGACACGCTGCCCACACTGCTGTCCAGCCCAGGACAGGGCTGGCTTTCTGGCTTGCCAGTGCAGGTCAGGTTGAGCTTCTCAGCCACCAAGACCCCCAAGTCCTTCTCCTGCTCTCAAGGCACTCTCTGCCCAGCCTGTGTTTGTGCACCAATGCATGTGCAGGGAGCAAATATAATTATACATGGAGAATTACTGCAGTGACATTGTGTTCCTCTATGGGGTATGACCATCACTCACACCACCTCTCAGTTTTTATCCTGAGTTCCCCCACTGAGAGCACTCTTCATACACACCAAGAAAACAACTGTCCCAAGGGAAGTTATTGTGTCTTTAATGACCACAGGAATATCTACTGTATTTAACACATTGCTCTGGGAAATCTGTTCTGCCCACCCCAAATGGTTTTCTGTCTTAAGGATATCTGATCAGAGTGATGTGTGTTATAGAAATAAACTACACAGACAGCATGTTTGTCAATCAGCAGAAAAGGCCCTACACCCTCTATCCTGGGCACATGTACTTCGTAAGCATTGGTTTCCAACAGATAAATGTAATCAAGGTTTATATGCTCACAGAAGCCAACAGGATGGGATTTTTTCACTTGGAAGATCAGAAGAAAATTGTAACTAATGTTGTGGAAAATTACTTTGATATTGCTTTCTCAGTACAGCATCACAATTAGGTAGCAATGTGAAGCACAGGGAAAGAATAAATGAATAGTAACAAATCAACACAAACAGCTACTGTCAGGAGTACTTTGCTCAGTGAAAGTAATGTAAGCATTACTTAAAGTTTTATGACTGTGGATTTTATACTGGTTTAAGTATTACATCAAGGTCTCACTGTCATGCTTGCTAGGACTTAAACAATCAAGAACAATTTCTGAAACAGACAGATAAAACTGAAGTACCAAAGTATTTTTATTAATCTCGTTTCATAAGTTGTTCTATCCTAAATTAAAGATGACTGAACAGACTAACAATGAAAAATGTCCTTTTGGACAATGCAAAGGTTCCTATGCTGCTTTTTAGTGGAAAATGAGTGTTACCAACTTCTCTCCAGCCCTGCTGATTCCAGCATCTGGCAAATGTGTTTTACTACACAGGAAATACAAAAGCAAAGGCTAATCCAGTAAAGCTTTTCCATACAGAATCTGTTGTCCTAAGTAGCTTAATGATTTGTGCATTTGTTCAATTCTCTCGAGAGAGCAATCAGGCAAGCAAATTATAGAAATATCCCATCTCCATTAGAACCAGGGCCCTTTATGAGCACAGCACTCTGAGCACAGCCAGGGAAGGATCCTCCTCAGCATGCCAAAAATGTCACCTAGGATTGACAGAATTTCACAGCAGACTGTCCAGGAAGGAAATATGCCAGCCTGTATTTTTAAATGGAATTAATGGATAGTTTTAGCTGTGTTCTTTAAGTCACCTAATGTGTTTCAGTGATAACTGGTATCATTTTCAAAAGCAGTGAATATGAGGAGTTTCTCAGTCCACTGGGAGTTGAAAGCACTTAACACACATGAAAATCAGCCAAACAGAAATAAAAGTAATTGTATCGAGCACCATTTACTCAAGGGTGCAGTCTGGCTCCTATTAACATAAATAGTAATTGAATGTGAGAATTGAGGAATTGATTACACACCTTTGGCAGTAACAGCATGGTTGGCATGTTTGTGTTTTAGGGATCCACAGCAATCGAGCACATTACACAGTGAGTTTCCCTGCCAGGGGCAGGAGCTCTGTTCAAACTTGCTTTAATTTAAATATGCTTGGGTGTCCCCTTCTCCAGTTACACTGCTCTCAAAAATCCCTTCCCAGAGCACTACAATCAGCAGTGTTCAAGAGGTTTATGGCAGAGAACCGGTCAAGATGAGGGACAGACAACAAAAAAAAAAATAGAAAATTAAACTCTTTTTGAGACCACACTAGAAAATCTTCTCTTTCAGGAGCAAAAAATTAACTTTTCAATGTAAAGTTACTCATTCTTAGATGCATGAGAGTACTGCCTGCATTTGCTGTCCATATATCTTTCCCCCTAGCCTAAACTCCTGGCCAGTTTCAGTCAAATATGGCCAGTACCTCTGTTTTTAATCTATAAACTCTTTTGCATCTAAGCATACAAAAATAAATTGCAAAAGCACTGAAGGAACTAGTTAATTCCCTGCTTTGCACTACACTGCAGATTCATTACTTCTATAGTTTCAGCTGAGTGGCTGCTTTCAAAATTGGTGTTTGTGCAGTTGGACTAAATAAACAACATATTAAAGTACAGATTGTTTAGTGACATGGAAACAAGCACTTAACAAAGCTAGACACAGAAATTAGCAATTAATGTAATTATTTAAGGGTTCCCTGTGTTACAGTTCAGCTTATTTAAAAATGTTAGCAATGATTTAAAATAGACACAGTTGTGTTTGCTGTACAATGAAGATGTCAAATGAACAAACGTTTTATGAGGCATTTGTTTAGTCAGGGGACAATTTCAGAGCAAACACAGGGGCCAAACCCCAGGACACAGTGGCATTATCCTGGATGAGAGTAACTGCACTGGCATTTGTCTAGGCTCTAAAGCAGCCTTCATTACAGCCACAGTCAAAGAGAAAAGGACTGCAAGTAAATCAAGAGATCTTGGGTCCTTTCCTACTTTTATGCTTCCCTTTTAAAGGAAACTACTATTTCAGCCCACAATTTTCTAGTTCTCCCATCTCTGTGGCCTTTGTGGCTCTCCACAGCTTCAAGTTAGTAGTGCAGGAAGAGGACATGCATATGAATAATAGTTATGAAAGGTTTAATTCAAGTTAAGCAAATTAAGTGAATGCATCCTAAAGTATTTCAAGTTTCTGATGTGACTCGTTCATACATCTCTTATTTTGCATCTCATGACACACTGAATACCATAAGCAAGTAAAGGTAAATTCAGAGGTGTGCATCTCCAGGAACAGAACTTTTGATGAAATCTCTCATTTTTCACATTTATTGTGATATAGTTGGTAGCAAAAGTTGGTCTCAGCTTTAGCAGCAACTTAACTCCACCCAGCTGGACCCTATGCACATTGACAAAAGTCCTGTATAATCAATTAATTGGCTCTTGGAACTGTTTTTTTCAGCATTTTTTTTTAAACAAATTGATAATTACTTTCAAGGTAGCCTTCATTAAGCATGACACACATTTTTTGAGGTATCCTCTGAAATATGTAAAATACATTGAGAATATAAGTACAAAATATTGACCATGAAAAGGCAGGTGATTCAAATAGAAACAGGAATGCTAACCTGGTGTCTGCTGATGAACTATTTCTTCTGGATCCTGCAGGTGAATGAAGACCACGAGCCCAACTGCTCCAAACAGCAAGATGAAGGAGAACATACATGTCAGCCTCATAATTACTGTTCTCAGATCAATCCAGCTCTGGCCCAGGAAAAGAACTGCATGTGATTTCCAGGGCACTCTGCACTCATAGTCTTCGTCCTCTCATCTGGAATTCTGGTGTAATATATCTACAAGAAGTAAAAAAACCAAACCAAACTTAGCAGAGAGTGCATTTATTTTCCCAGTGCAGATCAGTAGATTTAAGTTCTCATTTAGACCAAATAACTGATTTCTCTAGTATTTCTTTTGTACAGTTAATTGCAATCATCCAGTCTATTTCTGTCCCATCAGTTGTCTTTTAATTTTTTGTCCTTTTTTGTTTAACATGTAGAAAAGATGATGTAGTATACGGTTAAAAATTGCATTTTGGGAAAAAACGGTCACACCACAACTTCAATTTTCAGAGAAATCCCTCTCAATTGTTTGCTTAGAATATGTCACTTTTTATTTTTATTTCTCACTGATTAAACAATATGAAAACCATAAAGGGAGATAATGTATGGGGAACAATCATGAAAGCTGCACCTTTGTGCCTAACACAGAACTGGCAGCTGCTGCTTCACCTCTGAGGAGAAACAGCCCAACTCAAACCAGCCACCACAGGTCACCCACTGAGGCAGCTCTGTGCTGTGCCAGTCCTGCATTTGGCAGTAACACAAGAATTCAGTAACACAAGAATTCAGTAGCACTGCATTAGAGCACAGGCAGTGGAACTGGTTCCCAAAATGTAACCAGATTTCTCAGTAGCACATTACTGAACACAAGGGCTCAGCTGGAGGTCAGCACCAGGCTGCAGGGGTAGCAATCACTTTGCTTGCTCAATATTTTTACTGCAAATGTGACCTGCTCTAAAGGAAAGTTTCTGAAGCTGGTCTTTGTTTACAAAGGGGATTTTAAATACAGAAGGACTGTATAACATCAGTTTGCAGGAAGGATGGGTTGTGGAGAGGTGATGATGCAAAGTAGTTATGTCAGGAAAAGTCTTTAAAGATTTGTTCTTACTGTGCCTGGAATATTTGGTTTTGGGGCAACTCGTATGCTTTTCATGGTTTCCTTAGCAAGCTTTTAATTTTCTGTAGTGTACTGCCATTCTAAAGTTCTAAAAGGCATCAATGAAGAACATGAGGTGTGAAAGATGAAGTCATTCTGTGACTCTGACTGAAAAGGTTATTAACATTATTTAGTGGCAACTATATTTATTCAGTGTGTAAAGCAGCCAGAGCTCCAGGCCAGGAACACTGGGGGATGCTTGGATCTTAAATGAATGCAGAGCCCTGCATTCCCTCTCTGCATAAGCAAATTCAGTTTTATTCTCTGTTCAAATTATGGCAGACAGTAATTGTGTATTTTTTTTTCACCTTAAACTTTTCTCACACCTTGACAAGTAAAACTAAAAGAAAATATTGCTAATTTTTTCAGCACTAGCAAAGCCAGGTTGTGCAGGTCCATCTGTGCCTTTTGTGAATCTAGTATGGATGGACATTTGCATTTACTCCCTGTATTTACCTTTAAATGCCAAATGCTCTAAAGCACCAGGGGAGTCAGATTAGCCTTCAAAGTAACTGAGCTCCAGTTCCAACCACTGCTGGTATGAGCACACAGGGAACACATCCCACCCTCTCTGGTTCCCTGCAGGGTTTGTTTGGCTGCACAGGCAGGGGTTTGGATGAATGGACACTTCCAACCAAACCCAATGGTGGCAAGGCCAGAACAACACCAAACTCCCACCATCACTTGGTAAATCTGTCCAGTCAGAGCTTTCTAAGAATTGCATTTGGTTTCCTGACATACAGGATTTCCTTTCTGTCACCTATTCATATTCTCTGCACGCCCATGGGGAGGAGGAAGCTCCAACAGGCACAAGGCAGGTGCCCTGCCCGAGGGTTTCCAGGAGGGCCACGATGATGGGATGATGATGATGATGATGATGATGATGATGATGATGATGATGATGAGAGCAGGAGGGACCCCCATCCTGGCAGCCCTGGGTGCTGCCCCTGCCTGTGGGAATGCCCCCAGTTGGAGGGACACAGAGCTGGTGAGAAATGCAGAATCTCTGAGAGGGAGTGGCTGCAAAACATCCACCCCCAAATAACAAGGGGTTTATATTTGCTTAGTGTTGAATTCTAAGATCTTTTTTTAACGAATTATACCCTTGAGCAAGTACAGGTTTCTAAAACAATTATTATAATTAGCTTAAAATATGAAACCATTTTCCCTGGATTTCATTTGTTGAAATGTTTTTGTTTGAAGTAGAGGCAGTATCAAGAAAGGAGATCCCTAGCCAGGTTTTAATTAGTGCAAGAAATGCTACAATAGCAGTTTTTAACAGTTAGAGTGTTTACATTATTCCACATCCTGTAGAATATCTGTGTCCAGGAATACAAAACCTTTTAGGTTAGACATTACAGCCTCCTCAGGACACCTCAAGATACAACAGTAACACAGCTAGCTGAAAGCATATATTTGAAAGAATAAAAGGCCACTTTTATTCTTTAGTTTTAGTTTAGTTTAAACACTTTAGTTTTGCATAACTAAAGAAAAACTGCTGCTTGTTGCCTGTAGCCATTGCATGTTTCTGCAAGCAGCAAGCACAGGAGTCTGAGAAAGAAAAAGAGAGATCCTCTTTCCTCTCAACAAAATGACTACATCTCAACAACACACAAACATCAGAGATCTTTAAATGATGGGTCTAAGCTTTCCCCCTCCCTGTTCTCCTGTAATTATTTTTCCAATCAGTTGACTTTAATGAGCATGTCCTCTGTGAGCCAAGCTGGTGAATGGCTGTGGCTGGTTTAGGGATGCTGAGCATGTGCTTCCCAAGCCCTCCCAGGCTGCTCCTTGAGCTCCAGGAGCAGAGGAACTCTGGAAGCAGTTAGCAACGACTGATAAATGTGAACAAAGTATCCTCATTAAGGAAACATTTGAAAATACCCTTTACACTCCAATCACATCATTTTAAAGATGGATGAGGGAAAAAGCCTACAAAAAGCCTAAGTGCAGCTTGACCTAACAGTTTCATCAGGCAGCACTTCCTCAGGCATGTGATGGATGCTTTATGAGGGAGCTCTGGACTGACCCACCCAGTGTCCCAGCATCTGGGGGGCAGAGTTTGGATCAATCCATACCCTTCAACTTGCACTTTGCAGTCTCATTGTTTAACTGTGCTCCTCACAATGGACAAAAACATACTTTTATAATTCTTAGCATTACCCAGAGTGCAAGCAGATAAGGTTGCAAGCAGCTTCCAATCTGAACTCCATTTTGAGCTGCCCTGAACCTATTAAACAGATGGAAAATGATTCATTATAATGTGCAATAATGAATTGAAACATCTAACTTCTAATTTATTCTTCCTTATTACATTCCTATGATGGATAAATCTCCTAGGTACCAATATCTATTTTCCTAAGCTTTCCCATTACCATGGTATGTGACTGCCCTGCACTTGAAAGCAGCACAAGTATGAGTGTGCACAGATAGCAATTAGCACTCAGCACTTTCCAGTTCAAAGACATTTATCAATCACCACAGCTCTCCCATGAATTGTGAGCTGAGGAAGCATTAATATCAGATAGGAGAAGGGGTGTTGGATCATTAATGCAAGACTGGTAAGGAAAAAGATGTACAGTTTTAGGTTAAAAAAAATCCAAATATGTTTCTGGAAAATACTTAAATATTATAGCAAAATTTCCAGGCAGCAAATATTTTCTTTACAAACACAGAAGCAGAACTAATTTCTCCCTGCTCCCAAGCAGTATGGGAAGACCCTGCAAAGATTTATTTAAATCTTCTGACAAAAGTGCCTCTGAAAGTAGTGCTATGTAGGCCTGCTTTTGGCAATCTCTGTCTGGAGGCCTAATGACCACACACTTTCACTGTGAGCAGTTTGCTGTTCCAGCACTGCATCAGTCCAAGAAAGAAAACACCTCTGCTGTTTGATCCCTGGTCTGAGGTGGGTCAGGCAGGCTGCACTCAGGGTGTCTGATAGCTCAGGGCTGTTTGTTCATCCAGGAGTGCTGCAGACATGATATGCTCTGCCTTGTCTGCTGTAACAGCACTGATGAGATACAATCTAAGGGCATGCTGTAATCCTTGGGTAGAAACTCAGGAGCCAGCCTTTGGTCCATCTAGAACTGGATCTTTCCCTAACCACGCTGGTGCATCAAAGGAAAGCAAAATGAAACCCTGCAGAGCAAAGTGGCAGGATAAGCTGTCCCATTTTCCCCAGGAAAAGGCTTGTTATCTTCAGCTGAGGTCAGTATGAGTGTAGGAAATCTAGGACTTAGAAAAACATGGGATCAGGGTATGCAGCCCTCACAGCACTGCCAGAGCTGCTTACCAAGAGCTTGGCCATTTGCAGGGAGCAGGAGGGACAGAGGGTCCAAGGCTCCTACAGCCCCTCCTTGCCCTCTCTGCCTGCTCATGCAGCCACCCTGCAGAGCCCAAGCTGCCTGGCCCTCTTTGAAATTGGTGCTGCTGTGCTGTCCCTCCACTGCAGAGCTGCTGGTGACCAGCCCAGCGAAATCAGCCTGAGGATGAAAGGCACTGTGGCAAGATGACAGCAAAAAAGGGTTTTTTCCTCTGTGGAACCAGGGGAAGGGAAGGATCAAGGTGTGCCAGAGGCTGTAAAGGTGCAGGGCACCTTTATCCTCTCCCTTCCTGAGGCTTCACTGCAAGGTGCCAAGGCAGCTGCCAGTGAATCCAGGAACACAGACTAATTCCAGCATCAGCATTGTATATTGTTGTATGTGCATCAGCAAGTCAACAAAACACCCAAATCCTTTGCAAATCACTAAAGAATTTATTGCTAAATTGGACAATCACAAACCACCTGTGAATGAATGTAAATGCCTAGTTCACACAGACATGGCAAACTTCATTTCTCACGCTGTGTGAGGTTTAGCTGCTCTTCCTGCAGCTGGGAGCAGGCTGGTGCCTCAGAGCAGAGCTGTTTATTCAAGGGGAGCAGCAGGATGCAGGCGTCTTTTGGAAGCAGGGATTCAGGAATCAGCACCTTGTGTGCTGTTGGATGATCAGGTGCAGAGCAGCAGAGATCAGCTTGGGCCCTCCTGCAGCTCTGCTTGTGCCATTCCTGGAGGCAAACTGGGGCATCCCTCTGGTGCTGTGGAGCTCTGGGGAGGTGCCACTGGCCAGGTTCTGTGTACAGAGAAATGTGGCACTGCAAGGCACAGCCTCAGTGCTGTCCTACTCTAGATGGCCTGCCCCAGCCAAAGCACCACTGCTGGGATTGCCAGTTCAGAGAGAGACACTTTTTAATGCAGAAATGGTTTTCTAAGTCAAGGTTTGCCTGACAGCAATAAAAACTACATGTTAAATTTCAGCACTCCTGATCTGGAGAAGTTTCACTGGGAGATGTTGGCAGTTGGGAGATGTGAGGGCTTTTTTCTTCTCTTGGGTTTTGTTTTGGGTGTCCTGAAAAGGGATCATAATGAAGCACTCACTTTCTGCATTACTAAGATAATTTTACTTGTGTAATGTAGTTAGATGTCAGAATTCAGGACATCCCTCTGGCTTTCCTGGACTGCCAAGACCCCTGCCAGGGGGCTCAGAGACCCTGGCACAGAGCCCAAGGTGCCCCTGTGGGTTTGATTATGACCCATAGAGCAAATTGCCAACCTTAGATGAAGATCTGCAGGCCATGACAAATTAAGTAGAATGATAGTGAATTTATCACAGGGTGAAAAATCGATTTTTGGGGTTTTTAGAATGGGGGTTCAGGGGGAAAGATGGAGGGATCTGGGCATGTCCTGTCCTTCTCCTTCTTCTTCTTGGCCTCCATCTTCTGCTGTGATGGTGGCACTCACAGATTGGTTTAGAGTAGAAGCTCACTGTCTAACACAGGTGATGGGCATTGGAAAGTAATTGTAAATACTGATATTGTACAGATAGTTTTTAGTATAAAAAGATAACCCTGCCCTGGGGGCAGGCAGAGTGCCTGGAACTGTCCTGTTGAGCAGACCTTGGTTGGACAGGAGAAGGAATTTTATAGATAAGGAACAATAAACAACCTTGAGACCGAGAAATGAAGAGCCCTGGCTGCTTCTTCAACCACCAAGCTAAGAAAAGAGACTTTCTAATGTATCTGGGGGTCACTGTGAGCAGCTGGAGATCCCAAGAGTTAGAGACTGGAATAGTGATACTGGGCAAATAGCTGAATTAAGAAAAAGGGAATATTATTACTACAATAATATAGGAAAAAATTTACTATTATTACTGAAGTGATCTCTTCTAGATCCATTAGCTGCTTCTAGGAGGTGTGTGAACACAGCTACTTCTCACTGTGCAGCTGAGCCAAGCATGTGTTTCCTGCTTCAAGGCACTTACAGAGACAAAAGGCTTCAAAGACTGAGGGACTCAAGTGTCCAGTGTGTTTTACCCCTGACTCCTAGATCAGGCTTATCATAACATTTATAGAAGCAAAGATTGGATTTATAAACATTATTCATATTCACCAGCAAAATGAACTTTTAATAGGAATTTTACGAAAGTAGAAATGGAGATGCTAAAAGTCATCTGTCAGCATTTCTTGGAAATAGGAAATGCAAATGACTCCTAAGTATCCCAAATCCTCTAGCTTCTTTAGCATAGAAAGAAGTAGGAAACTACTAATCCTGTGGCTGCTTCCATTCATTAAATGTTCCTCTTTGGGTGCTGTATTTTCTATTACTATATTCAGGCTCACGTATCAATAGAACAAAAACTTTGATTTTTCCTGAGGATTGGGAAGGACAAATTTGTTTCCAGGTGATATTTGAAATCAAAACATTTTGTCTGGCTTATATCAACTACATATATAATTATGTTCTTCTTTGTGTAATAATAGAAATTATGCATTTTGGAGAAAGGTGAAATACTAACTTTAAAGTTGAAACTGTTCAAAATATCCTGCTCCTGAAACATCGCCAAAACCCTCTTCTGAAAAGATCTGGATTCAAATTTTCCCTTCCTGTAGGGAAAGGAATTAAACCTACTTTGATGAAATCAATGGAGGAATTGAGGGCTTATCCAGCTCTGAAATCCTTTTAAATCAGGAATGAAATACTTGAGTGGAGAGGGGTGGCTCAGCCTGGTGTCCTCAGGACCATGATGGTGGCTCCAGTGGGTATCTCCTGAGCACTGCACAGTTCAGCAGCTGGAATTCAGGAAGGGAATGCCCTGTGTGACTTTGTGCTACTTTACACTCTCCATTTCCCCAAGAGGAGAATCCTGCAGAGGCAGGAACTGGCACTTGGGTCAGTTGGACCTGTGGGAGCCCAGCACATCCCTCTGGCTGTCCAGGATGGCCAGAACCCCTGCCAGGGGCTCAGAGACCCTGGCACAGAGCCCAGAACACCTGTGGGTTTGATTATGACCCATGGAGCAAATTGCCAACCTTAGATGAAGATCTGCAAACCACAACAGTTTAGGTAGAATAATAGTGAACTTATCACGGGGTGGAAAAGTCGATTTTGGGGTTTTTAGAATGGGGGTTCAGGGGGCAAGATGGAGGAATCTGGGTGTGTCCAGCCTTTCTCCTTCTTCTTCTTGGCCTCCATCTTCTGCTGTGATGTTGGCACTTTTAGATTGGTTTAGAGTAGAAGCTCACTGTCTAACACAGGTGATGGGTATTGGGAAGGAATTGTAAACATTGTACAGGTAGTTTTTAGTATAAAGACATAACCCTGCCCTGGGGGCAGGCAGAGTGCCTGGAACTGTCCTGCTGGATGGGCCTGGCAGGGCAGGAGAAAGAATTTTATAGATAAGGAACAATGAACAACCTTGAGACCCAGAAATGAAGAGCCCTGGCTGCTTCTTCAAGCACCTGGGCTGGGAAAAGAGACTTTGAACAATCTCGGGGTCACAGCGACCCAAAAGACCTCAAGATGGACCTACTGAGCTTGGGACCAGCCCGAGGAGCTGCCACCTTTCCCCTGCTGCCCAAGCAACCTCTCCTGCATCCCAGTGATCCTGGCTGCACATGCTGAGTGACCACCTCTGCTGCCTGCCACCAGGGCACTCCAGCAGTGTGGCAGCAAATTAGGCAGAACTTACTGCCTGTTAACAGCTCTGTTCTCCAGTCACTGGTGTCATTACACGTCTTGGCTTTCAGCATCTCTTCCAATTATGCAAAATGGGGAATTCTGGACAGGATGAGATTCCTGAAAATTACAGGAGCTTCTTTTGCTCATCTATACATCATTTACCCAAAAGAGTGTGGAAAGGAGGGTGAGAGGCTTTCTCTTTCTCTGGTGGAAACTTGTTTTGTCAGGTATTTGTGGGTCCAGTTCTACACTCTCACATACACCAGTGTTGTCCTTTGAATCCACACAGTGCTAGAAGGGATATTAAAGCTATATAATGTGCCAAAGCCTGAATTTCAGCATAATTGCAGAAGGATGTGGTATTGTTTGATGTGGCTGAAGTCAAGAGTGGTAATGTATGACCCCTTTTTCCCACTCCAAAAGCCCTGGCAAATCTGCTAAAGCTGCTCCTCTCACTTCCATCACACATTGCAATAGGAAGTGGGCACTTCTAGTTTCCACTTTCATCTACAATTTAAGACCAAAAGGGACAGCACTCAGTAAACAAACAAAATAATCCTTTCAAAGTCAAGAAGATTTCTTTCCTATCTTTCTGGGTGCAAATTGTAGCAGGCTTCATGTGTTACTAATCTCCTCAGTACTGCAGCAGGGCCTCAGCAAGTCAACACACACCTCTCCAAGATCCTCGAGGGTTTATAATTCTATTCCTAAACTAAAACATAATCTCAAAAGCAGTTTCCCCTTGAAATGAAAAAAGTTTTTTACTGTGTTTCAAATTACCATCTCACAGGAACTGCACAGTGACAGTGTAAACAGTGAGTGTCAATAATGCACTTGTCCAGCTTTTATCACACTGGAGGGGAAGGCACACAATTTGCACAGCAGCCCAGCCTTTGCAGGATTTACAGGCATGTTATCCACATCCAATATTACATATAGAAAGAAATATGCTGTGTGGAGAACGCTGAACTCCTGTAAAATACAGCAGAGAAGTTCTGGTTATTCAGCTGCCCACTTGGTTCTCATTACAGCCCAGTTTGAAATGCCTCCCTTCCTTCCACTTGCCTCAATCTCTCTTCTATTTAAAGTTACTCTCACATCCTCCAAGGTTTTTTTAGATTATTACACTGTCATATAACAGTTATATGATATTATACTACTTCTTCAGTTGTCTGGCTTTGTTTATCTTTTCCATAGATTTCCTGGGTATTTCAAATGAAAATGTTTTCTCTCAGAAGTTCAATGCACCTGGAATAAACTGGATTTCCAAGGGTACCAAACAAGTGATTACCCCAGATATCCTTCCTCCTTTTATGTCAGTGTGCAGCAAATGTAAATTTGAATTTTTCCTTTATAAATTAATTTTTCTTTGCAGTTTTAGGTGTGTTATGATAAAGAGGAAAAGATGACAAAACTTAAAGATTTTATGAGCAGCTGATACATATGTATATATGTGTATAAAAAGTTAATATGTTCCTTTCTACTGGGTAAAAGTTTTATTCCCATGTCACACCTCTTGATATTACAGGATTTTAAATAGCTTTTATAGCAATAATTTTGAGTGGTTTTATGTAAATATATGTGTGGGGCTCTCTTCCTCAACATTATGGCTTAACTTTACCATATATAATATGTGGTTCATGTAATACAGTGCAGAGATTTATGATTCCTCTGTGGTATTTCCTTTTTCTAAAGGACAAAAGTATCTGAAGCAGAGAATCTGTGTCTGGGAGTCATAAGTAAGCAAAGGAAAAAAAGAAAGGGAAAACTGAAATGGTCCCTGTAACCTAGAAAATAAAAACCTTTATCACCAGTGAGGGTGGTTTTAATTGTGGAAACAAAATACACCAAAATTTCTGCAAAAGCAGAAGGAAAACAAGCTCCTGACTCAGACTGGGTGGGTTTGTGGTGATGTTCTTCTAGAGGAAGAACAAAATAGGTCTCCTAACCTTCAAATGGCACATGTTTGTGGAGAGGGTTCCTTTATCGACTCTAGGACCTTCTGTAATGGTGCACATTTGACTGTTCTCAGCTAATACTGACTCTTAATCCTTCTAGCCATCATGAGTAATTTGTTTCTTATTGAAATTTCCCTTCTCCCTAATTAAAGATCTGTTTATTCAAGGTGCCTTTTCACTTAGACTATGCCTGTATGCCAGAGCTGAGATATTTTCTCTTGTTCTTGATTTGGCCAGTTAAAACAAAGCAGTCAGTTGAGAAGGCATAGTCTAAATCTAGATCTACTTGGGAAAACTGGTTTTGTCTTTAAAATGCCTTTTATATTTTGATTCCAAATGAAACTTTTACCCTAGAATAAAGCAAACTGAAACAAATATTTACATTTTATTTTGAAGTGCAATTTCTAAACAAGAGGAAATAGAATTTTTATTTTTATTCAGTCATTGTGTTACTGCAGCATACAAAGGGAAGCTGCACTGAGTGCTGAAAGGGGAGCTGCCTGGGTGTGCAGAGGCACAGCTGTGACATGCCACCATCTACATGGGCTGGCCCAGACTGAGCTCCCTCCTCCTCCTCATGCCTTGTGGGACCAAGGGAAGATCTGCAAACTGAGAGATCTCCAGGTGTGTATGAGGGAAGGGAAGGTTCTGGAAACTTTTCCATCCCTTTTAGGAGTGAAATGGTTCTGTGTTGGTGGGAGGAATGTGCAGCATGTGGAGGCTGGCAGGGCTGCAGAGGGGCAGAGCTGTACCATGTGTGGTAGAGAGTGCCAGCTGCACAGCAGTGTGAGGGAAGGTGTACTGGTGATAAACTGGAGCACTGCTTACACAGGGCACTGAACATTTGCTCTACCCTTACACCCCCTCATTTCCAAAAGTTTTGCCTTTTCCCAAAGCCCTTTGGCAGGTTTGGCAGGAAGGTTTGGCAGGAAGGTTGTACTGGTGAGAAACTGGAACACTGCTTACACAGGGCAGGGAACATTTGCTCTACCCTTACACTGTCACTATAGGACACAAAACAAAACAACATGGACACTGGAACCTCCCAGGTAAAAAGAAGGGACATTTACTTTCTGACTCTATAGATTCTGAAAAGTGACAGTGGATTGGAGGATGACATTGTTACGTCTCTAATGACACTGGACAAACCAACAGTCCATCAAATTTCTCTTCCTCCAGAAAAGAATGTAAACAAATACATATTTCCATAAAACTCTGTGAGAAAGTTCATTACAAGAATGTAAACATCAGAAGGCTTAGAAGAACTTAGAACAGGGTGACATTACACCCCTTCATTTCCAAAAGCTTTGCCTTTTGCCAAAGTCAGCTTTGGGGAAGGGGGGTGGAATCCCACCTGCAGCTTCAGCACAGCCATGCTTTGAACAACAGGAGGGCACAGAGCAGGGGGAGAGGGACACAGCTGTGCTCCGAAATGGGGCTGATTCCTCAGGAGGTGCCTGCAGCAGGTGTAAGCCTGGCTGGGTGAGAAAGGAGCTGCAAGTTGTCTGTGGGTCCCGTTTACACAGGGCAGCAGACACCAGTGTGATGGTCACCGTACAGGAACTTGGACTCCTACATGTGATACACTTCCAGTTTGTCCTTTTCTGCAAGCTACTCTGCACCAGAATTCCTGACACTCCACACTTAGGGAAGCCAGAGGAAACACATGCATATCAGGGCAACCACTCTGCCTTTTAAACAGAATGCAATTTTTGATATTGAGCTGTAATGAGCATCCTGAATAGGCATGAAATCTCTTTAAAATCAGTTCTGTAATGCTGGTACAGTGGGAGAATATTACTATTTGATTTGCTGTTATTCAGTTATTTTTAAGCCCGTTTTGTGTGATTTGTAATAAGAACAGATAAGGCAAGTAGCTGCTAGGCATACCCGTATGCTGTGAATATCAGAGATCACTAAATGTCACCAGCAAACTTCCTGTTGTTCCACTGATGCTTGTAGGAATGGACATGCCCTATTGACTCCACACAGGGTTTGTAACTCCATCTTTTTTAGGTTCTGCATTCACTGAGGAAAAGGTAGACACAGCCTAAAAACTTCAGTCCTTTCCTCCCTCTTTTTGCTGTAGTGTGGCCAGGCAGAATGGTGCCTGCTCCAGGAAATGGAGCAACTCTCCAAGTATTTGTGACACAGAGGACTCCTCCTGGGGAGGGAAAACAGCCATCCTGGCATGGCTCTCCCCAGCACCTCTGCTCTGGCTGTACTGCTGGGACACCAGCACGCTGGGAGCTGGGCCCAGACTCTGAAGCAGGGAATCTAAAACAAATCAGGGATCCTCTCCTGTTTGGTGTGGGCAGCCCTGTGCCACACAGGACTGTAAGAGCCGAAATGAGGGATGTGGGACCCCAGGGGCTCTCCAAAATGCAGTTTATTCCATCCAAGAGGTTACAGCAGCCCAGGGTGGTGGGTGACAGAGCTGTGCCCACAGCTGTCAGCTCCAGCTGCAGGCAGGCCTGGACACCCTTTGGTTTAGGTTACAATGCATTCTATACTTTTCTTTTGGTTCCATTGCATTATAGACTTTTCTTTGCTTAGCATCTTAATACAGTAGAACCAATCTATACCTTAACTATTATCTATAGCCTATCATAACTACTGTAATTTCCATATTCATGTTACTGTTCTCCAATCACTAAAAGTTAGTACATTACAGTTTGAGCTAGGAGGTGGTTTTCAGTTTTCTTGCAGTGGAAAATTCTGAGACCTTTTTTCTACTTGCAACTTTGCTGCCTTGTTTGCCTGTGCTCTCTTTCTGCTTGGTAAAAACATCTTCTTGTTTGGGGTGGGTTTATCCTTTGCTCTAAGTCATAAAAACCCCTTCTAACTAACAGACCCTTTGCCTCCTTGGTTATCCAGTGAGACTGGCTCAGCAATTCTTTTCTTCTATATCAAAACTTACTTCCATCTCTATTCCTTCATCAGACTCTACATTTAAAAATCTTTCTGCTAAGCACACATATCTGTGAGACTTTCTTGTCAAACTTTCATCCTTCCCAACACAGGGTTATTCACCCCTTCCCTGTGCCATTTCTCCTGTGGGCTGACCCTGACCAAGTTCTGGCTGAGGGCTCCGATAACATCACTGCAAACTCAAATTATCTGCATTTGGTACAGAAATCGAGGCAGTCACATGCAAAAGAATGGAACTAGATGATCTTTAAGGTCCCCTCCAAACCATTCTATGATGCTATGGCTGAAGATCAAAGAAAGTGTTATTAGTTTCTGTAATCACTCACATTTAATGGTTCTGTAAAAGGTACCAATAGTATTGGGGTTTGACTGTAGACAGTGTTTTGTGCCTAATTCTTCTGTGCAATTTCCACTGGGAGCCGTCCCACATAAATATTTTTATTAAGCTAGCCAAATTTAAAATCAAGACCTTAAAAATAAAATAGTTACTGACCTTTCAGCTCATTTATAATTCAAATCTGTTCTAATGTTGTTCACATAAATAATAGATAGCTATTTTCACAGATCAATGGCTTCTCTTGCTTTATAAGAAACATTTTGAAGTAAAATTACCGTGCCTTTAAGTTTAATAGGAAAATTTGATGTGTTAGCAACTATGGGCTGATCTCTGTACATTTTTCAACTGTAAATTTCACTTTAAAATACAAACAATTATTAATATTGATTTGGACTAAAATAATATTGAATTTCAATACATTTTTGGCTCTTTTATGAATTACCCTGCACAGTCAGTGTGATTATGATGAAAGAGTATTTGCACGCTCAATTTCTTTTCAGCCAGAAACCTTGAAGAGTGCTAGTTGTGTTCAGGCTGATAATGATAAACACATGCATTCAAGGAAAATCAGACTACCTTAAAAATCTCAACTGAAGCATAATAAATTAATATTTCATCCTATATATGCAGTTCTTATATCAAGCTAGCTGAACTTTCATTATTAACAAATACTGAGCATTTGGTTAGAATGCAGCTCACTGCCCGAGCTCTGTTTTGGTTGTGCATCACATGCAATTACAAAATGATGTCAATCCATCACTGCAATTTCCTGCAACTAAGCAAAGAGATGAATATATTCATGTCCTAGGATGCTGTAAAACACCAATATATTTAAGTGCCATTAAACCCATGTTTCTGTGCTGTGGTTGGAATAAACATTTCATAGCCCCGGTGATAGAGGGATGTGAGCTTTTCTTCTGATCTCAGCTCTAATTTCAAGGCTGGTTTGTTAATTGCTTACTCAGCTACCCCAGCACCTCAGCAGAGGCTCAGCTCTGGGTCAGCCCTTCCCCATGGCCAAGGCTGTGGCCACAGGGTCACCCAGGCACCGTGTCCTTGTCACACCCACAGCAGTGGTGGCAGGGGGGTCTCTGAGAGCCTGCCATGCGTGGGCAGAATCCTCTCAAAACCAGAAACTCTGCTCCCCAGGGAGAGCAGGTGTATTGAACTAGGACAAAATGTCAAAGTGACATTTTTGTAGAAATGGATTTTCAGAGAAATTTAATTTCTTGGGCCCTGAAGTAGTGTTTTCATTGTGGGTGGCTGCTGTCACCTGGAGAGCAGTGCAGCAAGCCTGGGAACTGGCAGAGCTTCACCAGGAATGTGGAGGGCTCTAATCCTCCCCAGTTTGTGCTGCTCCTCTCCCTGTGCAGCTGGCACAGGCCAGGAGGACAGAGAGCTGGGACTGTTCACTCCAGCAGCCTGCCTGGGAAGCAGCTGTTAAACTCACTTTTTGCTCAAAGTGGAACTGGGGAGTGTGTAGCAGGCAGCAGCTGGGCCAGCCTTTGTTTTGATTCTCCCAGGGAAAAATGTATTTTTAAAATTTTTCTTTTTCCACATAGAAAACATTGGTTGTGCGAAAAGGGCATTTTCTTGCTGAAAAACCTTCTGCTGGAGAATTCCCCAACCAGCTCTTTTTCTGGAACTTACTCCCACAGACTGAAAATAACCCAAACTTGGTACCTTTCCAGTCATGTTACAAAAGCTAATGTTTTGCTAGAGTCCCTGGAGATAACAGAGTTGTGCTACTTATATTAAGAAAGGGGTAGTAGCAGCTAGCAAGTGCCTGCAGGACTGGTTTGAATGCTGCTGGCCCTTAATTCAATCACAGGTAATGAAAGATTATTAATAAGGCACTTAACCTTAAATAGTGTTGCAATTACTTTGATTATGGAATAAAAACCAGAAAGCATTTATGACATTTACTATTTTTAAACCTCATTATTTTGGAGAGTGTCATTCAAGAATTTTGAACACTCGAAATCAGTAAAACTGAAATGCCACTGATTTTTCTTTACCTGACTCAGGTGCTCTCTAGTGTGATTTCTCCCATCTATGGGTCGAGCAGTAGGTAGGTGACAGAAAGTGCCCTTGAGTTCCTTCATTTGAGAGGTAATATTGTTTCACCATTTTATGCTCAGATGCCCACAAAAGTGTAGTCACGTCTCTGTTATTTTATATTGTGTTTTATATAGTTTGGTGGTTTTGATTAAAGCAAGTCAATTTTCTCGGCCAAAATTGCTTTTTAATAAAATGATATCTTTTTCAAAATGTATTTTTAGATCATAATTTTGTGATGTAAGGAATGCTTTCCTCCACAAAGATAAATTCTGTGTCCTATATTGCCAAGACTAATATTGTCAATATGACTATAATTTCATAATACATACATGTTGCATGGTAAATATATTGATAGAAAACACTCTCAAGGGCACAAAAATGTATTGATACAAGACCCTGTAAAGGGCTCCAGCCTACAGGAAAAAACTTGGAGCTGTATCATGTTGCCACACTCACTGCACACCATAAAACCTCTCAGCAGAGAGAAGTCTGGTTTTTAGGAAAGAAGAGCATCCTTCCTTAAATTTCCCTTAGTTTGATGCAGATCCTGCCCAGCCACTCCACACCTTTTAGCCAGACTAAGTTAGGATACACAGCAGATTTTGTGTCTTTTAATGTCAGCAAGAAGGGCCGACAGAGTGAATTCTGCCCTGCCTGCCAGCGTGGCTGGGGTTACAGAGGAGCGAGCGTGTGGGCTCTGCTCACCCAGAGGGAGGGGCTGCTGCAACAACACAGCTCAGCTTTACTGGGGTGCACTCCCCAAGGAATCCTCCCACTGGCCTGGCTTTGCTCAAGTTCCCTGAAAGCAACTTCTGTCTCCTTAGTCACTTCCTTTCAGACCGACGCCTCTACTCATCCTGGCAAGATGAAAACATCCAGAGCCTGAAATCCTGAAATCTTTACCTTTTCTGTTCTGCTGCCTCATCATGACACTTCATGGTTGTGTGACTCCAATAGAGGAAAAACAGTGTAGGATTTGAGGAAAATACACATTTTTAAAGTCAAGTCAGGCTGCACATTATTTCTACCCCACTTGCAATTAGCAGTGTGTGGGCTGATCACTCACACTAACAGTGATTAGAACAAAAACTTCACTATGCTGCTCTGGGTGTCACATCTTGCTGTAAAAGTTTAATTTAACAAAGTGCAGAAGCCAGCAGAGGAACTCCTGTGGTTCCAGATAGCAATGTTGCAGCTCTGCAGCCCTCTTCAGGGCTAACAGTGACTAGAGTTTATGTACATGCACCACAGGGAAAAAGACAGCTTTGCCCAACTACTGCCTTGCTGTGTGTACCTGAGAGTGCCTGGACCAGTGTCAGATCCCCAGAATACTCAGGTGGAACAGGGATGTTAAGTGCACTATTTTAGATTTTATTCTGGTTTTTCCCAGCTTCCAGTCCCTTACTTTTTCTCCCAAATTGTTTATTGATTCAAATTTTCTTGATTGTTCCTACAGGTGAATTTTGCACCCTTTTAAAGTAGCATCATGACTTTATTATTGTTGAGTGTTGACTGCAAAACAAACAGGACCTGACACCTCTTCAAACCCTTAGTTCTGGTTTAAACACACTTCCAGCACACACTGTGTGACAAGAACACTTTAGAGCCTCTTTCTCACATAACTAAACTGTAACTACAAAATCATAATTGTGTGTAAAATATTTGAGATCAGTAAAACAAAGTGAATTGAGAGCACTGAGACTAACTGTGCATCTTATGGCTAATGGTCGTGATGCATTTGTGTTTTAAGGACCTCCTCAAACATAAAAAGAGCTATTTTGGTTTGAACCATTAGTGCTACCTTCTTTGTCACCTCCATTTATCTTTTATCCATCTTGCCTCATCTTTTTTTTTTCTATTCTGTATGTTGAGCAACTGTTCAGGTGTTTAATGTCAAAGCCATTAAAGGGATAACCCAGGGGACATAGGAGACAATGCAAACAGCAAGTGTATGTAGTGAGCAGCAGCTGTGTGGTGGAGGAATTCTCAGACTGAACTCTCTCATTCTTCTGAGTGTATATATGGGCTATTTCTAAACTGTTCTGAAAATTATCCAAAAAACCAGCCTTATTGCCATAGACTTATTTATCTGTAGAGCTATGCAGGCCCTCAAACAAACATTAGGAGTCTATTGCTCAGGAAAATAAATAACGCCCCAAACTGAAGACCTATCTGATGTGTTGAATGGTTGAGCCATGCCAAAAGCATCACCTGACCCTCCCTCCTGCAGCTCTTCCCAATTTAGCTGCAAGAAAACATGAGGTTGGGCAAACAGATCCCTTACTGCTAAATGTGGCTTGTATTACACACTTGCATGAGTGGTCACTACTGACTGAACCAGTCACTCCCAATGATCAACACTGTCTCTTCCCCTCACACTTTAAACAAGTGCTGAACCCAAACAACCTTATCAGAGAATACACAAGCTTACAGATGAGATGCTGAAGCAGAGGGTAGCACAGAGTGCAGCTAGAGCATGGTCCTCTCTGAAGTGGGTGCTTGCTGTTTGGCTGAGGTGCCTGGGAATAACTGGAGGCTGCAGCTCACAGAATGAGAAGAAAAGGACTAGCAACTGTTTTCTTGTGCCTTTGTGCCTCTTGTGCCTGTGGATTTGCTGCCCTTCCAAATGTTATGACTAATGCATAAAGCATTGCTCCTCTCTAGACACTCAACTTTTCACTAGCTCAAGACTTAAGACAAGCCATGAATCTGTGTGCTGCTGCTGGTCTCCAGGCGTGTAACCTTTACTGGATATGCCACGCTGGCATTCGCTGTCTCGCCTGCGCTGTTTATCAGCCTCGCTCGCTTGCTGGAGTATTGCAGGCTTGCAATCTCTGAGAACCTTCTGAGTTTACTCTTTGCCATCCTCCCTCATAACTACAAATTAAATGGGAAAAGGATCTCTTGGAGAAACAGTCCAAAAGAGCCTAGGCAATATTTTGTGCTGAATTTCTCTCCTTGGACCTTTATATATCATTGGTGTATCTTGCAAGACACCTCAGGGGTTTTGAAACTAATTTTCCATCATCATTAGTGAGAAACCTACCCTCAGCTTCTTTTCATTAATGTCTAACACAAGACTGAGAAGAAGTTCTGAATGTGTACACTCTTTTTAACTTGATGATGCCATATGCAAATAATTATACAAGGCACAGAAGCAATGGTTAAGAACTTCCTCATTAAACTAAGCAATTATCTGCCAGAAGAGAGACATCTGAACCCTCTCACTCCACACACGTGATAAGATCTCCACATCTTGCAGCTGTTTAATTTTTCCCCAAGAGGAGAAAAAAATCAGATGTAATTACCATCAAGGGTGAGGACAACATGGTGGGTGCATAGATGGTGACATTCAGTTTGTATCCATCAGTGAGGTGGCTGTGACTTTGCACGTGATCTGTCTGATATTGCATGCAAGGGCACAGATCTATGAAAATGCAGTGGAAACATTAATTGAGTTCCAGCTATGTCCTGTGCTACTGTGCAAAAGAAATGACTCCTGAAACTCTAGGGCTATGATTTGCTGTTTGGTGGTGCTTCAACTCAAGAACCACCACCAATAATACTTGGAGCCATCTCATCCTGTGTGCTGCATGACATTGGCATAGTGTCTTTGAGCTGTCTTCTCACTATATTTTGGGTAGTGAAGTGAGCTGAGGAAATGGATTCAACAAAGGAACAGTGCATCAAAACAGAATGGCACTGAAAGAAAGTCATATTCATGGAGATACATGTATTTTCAAAGCACTAAACCAGATTAAATGCCTTCATGTTCTGTTCTTACAGTACAGTTTATCTATTTCATCACCTGCACCTTTCCTGTCACTGTAATAGCTGAGATTTTTCACAATCTGTCGTTGTGAAAACAATGCTGTTGCTGCCTTTTACAGAGCAAACTGAAGAACTTGCCTACAGAAATGGGAAATTTGTGGACAAAATGAAGATGAGTTTGGACTTTCCACAGTTCAGGTTAGTTTTCCAGCTGCTGAATCATCCTCCTTTTCCTTAGGTACAGGAGAATAGTGAAAAAAGTAGAATGTTTATTTTTGTATAAGCAAATTTGAATATGCAAATTGGAAAATGGGAATAGATTTTTTTAAACTTACGACCAGAAGGTGTTTAAATCTGCCAAGAACTTCAGTCAAGCAACTGTTTTGTGCTAGTTGGGGATGTAGGTTAGTGGTTTCAGCAAATACACAGATAATTAACTGAAACTCCTTTTGTTCTAGCCGACAACATAAAAGCAATGAGAGAAAGGAAACAAATCACAGGGGAGTTCTGTGGCATCTTGCAAGGTTTCCAGTGCAATATAATAGAATCACACTGATGAGCTTTTCCAGTGCTAATGAGGGGATGCCAGACTGACAACACCAAAATCTGACGGTTTTGCTGAAAAGGAACAATATGAGAAGGAGCAGCAAAAATTCCCTTTTCCAGGAACCAGTGAAGAGTTGTGAAGGGAAGGCCACAGACACTGAGTCCCTCCTCCCCTTTGAGCAGTGGCATGGCCTGCAGCACTGGGAGCCTGAGGTAGCCAAGGCAGAGGCTTCCGAGGGGTTACCAAGGCTGTGACACAGAAAAGCAGTTTGTCTGTAGGAAAGGGAATTTAAGCTGGGTAACTGCAATATCTAGCACTGTATTAGCATTACATATTATCTGCAATATATGACACATAATAATTTTGTATTACATGCAATAGATAGCAAGAATATCATGGACATCCCTCTGGAATGTCCCTGCAGGTGTAAATGTGTAGAGAAAGGGTCTCTGGTCAGTGAGGACTGTGAGGTGAAGGGTCTTACCAACTTGCAAACTCCTCTCTTCCTCACTCCCTCCAAAAGTTGGTAATAGATTACTAAAACACAGTATTAATTTAGTGCAATACTGAAACTGGTGGTCAGCAGGATGTGAATTAATGAGGAATCTCCCAGAAAGTAAGAAGTATCTTAACCCAGCTTCTCCAGAGAGCACATTGAATCATATCAGGTTATCAGTAAAATTATCATTGTCCTTATTGTAATGGCAAAGCCAAAAGACATTCATTTAACAAGAGGTTTTATAACAGAAGAAGCAGTGGCCGGTCTGTGAGGTACCCAGCAACCCTTTGAGGTGAGATCCTGAGAGGTGTTTTATGTTTTATGTTTAGGAATGTTAGCACGGCAGGGTAGACCTGGTGCTGAAACTTCTGGAGGTGGAGGTAAGGTGTGTTTAACAGGCAGCAGCAAAAATACAAAACCACCTCTGGCAAAGGAACTTGCTGAGTTATCTTGCTGCAGCCTTGTTTGCCAAAGAAGTTGTCTGTAAAGCCTGCCATGATTAAAATTCTTCACGGTGATAACAGCACTTTCCCCAGAACACTTTGTTGAAGCTTGCAAATGGAATTATCTGCTATGACTGCTCTTTTGAGCAGTGTAAATCTTCAACAACAATCCTAAATAAACCTGTGATATACAGTGCATGGAACACCTATTTTTATAAATATCTCTGCAGAGGAATGCTAGGGATAGGAAGAATAAATTACAAGCAAGAAAATGGCAATTTAAAACATGCTCTAACCCCGTTTGCTCCTTGGCACTGCTCTACATTCACTTAGCTCCAGCCCCTGGAAAGGCAAAAGTCACAGATTTTATTTACATAACTCAAAGCTTCTAAATAGAAACAATAAAGAAGTGAAGCTTTGCAGGAAAAAAACACATAAAGTATGAACAAGAAATACTACTTTAGCCTCTGTGGCCAGAAAGATACCAGTGGTGGGAGTAATGTGCCATTTTAACAGAGATACAAACATCAGGACCCAAGTGCAGGCTCCTCACTGGGGAAATCATCTCTCTTTTCAGGAGAGGGACACCAAATGACTCTCTGGTGTCTTGTTAAGAGCCAGTGCTCAGCACCTCACCATGCACAGGACAGCTGCCTTTCTGCTTTAGGCTATGACTGCTCCTCAGGGATCTGAACTTCCCTGAATTTGGGTGTAATCCTAAGCATGAAGTACTTCTTAATCTAATCCTAAACCACTACTGCATATAAATGTCCAGAGCTGAAATCACTGCCTGGAAAGCAAAGAAAATGTTTAGCAATGGCTCTTTAAGCACTCTCTGTCTTATACTTTACAGCCTGGCCTCAGCTCAGTGAAATGTGGGCTGTTTAGAAAGGACCAGAAAGTTTTGCCATGTCCATACCTGTAACTCAAAGACTCTGCTTCATCTTGCAGCATGTACAGGAACTGGAAATTAGTGTTTCTCTTCCATTTCACCCCAGCCAGCTCTTCTCATTCTAATACTGCTCATTCTGGTGAGTTCTAGGATGAACCAATTTGGGCAGGCAAAAGACCCTATAAGGTTGGCCGGGGATAATGATGGTTCAGGTGTCTTCTTATAGAGCAGGTGACAAAAATAATAGATCTTATCCAGGAGGAAAAGTTGCATTGTGCTGTCTAAAGGAGATTCATAACTATAACTCAGTAGAGAGGCTGTGATACCGTTACACTGAGTTAGCCAGTACAACTTTCTGTGCCCTGCTATTGTACCTTCAAATTAGTGCACAGCAGGTACGATCAATCCAGTCATGTGCCTTAGAGCTCGTATCATTTTCTACCTGTCTGGGAGATGACTTTTGTCACCCTGGTTATATTTAACTCCTACGCAGCTCTGTGCCTGCTAGATGTGCTGCTGGCAAGGGAAAACACACATATCTTTAGGCATTGGCCATGCTGAAGGATGATTGGGATGAAATATAGAATTCTTTTTTAGGATCTCCTTCTACTTGCAGCAAATAAGCAGCACCTACGGATGTTTTAATTTTTCACACTATACTGCTGTACTGTGTGGCCCAGGCTTTGTAACTACTGTCAACTCAAATGTCAGTGGGTATTTATTACACCAGAACCAGAGCAAGGAATTCCTAAAGACCTTAAGGAAAGCATATTTAGTTTCTCATGCTCAAGAGAAATTCTGGAATAATTCCAAGTGAGGAAAGAAGACAGAGTAAAAAATTTTAACTTTCAGTGAGCCATATCTGCACATACACATTTCCTGTGCTAGAAGGACATTTGAAGCAGATGGGATGTGACCAACCCCAAACTCCCAGAGATGTAGCAGAGCTCTGACTCTCTTCTGCAATTCAGGGCTATAGCAATAATACTTGTATTGTGTGCTCAGTTAAATTGCCCTTCCCAGAGGCAGTGCTCCAGCCTGCTCCGATGGCACCAGCAAAATGCCGCCTGAGAGAGAGCAGGTGAAACGCATTCAGGTCCACTGCTTCCCTCCTAGCAGCTGGTGGGTACTGCTGTTACCCAGAGCGTTCAGAGTCCTTGCGAGGGGGGGGGGGTGAGCTGATCCCTTGTGTTTGCTGCAGCTCCTTTCGAGCCATGGTGGGCCCGCTGCCGAGGCTGCGGAGGGCGTGAGGGAGCGCCCGGCCCCGGGAGCACCCAGGGCTGCTGAGGGCGTGAAGGAGCGGCCGGGGCTGCTGAGGGCGTGAGGGAGATCCGGGCCCGGGAGCACGCGGGGCTGCTGAGGGCGTGAGGGAGAGCCGGGCTCCGGGAGCACCCAGGACTGCTGAGGGCGTGAGGGAGCGGCCGGGGCTGCTGAGGGCGTGAGGGAGCGCCGGGCCCAGAGAGCACCCGGGGCTGCTGAGGGCGTGAGGGAGAGCCGGGCCCCGGGAGCGGCCGGGGCTGCTGAGGGCGTGAGGGAGAGCCGGGCCCAGAGAGCACCCGGGGCTGCTGAGGGCGTGAGGGAGAGCCGGGCCCGGGAGCACCCGGGGCTGCGGCCAGCGGTGTCTGCTGCACGGGCAGCTGCACACCGTGGTTACAGCAAAAGCGCGGAGGTGGAAGGCTGAGATTGCAAAAAAGGAAAGTGAACCCCAGGTAGGGGAATAGTGCCCGGACAGTAAAGCTAGTGAGGGAACAAACCAAGACTAGGGCGATGCCCAAAGTAGGAGACTCCGGTGGTATGAAGACAAGGAGAAGGAAAGCTGTGGATATTGTATCCCCACCGTGTCCCCCCAGATCAATTCCATTCCAGCAGCTCCTTTTCTCTCTCTGGTGTGTGGAGCGTGATAGGGCAGGCTCAGCTCCCTGCCAGTGCGGTGCTGAGGGCTCTGCACTGCCAGGCCATGGGCAGCCAGCGCCTCCAGGGCTGGCCCTTCCTGCCATGGAGGATTGTGGCGGTCCCAGTTGTGGGTTTCTCTGGTCTGGATTGAAGGCACTTGAGGTCGTTCATGTTGACACTCAGGCGTTCATTATTTCTTATCAGTAAAACAGCCTCACTGCTGTGAGTTCAGCAGCTTTTCATTAGCAGGCACAAAATGGCCAACAATCTCTTGTTCCAAGGTCTTTTAAGACTAAACTATCCAATTAAGAGCTGATACCTAGATTATTTTCCCTTTTAACCCAATAACTGATCCCAAAGAGCCCACAATGGGGACTTTTCTGCCCAATTACAAAATGCCACCCAAACTCATGAAGAAGGAGGAAGAAGAAGCATGAAGAAGAAACCCAGGACAACACCCTGTGCCCTCCATCTTGCTTCCATCCACAACACACTAAAAATCCCAAAACCTCAATTTCTCACCAAGTGATTCACCTACACTGCTCTCTATAATCTATTGCACACTTTTGTGGGTTCCAGTCTATCCTGAAGCCTGGGAAACTTTCTCCATGAGTGAGGGTCAAAGTCAGTGCTGCCCTGGGGGTCAGGGCACCCCAGAGCAGACACAGAAATATTCCCAGTGCCCTGGGTTTGCACAGAGGATCAGCTCTGCTAACTGCCAGTCATGTTCCTGAAACATTTTTTAGTCTTTTGGACTGAAATGTGCAACACTGTGTAATTCTCTGCTAGAAGGACTTATCCAAGCAGGAGTCAATAACACAGCCCCAACACAATTGCCTCTTGTGTGGGAGGCTCTTGAATCCTTCCCAGTGTTTATGAAGTGTGTGTAAATTAATGAATGTATTTGTTACTAATAATCAGCCAAACATATTAAAAACTTTGAACTAAATACTTGAAAGAGTACTAAGCCTACCACCAGAATGAAGTCTAAGGGTTCTCAGCAGCAAAGTGCAGTAGAAAATTGTGGCTGAAAGGAACAGATGTTTAAAATGAATGCTTTCAGTGTGCTGAACTAAAATATAATTTAAACACATACAGAAGACATATAGACTGGCTTTCAGCAACACAACCCCCTGAAACACCTATACAAGTAACCTTGTTTTGGATCAGCAAGGCTTATTCTATTTATTAAATCAATAAGTGTAAAGCCCATAGACCATTTTAGTTACCAACCTTTTCCAAATGAATATCCCAAGCATTTCTAATGACAACCAACTGATTTTCATTATTTTGACCTCCTTCTTCTTTGACTGGATCAATAATGTCTGATGTAATAATTCATCAAATTATACTGGGAAACTTATTGATTCTTCTTGTACACATTAGCTGGAAGAAAAATATGTCAGTCTCTCACTTTAGCCTAAATGGCTTCCAAGATTTAAATTAAACTGCATTTGGTATTTGTATGAAGGATATTAGCAGTGTATGTAAAACAAATCACTGAAGCTGAAATGGATGTTTTACTTGCCCCAGTTCCCCTGACACTTTTATGGCACCCATCACTGCAGTGTGTTTTTCATACCCTAATTGCTTTGTGAGATCTCTGCTCTGCCTCTGCCTCCCGCCCCGTGCCCTGGTGCAGCATTCAGCAATGCTGTCTGACACTCCTCCTCCTCCTCCTGCCTCTTGGGGAGGCTCAACTCAAGGCCAGCTGGAGATTTTATTTAGTTGAGAGATGTAGTAGAGAAGTAGAAATCTTTCATGTAAATCCTGGGTGTTCACAAAAGGATCAAAAGCTTTTGTGTATAGGATGGTATGGGGCAGGATTAATATTTAGCCATGCCACGTTTTTGGGTGTTTAGGGGTTTATTAGTGAAAGTAATATTTGAAAGAAGACAGTGAAGAAAAGTGTATGTTACAATATGCTGTATTTTCTAACAGCACTGAGCCTGTGAACTATCAATGGCAATTCCCTTACAAAAATCAAACTTGTGGAAATCTAGCCAATTTTATTTCTTAATACATCTGTACTGATAATTTTGGAGGGGGGGGGATGTGAAGATAAAAATAGTAAAACAATGTGCTGAGTCATTAAGCAGAATGAAGCATCCCTTCCCCCTGCAGCTGTAATCTGTCACTGTATCACTTACCTACTGCATGTGTTGGAATAGCCAACCGTAGTTTCTTTTTCACCTTTTGTTTCAGATGAAGAGACTTAAAAATTGCAAATGTTTCTCCCCTTGGATGCAAGAGCATAAATCACGAGTAATACTGAGCTCTCTGCCTCATATTGATTCTTTGTGAACTAAGCCAGATGGGTTCAGATATGAGCATGATCTAATATTCCCCTTAGCTTGATTTATAGATTTCTTTGTGCATTACCTGACCATAAATGAGTCTTGCATTATTTCTTGTGTGCCTGTCAAATTAAAGAAAAATACTCTCATTGACCTTTCAACCTGGGAGAAAAAAAATGAGTCAGAGACATTTTACTGCATGTATTACAGGGATCTTGGTGCTTACATGCCAATTAAGAGTGTGTGCTTATGAAAGAGGTCTGGCAATTTGTGTTGTGTGTAATGATTTCATTTTCCTGTAAAGCACGGAGTGGATGTACTGACAGTAGCATAAGCTACATTGCAAATAACCCTAGAAGAGAGAAGAAGAGGAGAACAATTTGGCACAATTCATTCCTTAATTTACAGAAACAAGCCCTGATTGCAAGAACTGAAATGTTTTTCTGGAAGAAAATAATGTTCTTTAAAATGTGGGCCCAGCAAGCGGAATTGCTGAGCCTCTGCCACAGCTGTGTTAATGCCAAAGAAGGGAACAGGCATCGGCAGCTGCTGACCCCAGAGACCTCTTCTGGGAGCAAAATGAGCTTAATATGTATGAAAAATAATGAGCAGTGTACCAGGAGCTTATCATTAGGACACAACCTTGGGCTCTGCACTTGCAACCAGCTTGAATGGGAGACACTGAGCTTTGTCTGAGCCGAGGGCTCCTGCTTGACCTGCAGGGACTGACCTCAGTGACCCCTCACCTCCTCCCACCATTCTCAAGCATCTTTCTACAGCCTAATAAGCCTATTATCTCCTCTGTATTTATTTGCAAATAATGTTCAAATCTAGGAAAACTAGGCATTAAAAAAAGAAAATATTTCCATCTTTGCCATTCTTCAGTTTTTTGACCAGATGAAGTATGGTAAACATCCTCAGAAACTGCTCAGCAGACCAAATCCCTGTCATGTTCCTATTCAGGTTCTATCTCTATTCTGTATCAGGAGATGACATTTTCAGTAAGAATAAAATTTTAGCTTCTGCCTCCTAAGAAATAGAACTTTTTAAATAAGTCTTTCTTTGCTATGTGAGCATGCCACAAAACCTGGCTGGTAGCCCTGGCTCTGGAATCAGGCAGACCTGTTTGTGTTTTCAGCTCTCTTTTCCAGGTACCTCACCCTCATGCGTCTGTGTCACCAGAAAAATCCTTTTTGCCCCCTATTTTTCTCCAGCTCAGATAAGTTTAGACTAGCCAACCTGCTCCTACAAATGAAAATAGAGATTCAGGAATATTAATGTTCCTTTCCAAACCCTTGTTAAGGTCATTGAAACATGAACTACCCCATTTCCTAGACTCCGGTCTTTATTTTATTCTTACGTGGCTCTGCTGTGGCAAGAAAGCTTTTCTTAACACATCCAATTGGCCAAACAATGAAGTGTTTTACATCTGCCCAGGGATGCAGCTGAGCAGTGTATCTGTTCTGGGGGCCAGTATATTCATGAGAGAAGGTCATAAGTATAGATTTTCTTTGGTTTGGATACTTTATTTTAATTCCCGTGGCTGATCACATTTGTTTATTTTTATTACCCTAAGCTTGCAGTCCCTGAGAATGGGATCTGTGGTGCTAAAGAGACTTTTATTATATATGAGACTTCAAGTGATAGTCTTTGCCCTGAGGAGCTCACAATAAAAATAAGCAGGCAGATAGAGAGATAAAAGACATGATTCAGCATCAGATGTAATTTGCTGTATGAAGCTGATCCAATTGTATTTGAAGGATTTATTTTACACATGAAGAAACTTAGGCACAATGAAATTAAATGACTGGCAGAAAATACCACACAAATCCATGGCAAAGTAAGGACTAAACTCTGATTGCCCCATAGCTCCCAGGACAGCCCTTCTCTTTGAAGCAGAGGAAACTATTTAAGCATTATATTTACACAACTACACATGCTGTACACCCCAGTTTGTAGAATTTTTACTGGTCTACACAGTTCTCCCACCCAGTTGGTTTTTGTGGTTTTTTTTTTTTTTTAATCCCTCTGCTGTGCATAAGGCTTGCACCATCTCTTCTTTGTGAGCTGTTCTAATTCAGAGGAACTCTTGATGTCTAGCACAAATGGTGCTTCAAAGAGATGTATACTGCATAAAGACACAGAAAATACACCTCCATTTCCTATTCTGGTCAGTATATTTATATGAAAAGTATTGTGGTGATAGATCAAAATGCAGTGATTGCTATTCCCCTTCACATGGTGATTTATAATTGTGGATTTACATCTGACTAAGACTGTTCAGACTGTCTGGCTTGCATGGTAATAACAACAGGCTCTGCTCAATATCCTTTTAGTATGGCAAAGCATATTTTAAACAATTCCATGAACACACAAAAGGAAAGTTAAAAACCTCTTACAAAATATAAAAATAATAAAGGACAATCAGTGAAATCCTAAATCATAATGACAACTTTATCCAGTGTCAGCTACAGACACTCACTGACTACTATGTTTTAAGAGAAGCATTTCTATATCTGGTAAGCAAAACAAACAACACACAACCAAACAACAAACAAGGAAAACAAAAAAAAATGAAAAAGGGAAAAGAGGCAGGGGAAGAATATTCAATAATTTCTTAATAGAATTTAGGGGCTAACAGCAGAAGAAAACTATTGACCCTGTGATACTACAGAGTTTTATTTTACAGAAAAAAATAGGATGCTGTAGGCTCAAAACATCCTGTTCCCCTGAATAACATTTCTCAGTCTGGGAAGTATAAACATCCACGAGTCACCTTCATGTCTATATACTCTAAACAATTATCTTTGGTTCCCTTTGTTGAACCCACTAAAGGGTTTTTTTCTTCAGTTGCCTGGAATAACAAATATACAAGGCTGAGGGATGGTACCTCACTGTTGTTATGAGCTGGACTACAGCATTCTCATTTAAAATATAAAAAAAACAGACTGGCCTGTGAGACCTTTACTGTATAATGAATAGGATCTTAAAAACAGACTGCTTCATGGAGGAGTTTTCTGCTGGCATCAGGCCTGCAAATTTCCCCCTGTTCTGAGGTTGGTCATGGACAGGCTGTGAATGTGGTTCAGGCTTCTAGGGAAGGGAAAAGCTGTAATCCATGCATTTCCCCAGAACTCTCCTCCCTACTTCAGTATTCCTAGAATTTCCTTAGAACACAAGTCCTAGGAATTTGTTCTAGAATGAAATATGTCCCAGAAAGGCTGAAAACAAAGAAAGCTAAAATTGGCCTCAAGTTCCTACTGATATTCAAGACCTGAGCCATCCACACCAAGAATCCTATATATCCTACTGATATTCAAGACCTGAGCCATCCACACCAAGAATCCTTGCCATCTGTGAAAGCCTTCAGGGGGAATATGCTGTGCTCTCCAGGTTGTCTCTGCACAGCAGCAAAATATCCTTTTTTTGCTGGACACACAGTGCCCTTATGAGGAGATAACCTGAGCTGAGCTTTTTTGGAAGTATCCATCACTGCAGTTCAAGCAATAAATCCTTCTCCTTGTCCAGCAGTTTATTCCATAGTAGAAACATAGATAGTGACAGGGAAAATCACTTGGATCATGTAGTTTATCCCTTGCTGGGATAAAGATGGCTTCTTGCATTCATTGTCTTTGCAGACAATACCTCATCCAAAATTATCACCTGACCTAAAGTCTGACAGAGAAATGGAATATTACTAAGACAATCCCTGCTTGGGTGCCTGGTTTATTGCTTGTGTAGCAGCAGAGAATGAGTACAGCTTACAAGATAAGAAAGGGGGAAGAACTGTAAACCTTCCTCCTTCCCAAGGATACCATTTCAGGAGAGATGCTGAGGGAAGGGGAAAACAGAGCATTATGTGTCTGTGAGCAGAACTGTCCTGAGGGGGCACTAATCTGTGAGAATTGCTGGAAATCACTAGAAAAGAGTAAGTGGAGTGGGGGTATCTAGGAGGGTCCCAAAGGACTCCCCTTTCCCTAATCCAGGGGATTCTCTGAGAAAGGACAGGGAGGCCTTCCCCATCTCTTCCCCCATAGCACTCCCTATAAAGGGAACAAGTCACAAAGACATTGATGTCTTGTCTTTTAAAAATTATAAATGGGTATTTATAAGAGGATGATGCCTCTCAAGGCTCTGTACAGCAGCTGGAAGCCACAGTTGCTCCTTAGGACCAGACCCACTAAAACAGGATTTTGTAATATCCCTGTTTTTTTAGGGCCTCATGCATGCTCTTATACCACAAGTTACAATTTCATTTCCAGAAGGTGTTTGCTTTCATAACATTCAAGGTGACTCTAGGACAAGACCTAGAGCAGGGAGAGGGAAAAGCAAGGCTTTGCCACACTGTGCCTGATGCAAGGTCCAGCCTGTGGGAGTCTCATCCTGTCTCTGTCACTGGGCATTGCTGTGAACTGTTCCCATCCTCCTTGGTGTCCTTGAGAGGACACTTTAACAGCCAGGCAGCCCTCTGTTCTCCATGAATCCCTTGGAGCGTGGAAGCCAGCTCCCTTTTCAGCTCATCTGGCTTCTTACTCCTATATTTGAGTCTCAGCTCTAGGTCTTGAATTTATACCTTCCTCTTGCACCCTTTTACCCCTTTGCCTCACGCCTGTTGCCTCACCAGGGCCCCTGGACAGCCCAGATCCCTCTTTTCTTGCCTGGGCTGCTGTCTGCCTGATTTTATTTAGAGCATTTTGCAGTCAGTGTGGGGGCTGGGGAGGGATATGCTGAGAGCAGTGTCAGAGACAGGAGGTCAGGAGAGGCAGAATGGATTGGTGTCTCACCATGGACTGTGTGAGAGGCTCCTCAGCCTGTCCCTGCCCTCTGTCACCCTGCTTTGCCCTCCTGCTCCTTCAGCAAAGAGCACAGCCTGTTCCCTGGGCTGTGGACCGGGGCTCCTGCTGAGGGCCCAGACAGGATAAACCATTCCTGTCGTGTGCTGAAGGATGGCAAAGACCTTTGTGTTCCTATTGCATCAACAGCGGGGTTGGGATGCTCAATCTTTTAAACAATCAACTAACAAAAGGTGATATTTTGGCCCAAACAGGGTGGAGAAGGAGATGAGAGGCTCTTGTTCTTGGGGACAGACAGGAAATACAGCTTTCCAAATCAGTTTATTTTGCTTATGATTCACCACAGGATTTTACCTTCCCTTTCAGAATGTTGTCAGCAAGCATGTCAGCACACAAAAGACATGGTATTTTGGTACACTGTGGTACTTAGAGCAGCCACAAAATATTAGAATCCAAATCATATCCACCGATCATGTGATTATATGGCAAGCTTGCATAGCAGGAGATCCTCTGTGCCATGCTCAGCCCTTGACAGATCTCTCACAAGCAATGTAAATGATGAGCTCCTATTTAGGAACTGACAATCCACACAAATTTGTGTGGATCAATGACTATTAAAAAGAAAATGTCATTAAAGAGGACAGTTTGGTGCAGTATCATCCAGGAACTGTCAGTGTCTCTGCCGGGAAAATTAAAATAATCTTACAACATATATTTCAAATATTTTGAATTGAATAATTAACTAAAAGACAGATGCAACAGCCACTTTCCAAAGTGCATTTCAGTACCCATTAAAAACACTGATCCTCTAAAAGGCAATTACTTCATTGTAATTTTTGCTGAGGCTTGCTGGGATCTTTCATTTATTAGGTGTTTTATGAACTATTTGTTGGGTTTTGATTATTTTTTTGGTTAATGAGAGTAGCAGCTAATTAAACATGAGAAACTTTATTCTGAACTTTAAAAAAAATCCAAATGTTTTGTTTTGATACTTATAAGAAAATAAGTAATTTTTGTATTGTAAATAAGTTTTAATTTTGAAGATTTCTGTTTCAGTGATAAAAACGAAACACTCAAGTTGTCTTTTGGACAACTGAAGCAATTCTTCCCCTTACTGATTTTGGTTCAACTACTGAAAAGAAAAATTATTCAGAGGCCAATTCTTCTGGCAGGAAGGGGCTCTGCAGATGTTACTTTTAACTTGTTATTGTCCTGTGAAGCAGTCATGGCTCTGCTGACACAGAGTGAGCTGAGGTGCCAGTGAAATCAGCAGTATTGCTACAAATAAATATTTATAGAGTACAAAGATAGGAGATATTTTAGAAAGTTTGTCCTGTTCTTTACATCAGCAGTCCTCATGTGCATTGCTATTAATAGTTATTGGAGGTTTTTTTTTTCAATAAGTCAATGTAGAACTGTGAATTAGTTATTTTAAAAACAGTATTATTATAGGTATTCTTTCTCTCATGATTTTTCAGAACTGAGACCCTACTTGCAAACCCATTACAAGCCCAGGACAAGAGGAGCCAGTGGTTTCACAGAATAAAGGAGTAAGCAAACCAAGGGACTGGTCACAAGTGCTGGGGGAGCCCAAGGCAGAGGCTGGGAAAGCAGTGCTGCTTGCTGGGTTCTTGTGTTTGATGAGGGACACCATCAGTGCCAGGGAATGGCACATGTGCAGAAATCCAGTCCATCCAAAGCAGGTCTCCAGAGCCCCATGTGCTACAGTGCAGGAGGCTGGTTCCATCCTTCAGATCTTTGGCATTGTTAGAAATCTTAATATGACCTCATTTTACAAATTTAGGTTCAAATTTCTCCTTTCTTCTCAACCTCCCTGTTGCTCTGGGGAGCTGCAATTCTTTCACCATACAAAGATCTCACTCCTTTTCCATGATGGGATATAACCTTTTCCTGATTTGTTATTATGGAAAGCAACAAGGTAAGAGAGGCAGTGCTGGGTGGTGGAAGCTGGTGCTGGCTGAGCCCTGGGGTCTGCTGGGGAGAGCTCAGGGCAGGGTGGGCTGGGACTGGCAGCTCCTGTGGGATGCTGAGCAGAGACAAGGGCAGGTTCATCAGTGCAGCCAAATCACAGTACCCAGGCTGGATCAAAATCATCTGGATGGAGCATTTCTGCTTTCACCAAACTGAATTTCCTTCCCAAGAATTTTGTATTTCATGACAAGTTTTAAAACTGAGATTTTTTTTTTATCTTAAAACCCCAAACTTAGAACTTCCCATAGGACACAAATTCATATTTTGGTGATAAATCACAGGAAAATATTACTGGAGAAACTGAATGTCTGGGGAAAGGTAGCTGATAATACTTTCCAAAATAGCAGAGACCCTTACACATGGCACAGGGATAATCCTGAGGACAGTCCTGCCTCTGTTACCTGTGCAGAAACTGCACTGAATTCCCACAAAGATTGAACTTAGAAGCCTTTATAACCAGTTGCCTTCTTTAGTCTTACTGCTTTCTGTTGGTACCTTGGCAGCAAAATGGAGAGTTATTTCATATATTTTCATTTGCAAAATTAAATTTGGAGAGGAGAGAGATAATTTCATAAAGTAAACCAACATAAACAAAAATAGCCCTTCTGGGTAAGAAAATACAGCTAACTGTGGGAAGTGCATGTAAGTTCAGTACAAATAACAGCCATCTAAAAGCATGATGCTCTGTATTTTTGGCAACCAAACTTCAAAAGAAGATGAAAACAAAGGAGGACAATGGCATGTAGATTAGAGAACATAACGTGTGGTGAGGCTGAGAAAGCCAAATTCAGAGTCCAATGGAAGAGATGGCTCAGGGTGAACATGACCACAGTCTAATATCAAAGGAACAACAGAAATGAAGGAAGTTATTCACAGTCTCAGAAAATTGTAGGCCAGGGAGCAATGGCCTGATGCTAAGAAAGAAAAAGTTTAGGTGAGATATTAGAGGAGAAAAGAAGCCCTGAGAAAAGAATGTAACAGGGCAGTTGAACAGCCAAACAGGGAAGGTCCCAGTGTGGCATAACTGCCAGGCTTCTGCAGCCAGGGAGATGATGCTCTGTGGCTGGGAAAAGCAGAGGGGCTTTGGTCAGACACACAGGAGCCAGCTCAGATGGAACGAGTATTTCTTGGTCTCACAGGCTCTGCTCCAGGTAATGGCACCCAGTGATACATGGAATTACAGGGCAGAGCTGCTTCTGTGAATGAGCCCAGCTGCTTCCTCTGATGCTCTCTCACATATCTCCTTTATCCATCATGCACCCTCCCTTCCCATCCAAACGTGGATGAATTCCACACAGTCCCCTCTTACTGAGATCAGCTTTCTGTCCTGCTGACAAGAGGTGTCAGGAGAACTGCTGGGAGAAGAAGCAGTTGTTACTAAGGCAAGGCAAGGCCAGCCAAGAGAGCTGCTGTTATGATGGATTATAGAAGGAAGTCTCAAAGTCACTTAAGGATGAGGAGCTGGAGGTGTGCATGAATAATGCCAATGATCATATAAAACACTCTGCAACACTGAAAAGCTGGAAGAAACCACTGCCTCTGCTCAGAGCACTGCAAAAGCCAACACTGACTGGGTTCCACTGAAAAAATGAGGAGATCCTCAGGGCTGAGCAGGACTTTGCAAAGGGAAGACATTTCCTGGAGGAAGTTATGAGCTCTGGTGGTGGATCCCCTCTGCACAAGCTCTCCCCATTACTTCAGTGCCCTAGAAATGCATGGGAATGGGGTCAGCTGGGTTGGAGACAGGCTGATATTAATTCTCTAACATGTGAGAGAAAGGTATCTCTAATACACACCTCACATTCACAGTGTGCTAATAATAAACAATAGCACTTTATAGTCCAGAAGACACCCTGGAGATGGGATTTGGTTGCTCAGAGAGCGTGGGAGGAAGCAGGAAGGCTGTTGCTACCCACGGGCATGGGGCTCCTGTGGCGAAATGATGAACCATTATCACAGAGCTCACTGTTGGCTGGCTTCTAGTCAAACTCCTGGGCACACAGCAACCAGCACCCAGGGTGGTTTACAGCACAATTAGAGCTACTGCCAGAACAAATACTCAGTGTAGAGCACAGAAACCTTTAGCACAGAAACCTGCCATAAATACTGCCAGTTGTCCTTTCCCATCAGGGCGCCGCTGCAAAGGTCTCTGCACACACAGCACCACTGCCCTGGGGCCTCCCCACACTCCTCATCACTGCCCACAGGTGTAACCACTGCACTGGAGTTGGGCCACAAGTGAAGAAAAAAGCCAAACATATTTCTGCTGAAGTTCCCCAGTGAAGTGCCACCATTTCTAGACTGGTCCAGGGAGCTGATGAATGTTTTGCCAGTGGTGTCTTGGTGATGAGCACCTAGCAAAGGGAGTTTCTTGGGTTTGCTGGTTTATTGTTTACAAAAAACTACTAAACATAATTATTCCCTGATGCCTTCACATCAGGTAATAGAAGAAGCCCTTCAAAAGAGATACAGCTGGGATACAACTGGGTTACAGTGAAGGTTCATTTATGGTAAGTGCCAATCATAAATAATGTCAGATGCAATATTTTGAAGACCAAATGAAAAAATGAAGAGTTGTTTTTCTTACGTTTCAAAGCTACACCCATATCACTTGTTTTGCAGAAAATCCATAGCAACTGGTGAAATAAAAAGTCTAAGAGACTTCTCTCATGATTTTAAAATTTTAAAAAAATAATTTTAAAAATCAATATTTTAAAAGCCATTCTTTTTTATTTTAAAATTATTCCCCATCCTAAGGAATCCAAATAGGTAAGTACAAACAAATACTTTCAGAAGATATGTCCTTGAAAAATCTGGAAAGCATAAAGAAACAAAAGAGCTGCATGGGTCTGCTGTACCTTCCTCTAAATTGCTTTACCTCACTAACTCTGCTAAAACAATTGCAGCTATGTCCATGAGCTCAAACACTGGTATTTCTGAATAGCTCTTTAACTGAAGGGAACTGCAGTCATTCTGAAGACATATCTCTTTTACAATCTATAATGAATGTAATCTTCAAGGCAATAATTTCTCTCAATTACACAATTTTTCTGTTAAAAGTGGCATGTGTTACAATCTGGGTTGTCAGTTCCTCTGGCCATGGACACACACATTTCTCAGAAAAGCCTCTTAGGCACCCCCTGTATGCTATCAATAAGATCAGTATTTATGTTAAAATTTTTTTTTAAATTTAATTGCATGTTAACATAATCTTCCCAGTTATTTTTTCAATATAAATACATAGGGCACAACAGCTGTTTGGAGATCTCAAATTAGAGCTGTTTTGTGGCTGTCTCTGCAGAAAATGCCTTTGGCTAATATAATTTAAACCTCTTCTGTGAATGAATTTCATGCTTTGAAGCTACCTAATAATTTCTGTCATTTAAGAACAACATTCCATGATTTGCTCCTAATAGTAAAAAAGAGGCAATGAACACTCCCCTGTGCTGCTGCTCCCACCTGCCCTTGTGCTCCTGGGTGTCCCAGGAGCTGCCCTGTGCTCCTGGGAAGGGCTGAGGGCTCTGGGATGGTGCTTTAGCAAAACGTGGGAGAACTTCCCAAGGTCACAGCCAGAACTCCGAAGGAGAACTATAAATTACAAAGTGCTGGACTGCAGCCAAGCCCATGGGAAGCTGCATTTAGCATATCATTCTCTAAGCAGCAGGATGAAACCTTAACTCCCTTTCAGAGAGCATTTGAATGGAATTTGTTATAAGAACTCTGTGATTGAAATATCACCGACTGACTTTCCACCACAACTCAGAAATGGGCTGCAATCGTGGGGGGATCCTCTTCCAACCAGCTCCAAATGATGATGAGGATGATAGAGCCCTATCAAATATTTATGAAAACCAGATGAATTTCTGTGCTAGCAACACATGCTGCTACTATAACAGAGACCTCAGATAATCTCCTGACATTATCCTGAGCTGAGGTTTCTCCCAGTGTAAACTAAAGGTAGAATAACAAGCTGATTCTAGTATTTTGAACTAAAAGTGCTGCACCAGAGGTTAATAATGTATCAGAAGAACACAGTGTAGGCAGGTGTGATGATTTGTTATTTATAGGTACTATGTACTGGCTGCTATCAGTGCAGTAGCCCTCCTGTGTAAGGTACAGAATAGAAGAGCTTTATGTGAGCTGTAGACTCACATGTGTTAGGAGCATACACAACATCTAAAGCTGTGGGGAGACACTGAGACCTGCAGGAGTGGCAGCATACACAAAACAATATGGGCAGTGCTATTCCAAAGCATTAAACAATTACAGTGTTTATGAGAAAAGGATTAATTAATTAATTCAAGGATTCAAAAGTAGATTTTTGATGTTGAAAAAAAAAAGAAATTGTTCATGTAAATTTTCTGTCATAAAATCTCTGCACCTTGCTGTCACACCAATAACTCCAAGACTGGTATTTAAAGATGTGAGATAATACTACTGCCAGTCTCAGAGGGAACGTGGCCTTTTGAAAGGGAATCCCCTCCCCCTAGTCTGCAAAGGAATACTGGCATTAAGTGCTGAAACAGCTGCCATCCTTTGTTTTGGCACTCAGTTAGGTGATAGAAAGCAGGGAAGAGATGCTGGAGAGTTTGGGGAGCACTGTGTGAAGGCAGACAGTTCAGTAATTTATTGGACAGCAGCTTCCTTGGGTGGATCCCACAGCCATAACTAACAGGCAGATGTGAATTACTTTGCTACTAAGTTATAAGTGACTCTTTAAAACATTGTCACAGGGCTTTGGTATTATTGGAAAAAAACTAACAATGGAATCTGAATAATGGTTGAGAAGAAAAGCCAGAAAAGTAATAAATTAGCTTCTGTAGTTGGAGAGGGAGGTTTTTAGATGTGAGTGTGATAAAGTCTGCTTTTGGGAAAGATGGAAAAAAGCATGTAAGTGTTTGTATATCTTAGAGATGCAGGGAAGGAACTTTCCCTAGAACTGGTGGATGTGGAAATCTGTGTAGGATGGAATAAGTTCTGGACTGAGGCATGGAAGGATGAAATAATAGCTGGTCATGCTCTGCCTTGCCCCCAGTGCTGTGGTAACCCCCAGATGAAGGGGTTTTCATCACTGCAGATTAGGAGGAGATTCTCTCTTCTCTCTTCTCTCTTCTCTCTTCTCTCTTCTCTCTTCTCTCTTCTCTCAGAGGCAAATACATTTCTGCTCCAAGAAAGGGGCTGCATTCTGTCCGCTCGCCCTTCTCTGAGCCTTTGGCATCTGCTCAGATGAAGAAAATAACTCCTCTTCTGAACTGCAGCACAAAGGGGAGATTCATGGCATCATCCTGTCTGTGTGCCTGCAGACTCACATGCTTTACTGACCAGGATGTCACTTGCACAATTTCTTTCTTTATTTCCTAGATCTTTTCACAAATGGATTTTGTGATTCCTGAGAAATGAGGAGTCTAAAGGTCCACAAAAAAACCCAATCTGTCTGCTTTTTGCCAATGAAAGAGAAACTTAGCTTTTAGCTCTTTTTATGCACTAGTCTAACTTCTGATGTACTCTTTAGATTTTTGAACTTATTTTACTAATGCAGCTCATACTGATTTATATGCTCTAAGCAGATCAAGCAGCTCATGCAAAAAAAAACCTGTTAAAGTATATTAAATAATAATTTATGTAACATCTTCCATTAAAGAACTTAAAAGCAACACAAAAATTAATTGATCTTCTTTGAGCTAAGTAGTATCCCCATTTCAGACATAAAAATGAAGGCATATTAAATCCCATATTCAAACATAGGTGCCTGTCATCTTAATATACATGTGTCATCTAATATACATGTGACTGCTAACTACTGCTGTGATTCTCCCAACCCTGAAGAGGATTGGGTCTGTATTTGAGGACCACACTGGAGAAAGGAGAAACCATCTCTCTCCAACTGTTTCTGTGCAGGCATTAAAGGAACACAGATTTAAAGACCAGGATCTCTTGCAGCTATGGCTAAATTAGCAACTGTTACAAATAAAGCAACTTTTATTTAGCTCCTATCTTTAGGTGAATGTCAGATGACAGGCACTCAGGTTCAAAAAGCACTCAGAAAGTTCCTGCAGCTGATCCAGCCACCTCTCCCAAGGTGAGTAATTAGCGCTCTCTCCAGGATGGCCATTGACTTAACATTTCCTGACTTCCTCCTGCTTGGTTGCTGTGTGAATGAATGGTGGTCGGCAGATCAGGCCCTTAACGTGCCCCTGCTTCTCTGTGGCAGCACTGCAGGCAGCATCGGGCCCCGCTGCCTCCTGTCTTCATCCCAAGCACAGTCACCAGCCCCCTCTCCCAGGACTCTGATTTGCACTTTCAAGAGAGGAAGGCTTCCTTCTGATGAGGACTCAAAGACCATTTATGGGTTCTCTGATGCACATTTCAAATTAAGTATTTTAAGGGTGGTGAAATAATTGCCAGGTTTGCATATTTAATGGACCTTGAGATAGAAGCATTCCCCAAAAATGCCTAGTTAATACTGGTTTGACAGTGAATTGGCACAGTGCTAAGCTCCAATACATCAAATTAGCATCGATTTGCAAAACGTAACTGAAAGATCTCTTAAAACCTGCCAGGTTCCAAAATCAGTGTAGGAGAAGAGGGTCTCTCACCCTGACTGTCTTCTTAAAAGTCTTTTCTAGTTCCTTACCAAGGCTCCAAGGGCATTCCTATCAAATGCTTTAGAAATGATAATTCTTTTCAAACTTTGTTCAAGAGGGATCAATCCTTGTTGGGGTCTTTCTTCAGGGTACAACTGGAAATCCTCTCGTGCTGGGTGAGGAGCAGAGCTGTGACTGTGCAGTGGAGCTGTGGCTGTGCAGTGGAGGTGGGCTGGGCAGTGGAGCTGTGGCTGTGCAGTGGAGCTGTGACTGTGCAGTGGAGCTGTGGCTGTGCAGTGGAGGTGGGCTGGGCAGTGGAGCTGTGGCTGTGCAGTGGAGCTGTGGCTGTGCAGTGGAGCTGTGGCCGGGCAGTGGAGGTGGACTGGGCAGTGGAGCTGTGGCCGGGCAGTGGAGGTAGACTGGGCAGTGGAGGTGGACTGGGCAGTGGAGCTGTGACTGTGCAGTGGAGCTGTGGCCGGGCAGTGGAGGTGGACTGGGCAGTGGAGCTGTGGCCGGGCAGTGGAGCTGTGACTGTGCAGTGGAGCTGTGGCCGGGCAGTGGAGGTGGACTGGGCAGTGGAGCTGTGGCCGGGCAGTGGAGCTGTGACTGTGCAGTGGAGCTGTGGCCGGGCAGTGGAGGTGGACTGGGCAGTGGAGCTGTGGCCGGGCAGTGGAGCTGTGGCCGGGCAGTGGAGGTGGGCTGGGCAGTGGAGCTGTGGCCGGGCAGTGGAGGTGGGCTGGGCAGTGGAGCTGTGGCCGGGCAGTGGAGCTGTGGCCGTGCAGTGGAGCTGTGACTGTGCAGTGGAGGTGGGCTGGGCAGTGGAGCTGTGGCCGGGCAGTGGAGCTGTGGCCGGGCAGTGGAGGTAGACTGGGCAGTGGAGGTGGACTGGGCAGTGGAGCTGTGGCCGGGCAGTGGAGGTAGACTGGGCAGTGGAGGTGGACTGGGCAGTGGAGCTGTGACTGTGCAGTGGAGCTGTGGCCGGGCAGTGGAGCTGTGGCCGGGCAGTGGAGCTGTGGCCGGGCAGTGGAGCTGTGGCTGGGCAGTGGAGGTGGGCTGGGCAGTGGAGCTGTGGCCGGGTAGTGGAGCTGTGGCCGGGCAGTGGAGGTGGGCCGGTCAGTGGAGCTGTGGCCGGGCAGTGGAGCTGTGGCCGGGCAGTGGAGGTGGGCTGGGCAGTGGAGCTGTGGCCGGGCAGTGGAGTGGAGGTGCAGCTGGACTCTGCACAGAGGGTGAGTGTTGGATAATCTGCGCTGCAGGTGCTCTGCTACCCCCCGCGGATGGCTCATAAGTTCCAGGTGGGATCTGAAGGAACTGGCACTGCCCCATTACGTTCTTCTGTGGCTTCATTCCTGGCAACTTCAGCAGCTTCCCCTCTCCCTGCTCAGCATTAACACAGCTGTGCTCAGCGGACCCGACGGTGCTGGAACAGCCTCCATCAGCAGCGGGAAGCTGCCAGGCTCCGCTCCCCGAAGGGATCCCGGCCCCGCCTGCCAGCTCGGGCTGTGTTAACCCCCCGGGCACGGCACTGCCCCAGCCTGGCCGCAGCCTGCCACCGCCAACACTTTCAATTAGGAATTCTCCAGGGTGGCCTTGTCCTGCTTGGTATTAGCTCAGTTTGCTTCCATTTTGCTCTATGGATTTTCAATAGCTATGATAGAACAGTGTACATAGAAACAAAAGTATTGAGATATAATGGTGACATTTTTCTCCAGAATTTTTATCTTCATCTGACCAGGGATACAAGTGGTAGGGTAACATTCCAGTATCTATTAACAGACATTACCTTGAAAGTGGGCTGTCACAGCTATTAAAATATTTTACCAGCAAAAGTCATGCAACACCACCTGTGACAGAGGCTTGTGACACTGGTTTTGATCCCCTGAAAGAATAGAAAATGTGAATAGACTGTTTAATGGTTGTTTTCTATTAGGGATGCATACTGTGGTTACCATGAGGTGGCACATGCCAGCACCTAGTGGCTCTGAAAATGGCACTGTCAGACCTGGAAGGTCCTCCCAGCATGGCAGGGAGTGTGCTGCAACAGTGTCCCCCCTCCTCAGCTGTCCTCCCTCTCTGCTCTTCACCATGGGGTCATGCTGTGAAGATGAGCTCCTGCTGGTCCTGCTGCCACAGCTCCAAGATCTCAGTGGTGGCAGCGGGAGCAGAGCCTGTGCCTGCACAACATCTCCCAGCTGCCATGGCTGCACCTCACAGAAACAGGAAACTCCAGCAAACCTCTGTGGGATCTTGTCTGTGATTGTCCCCACCAGCTCCCACTCAGCTTCAAAAGCTGGAGGCTGAAGGGCTGCTCCTGTGGCTCAGCTGAAGCCAGAGACAAATGTTGGCTGCTGTATGATGACTAAGTCTCACATGCTTATTGCTCCTATCAGTTAGAGCTCTTAATCACTTTGTGCTGTTTCATCCTATAACGTGAATTCACTTCAAGCTGTGAAATTCACCGTTTTTGCCATGACTAATTTGTGAAATCTGCCACCTTTCTTTATGGTTCACGTTGTGCCCTAGTTAGGCATCATCTGTCTGATTGGGGAAGCCTGTGATTTGCTTCTTGCAGTTGAGCCAATACAATCTCATTCCCCTCCTTTCTTGTCTCTGCACTCAGCTGCAATTTCACTGTCACCCGTGCCCTTGGATGCACTGAGGCTGGCGTGGCGTGGAGGCCACCTCTGCTGGGCTGGCACGGGAGTCCTGGCTCTCCCCCTCCTCAGAACACGTGCATAGGGCTCAGCCTGGGCTTTAACCCTGGCCTTGCTTGAAGCTACCTAGGTCTGTTATGTTTACCATCTTTCTAGATTTCTCCCAGCCTGGTTGCTGCAATATTTTGGAAATCATTTCCCACCTGCCTTGCCAGTGCCTTGTTTCACGATACATTCATCTGTTACTCTTTACATTGAATGTTGCTGGCATTACTAAATGCTATAAATATACCCAGTATTCCATAAAAACACACAAGCAGATGACTGGTCTTGCCTACAAGAAATACTATGAATTTTTCATTTTTTCACATGCTCTGAGCAAAATTCAGAGGGTGCTTGAGGAACATCTCATAACTGAATCAGGTCCTAAATTCCTATTTTCTCGCTAATTAGTTATTTCCTAAAAATATTTTCCTGCACTCTTAATGTCTTAATTGTTCCTTGAAGATGTTGCCAGCTCATCCATCCTTTTTCACACCCTCTTATAAGCCCAGTGAAACATTATTTTAGTATTTCTGTCGCTGAAATACAGTGATAAATGGTCTTCTTTTACAATCAGTGGGAACAGAATAATTGATGTGTGGGAGAGCTTATTGACTTGCTCTTGCCAAACTGGAGTCCTGCCATGAAGTTCAGAAGGATCACAGGATGCCCTGGATACTCCTTGTGCTCCTCTTTTCTTGGTGGCAAAGCTGATGGGTTTGGGCTACACATCTTCACAAGCTAATGATGGAAAAGCAAAGGAAACCTTCTATCCTAGCTCTTATTTTAACCAGAACTTTCTTTTCCATCTTTCTTCCTATATTCTTTTTTTACCAGTTTCACTCAAAGTTAATCACCTCCCTGCCTTAAAAACAGTCATGTGAGTAAGATCAATAGCATGATTCCTCGTAACAGATAAATAAATGGACAAATCTCTGAGAGTCCCTGGCTGTAATTAACCCTTTATCAAAATCCCAGAAGAGGAGGTTAAGGAACAGCCCAAGTGCATGTTCATGACTTTGTCCAGCTATCAGAAAACCTAACGGGCCTGATCCTGCTTCTGCCCACAGAGCTGATAACATTTCCCTGAATGACCCTGAGAGCAGGATTGTGGCTGGTGCTCAGCATCCCATGCCTTTCTGTGTGTTTGCTGCATCCAGCACAGCAATCCTGCAGCCCTGCTGGCCCAAGCCACTCACTTACCCCCACTGCAGCCTAATCAGATGGCAATAAAAGCTTTTACTGTGCCATCCTGTTTGTGCTCAGCAGAAACATAAAAAGCATATTAGAAAATTGATTTTTGGCATTAATTGTGAGCAAAGAACATTATACTGAGTAGAGACAGGGTGGTGTTTTTTTCAGGCAGAAAAATTCTATTTTAGTCTTTTAAAAGCGACTATGGAAGATGCTGAGCTAAGCCCCATGGACACTCTTTTCAAATACCATAAGGCAAAGAGTAGTTACTGAATCTCCTCAGTCTTATTAGCTTACATAAACATAAAAATTTGAATAATGTTTAAAAAGCTAAATTCTCCAGATAATCCATAATCAGTAAATGTTCATTACTGAGATGTAGCAAATATGCATGAGATTTCCCCGGTGGTATTTTGGTTGCACGATCTAAAAGGAGTAGAAAAGCCTCCTCCATGTGGGGCTGGGCAAAAACTTCCATAGGCTCCTGAGGCCATTTGGCCACAGTGTGGACCTTCCTGGTCCCTTCAGGAAGGAGCAGGAGGAAATCAGAATTCACTGTCTTTGTTACAGCTCTGGTGATTTATAAATAAATCATCCCCACAGGATGATTGATGTCTCCATATAAATAATTAAGTCTTGACCTTATGTTATGACACCTGCTAAATTTTTTGGCACTTGAAACCAGTGCTCAGGAGAGATCCTTGACTGTGGATAAATGCCTTGACTGTGGATAAATGAAGGTGGGACTGCATTCAAGGGGGAGGGGGAGACAGGTTTTTGTTTACCCTCATTTTGTTCTGTTTGATTCCATCAGCTAATTGATGATGATTATTAATCTCTGTTGCCATCTACTCTATGGATTTAATTCCTGCCTGTGATTGCTGTTGGAAAGTTAGCTCCATTAGAAGCAGACTTTGATTGGATTTCCAGTAGCCAGAGTTTCCCAGATGTCCCCCAAATCATTGTGGTACCTAGTCCAGGCACCTTACAATTGTTTTTGGTTGCAATTTACTTTGTTTGGTGGCAGAGCTCCAGTAGCCTGGGTGACACTGTCATTATGCTCAACCAGGCTAGGTAGCAGGTGTCAGCAAAAGTTTAATTTGGAAGCTCATGAATTCAAAAGAAGAGCTTAACAGTTATCCCCAACACAGAGAGCTGCTGTGGCCTGAGCCTGGAAAAGAGAAAATCCCAGGGACATGAAAGGAATTGATGAGACACCAGGCATCTGACAAAATGAAATCTTCTTGGGATAAACTGAGGATAGCTTTCTTGTCAACTAGGGAGCATCATTGATAAACAAAACAGATTTAGCAGCAGCATTTCCAATTCTCATTTCTGAGACCGTTCAGGTTTACTATTCACCCTCTCTCCCTGGTACTGTAGATACAGCCTATTTTCTTAATAGCTGCAACTTTTAAATCTTGCAATAAAATACAAGAATTTTCTATGTAGGTGTCTAACATTAAAAAAGAGAGCATCTTTGGGGTTTTTTAAAAACATGTTAATCTACATGCAACATAAGTCAGCTACAGACAGAAAGCAATATTATAACATAATCACAATAAGGGGTTTTCCTAACCCCTGAAAAATCTAAAACTAATGACACATCTACGAGCAGCTATCACATCATTCCTGACTACTTCCAGCAGCACCCGGGAATCCCAGAGGTCAGCAGGGTGCTGTCCGGTTGCCATCACCAGCACCCTGGGGCGAACATACTTGTACAAATCATTCTTGCCGTGGTTTGAACACACCCGTTCTGGAGGCTGGCTGAGGTGTGAAGGGGCATTGCACGGTCCGAGCTGCCGGTGTGGCCGAGCAGGGGCAGGGCAATGGGGACGTGCTGAAAAGCACTCCTGCGGGAGAGCAGCGCCCAAAGAAACCCCCTGTTCTCTAAAGACAGCTCCAGAAATTAAAAAGTGCCTCCGAGTCCCGTCATACCGCTCCTGCTCGCACAGACTGAACTCCGCGTGAACCGGCTTTCCAGTCTAGGGAGATGCCTGCATTTATCAACTAGTTTGCTTTGGACCCGTTATTTTCCTTACAGAAATCCATGCCGGAGCCGTACCCGTGAGCATTCAGCCCGTCGGAGCCGGCGGCTCCATCCTCCCTGGGGATGGGTCCCGGTGCCGGTGCCGGTGCCCGAGCGGGGCTGGGCCGGCCCCGCCCGGCAGCGAAGGGAGCGGAGCGGGCTGGGGCGGAGGGGACGCGCCGCAGCCCGGGGCGACCCGCACCGCGCCCGGCTGCCCCTGCACCCGCAATTCCCGGCACCGGGCATTACGGCTGTAATTTCACCGGGAATCACAGCGCCGCGAACCGGGAGAGCAGCCCTGAGGTCAGGGGGTCGCACCGCCGGGATGAGGAGGGGACACGGCACGAGGGGCCCCGCCGCAAGTTTGGTCACTTTCCCGAAGTGGTGCGGGGAAAAGTTGGGGAGCGGCCGGGGGATGCGGGTGGCGAAGCGCGTCCCGAGCCCGGGGACGGGGGTGGGGGGGGTCTCGCCACTGACCTGCGCCGCGGCCGCGCCGCTCCCGCGCTCGCTCAGCGCATCCTCCGCGCCGCTCCCGCCGCCGCCCTGCGCGCCGCAGCCGCGGCTCCGCGCCCGCGATGCTCGGCGGGGAGGAGAGAGTGAAGCGGGACAGCCCGCCCGAGACGGGAGGCCGCCGCCCCCCTCCCCGCCTCCCGCCTCCCGCCCCGCCGCCGGCCCCGGCCCCGCCGGCGGCCGCGCCCCGCGCCCAGCGCGCACCTCCGGCAGCAGGTGCGGCGGCCTCCGGCGGGGAGCGCTCCGCTCCCGCCGCGCCCCGGCGCATCTCCCCTCGCCGCCGCGGCGCGGGCGGGGCCGCCGCCTTTCCAGGGGGGCTCTCGCCTCAAGTTTGCCACGTTCTGGCGGCGCCGGGCGCTCCCCGCCGCTCCGCCGGATCGTGCATTGTCTGCAGGGCAGTTCCAGCGGAGCGGGGCGCTGCGGGCCGAGCCCGTGACCGCCCTGCGCGCTCCCGGCTCCCGCATGCCGAGCCCGCGCGGCTCCCGGCCGAACATTGCACCCCCCAAGGGGCTCGTTGCGGGGAGGGAGGGAAGAAAGGTCCCGGGCAGGGTGCGGGGGAAGCCTGTGCGCTCCTGCTGCCCGGTGTCGTCTGGGAGGAAAGGAGAAGGGAGGCTCCTCCGTATCCTCTGTGTGGATACAAGCATCCTGCCGGGCGTCTCCTCCGGGCTGCAATTTGCACAATATATATGTATTTTGAGACTGGTTGGGAAGATGGGTGGCCCATACTCGATCCCAAATGACGGTTGTGAACACACACCTCAAGGGCAGACACAGAAGTAATCGAAGAGAATTGAAGTGATGGTGTCCTCGAAGAACAAACTGGAGCAGACACACTGTAGCCAGGGCATGGTGGGCACCAAGGTGCCTTATCTTGAGCCTGCATATGGACTGTGGAGTAACAGCACAGAAGGGGCCTCTTGCACTCTCTGCTGGCTATTTTCCACCCTAAAATACAGAGAGGCTTTTCCCACATAACTGTGCAGCAGAATAAAGAGTCTCATGAGAGCAGAACCGGGGCATGGCTGTAATCCCCAAGAATGGCCTCAGTGCCATGCCTGGCTATTGCTGGTGTAGTGAAGTGGCCATTTAATTGGACTGAATAATGCCCCCAGAGCCTGCCATCAAGGGGTACACTCCTCACTTTGGATTGTGGGTCCCAGGAGCTCCCCTGCTGCCAGGGAGAGGTGGAGCTGAGCTTTGGCAGCCTGGGGGCAGTGGGAGCTTGCCAAAAAGCAGCACCAGAGATGCTGCCTTGAGTGCCCACCACCCACCTCCACCTGACACTGTGCAGTGTGAAATGTGTGTCAAGATGGATTCTATCTATAGCCCTCAGAATAATTTCAGGTGTATCTTTATAAATAAACTATGACATTAATCCTGTGACTAGATTAGCAGAAATATATTACACTTAGTCTGCTCCTTAGCAATCAATTGTTCTAAGTAGGTGTTATTTATCAAAGCATTGATTAGGGACCCAAGTCTGTAGTCCTTAAGCAAGCCAGCTCATTGCTGATAGGATGGAATATTTCCATGAGAGTTTTGAGATCAGACTTTGTGTAATTCCATTGTCATAGGAAAAGAAGGTGCACGTGACAGCTTTCCAGGGGAAGAGGCATTCATGCCACTTGGAGTTCAAAGGAAGAATAAGATGTGAAAACTGCAGTCATTGCTGTACCTGAGCACCTTCTGTCCTGCTCTCTGTGGTGCAGGGTGCATAAGCTGTCACAGCAATACAATAAGTCTCTAACTGGGTAAAGTGAGTTGCATACTGTACATGTAAAACACTGCTCGGTGTCTGTTGCTATGGCAGGTGACCAGGGAGAAAACCTCCTCCAAGGGCCATCCCCTGGCATGAGGAACCTTCCCTGCCACATCTGGGTGGGAGCCTTTGTGAGCAGGGCGAGCAGACTGTGCCTCTCTATTCTTTATTCAGGTTGTGTTATGAAAAATGCTTGAAATGGATGACCTTGAAAACAAAGCCCAAACAAGAGTCCTGGCACTGGGTCCATTGACAGCGAGTTCTCTGCCCTGCTGCCTGCAGGACTCACAATTATGTTTTTCTCCAATTTTGGCTCAAAATTACCTACAAAAAATTCCTGATTATTTGAAAAATAAGGTATCTTAAACCACTGATTTCTGGGGGTTATTTCTGTGTTTAGAGGATTGATTTTTATTTTTTCCCTCTCAGTCTCCAATGGAACAGAAGGCAATGTGAATCCCTTTTGTTTACTTCTTTGTTTCTGCTCCTGACTGCTTGTTAGCAGATATGTGTGTGGCTCTGCTGTGGTCTGAGGCTGGTTAGTGACTATTACAAAGTTAGGAGGAAGAGCAACAGTCACAAAGCCTTGGTTTTGAGAGGGTGGAATGAAGAGGAAACAAAAAAAGGAAATATTTATCTAGGAAAAGAATATACTTGGTAAATGCTTATGCTAGAACAAGAAAAGATTTTTATTCTGTTATTTCTAGGAAATGAGATTTCCAATTATTTTGATATTAAAACATGTTAAAGCAAAGGCTATATTAATTGAAGTGTTTATTATCTGTTTTATTAGTTGCACAGACTCAGACACTCAGGGTGCAAAGAAACACCCCAGCATATAATGTAGTATCATGATCTAGTGATGCTGTGCTTATAATCAGGATTTCTGATTACCATGCATTGCACACAGTCACTTAGAGCCCTGTATAGAATCTAGTTTCTTTTAAGACTGGAAGGAATTGTTTACCTTTGCTTAGTCATCAGCAAATGCAACTTATATTTTCAAAATGTTTGCTATGGAAAGATGGAGAACATTTGGGGGTGAGTGGAATTAATTGTAAAATTGTTTCTGGTGCCTGGATACATGTAAAATGTTTCTGGTGGAAAAGACCGGAAATTATTTATCTTAATGATTTGGAGCCTGATATTTATAGCAATACTGTTTGAATGCTTTAGGAAAAAGATCATTTCTCCCATACTGCCAATTATTTGGGGAAAAAAGGTCATTTTTTTTAATACTATATATAAGAAAGCTTATGTGATACTGAGTCTTTATTCATCTCTCAGAAAATAGCACAGAGAAAAATGAAGAGAACATATGGTGTCTTCTATCAGTCAGTCATCATTACTGCTTCTTCACACTATGTCATCACCCCACAAATAGCAAATGAGTGTGAATTTCTCCCTGCTGAAAGAGAAAAGAAAAAACTGGTTAGTACAGCCAAGTAAAAAAAATAATATTACAATAGCATCAACTGGAACATTATATAAAATATTAATGACAATGAGAATGCAGAGGGAAAACCCTCTAAACTGTCAAACAATAGTATCAAACCTGAAAATGTTGAGCTGGAGCAGAACTTATGAATTTCTCTTGATTTGATAACCAAGCTTGAAATATTGATGGGACACAGTCTCTCTTGCCCATTCTTTATGAATGATTCTGTGCTACTTGAGGTGCTCAAACAGACAGAACTCAAATAAGAACAGCGAGGAATGTAATGTAATAGTTTGTCTCTGGGGCATCCATAAAATCTTGAATTTCCTTTTTAAGCAGACATCTAGGAAAAATATAATTTTATTTAATTCCCTGATGTTCCTATTACACTTTAGTATAAAGGTTGCAATTGAAATGCTTATCTGCAAAGCCTCTCTGCCATTCTTGGTCCCTTGCAAAGAAATGTATGACAAAGCAGCCTTGGAAATAGCTGCCACAGGAACTTCATAAACCCCAACTCTGGAAACATCTGTCCCAGCTTTGGAGGGGATATTTCAAAACCATCCTTCTTGAGAAGCAGCAAAAGCAGTTGGGGTTTATGGGGAAAAAAATGTATATATATATATATTTGTGTGTGTGTCTGTGTGTCTGTGTGTCTGTGTGTGTGTGTGTAGTGCAGCAAAGCAGCAAATTAAGAGCCTCATTGGAATGTCTAAAGCAGATCTGGGCCTTGTTGTCTCCCCCATCTCTAATCCCTCATTTCCTTTGGATCCTTCCCTCCAACAGCAGCTCACAACAGGATGCTAATGCACCTGGAATTGAGCCCCACATGTAAACTACATGGCAGCAAGCTCATTTGCAGGCTCCACCGACTGGCACCCACTGAAATAAATGTGTATGAGGTGCTTGGTAAAGCCCTGCTTCAAACATCTGCCCATGTAGGCTCTTGGGCTAGAATTAAGTTTCTCCCATGGCCAGTTCCAGGATCTGATTGTGTTACTGATGCTGCTTTAGGGTTCCCAGACCTGATTGGGGGAACAGAGCTTTTCTCTGAAGGCCATTTTCTTAAAATTGCTTACACACAATGAGCCAGTCAGGGTGAGCTGGGCAGGCTGGGCTTTGGGACAGTGCCAGTGAGGAAGAGAGGGAAGCACAGAGTAACGCTAGGGATAGAAGAAAGTAAAGTAATAATGAATTTTTTGGGACCAAAATTAACCAAAATTAAGAAAAAAAAAAATTCCATGCACTCTGCCCCTGGAGCAATGCTTCTGCATAGGTAGTATCTGGCAAGGTTTTTATGGAGAGGCAATGTCTTTTTCAGACCAAGAAATATCCATGGGACAAATTGTAGGGTACACAAACCATTCTTTAGGAACAAAATAAAAATCTCTGGAAAGATTATAGAAACCTCAAAAGACAGAACTGGAAGAGATGTATTAGATCATATGGTTCCTTGTTGGTAGAAGCAGTAATAAATTGCCCCCTGGAGATAGAGAACATCAGTTATTTCATAAAATATAGCCAAAGGGCCCAGGAGGAACAATATGGTTTAGACAGGAAAGCCTGAGAAACATTTGATTTAGTCTTAAGTGAGAGCAGCCAGACCTGGCAGAGTCAAATTCCAAAAATGGCATTCAGAACTACTCTTTGGAAACTCCATCAATAACTTGGAGTAACTGGGAGCTGGAGTGCTCCTTACTGGGTAGGTGTGGGAAGGGGTTCTTTCCACATGCAAAGATGTGTGTTGCAATGTTCCGCAGAACAACATATAAGGCTGCAGGGGTTTGGAATGTTTTGCTGCTCCAGTTTTTTGTCCATCCTGAAAAAATGGTTGTTAAGATGGAGTAATTGCTGATGGCTCTTCCAAACCAAACCTGAAGGTAATGCTGTTCTCTAAGGACTAACTTGTTGCAGGTGATACAATGTGCAGTTCTAACTTTGGGTCTTCAGGGGATCCATTCAAATCTTATCCATGCTGGCATTTGGGGCTTGGGGCTCTTTTGGATTGCCTTCATTGTCCTGGATGGATTTGCTTTGTCATTTCTGAGGCAGTAAAGCTCAGGGACAGAATTTGCATGTGCCTTGTATGCAGCTCCTTGTTGTCTGTGTTTGGGCAAGAAATGAAGCCATGATCTATCAGTATAGTGATGGACTTTGCTGTGCAGCTGTTGTGATGGTGCTGAACATGTTTTTCCAAGTGGATGTGTGGAATAAACCACACTGGAAAGATGAACTGGAGAAAAATATGCTCAATGTTGGCCAGTAAAAGTGATCCTAGTGGGGTCATTCCATCACTGAAGGAATGTGTCACAGCTCTTTCATAGGTGGCATAAACAAGTTGCTTTTTAGGCTGCTGGGAACAGGGGCAGATCTCCTGACACTTGCATTCATTCTTCTCAATTTTATGTGTTTTGTAAGTTGGTGGTGTGATTCAGCAGAGAGGGAGCACTGTGCAGGCATTAAGCCTGCTCCTGAACCACTGTTCTGAGGACCAACCAAAGCAAAATAACTACGAAGTCAGGCTTTTCCCAGCCTCATGTTAGGCCTGGCTCCTGATCCCTTATCAAGCATCTTCTCCCTGTTCAGCATCTCTTGCCTTCTGCTTCTCTATCCCTGGAGTGCACCTCTGCCTCATCTGTCCCACCCACCTGCTGCCAAAACAAACCTGGCTTTGACCAGACCTTCCTGCCACCTCTTCTTTCCTTTCCTGCCTCTGTCTTTCCCCTCTCATGTTCCTGTTAACACTTCAACTCTTTTTTAGCATATAACATGAAGAATTGATTTTGTGTGTGGTTCATGCAGAGGGAGCTGAGCCTGTGAATGAAGCTGATGTTTCTTTTTCCTCATTCTCCAGTTTTTCATCTGTCATGCTGTTTTCAATAAACAATTAAAATAAGTACAAGTATTGTGATCAACTGGGGTTTCACCTGGTCTGCTTGCTTGAATCCCCCCCCTGTGAAATGGGAATGCCATACTCTGGAGCTGCTCTGTGATCCATGGTTTCATTACATGGCACCACTCCTTGTTTCTCCTGCTCTCTCACTGTTGAAATACTGAGAGGAGCAAACCAGGGCCAAAGGGGAAGCCATAGATTTAGGCCTGGCTTTGCATGACCTCATCTGCTGGGTTTTGTTTGCAAACCCACGGGTGCTTGAGATTCAGGTCATTCCTCTGACTCCCCCTGCAGTGGTAGGCGGGTGTGAATGCATCAGAGAGGAGACATAAATGACTCACACTATGATCCATCTTCATTTCAAACACTCCTCAGCAAAAGTGAGAGGCTGGCTTTTCCCTTGCAAAACCATGTTGATTTCATTTTTATTTTGCCAAGCTGGGTGTGGTTTGGGAAGAGGCACTTTGTATCTTATCTATCTATCTATCTATCTATCTATCTATCTATCTATCTATCTATCTATCTATCTATCCATTATCTATTATCTATCTGCTATCTATCCATCTATCTATCTATCTATCTATCTATCTATCTATCTATCTATCTATCTATCTATCCATCTATCTAATTTATCTATCTATCTCCCAGAGGGTAAGAGCAGCACAGACCTGTGATTTTCAGTTTGGCCAGCTTCTCAGAGGAAAGCAGATCAGTTCAGAGGAAAAAAAAGTAAACTACCTTTGTCCTGTAGATTTCCCCCTGTTGTTTTCATTTCTGAGCAGGCATTGTCATCTTGTCTCATTAGAGGTAACACAAGCTGAAGGTTAAGAAGGAAAAAATCCAGCTATTGACATATGTGATGCAAACCAGCTCTTATTTCCTTTGTAAGTCAGGAATTGTGGGAAACTGTAGCAGATGTCTTGTCAACTGGGGAATCTGCTGTTGTCCTTTAAAAGGCAGCTGCTGCCTAGGTGAGCTGGTTTTCCTTAGAGCTGTGATGCTTCCAGAGTCAGGCTTTCAGTCTTCTCTGAATTTTGAATCACTAAAGCACCTGCAAGGTCACTTCCTGGAATACCTTTGGATTTTCATCACTTTGGGCCATCTGGACTAGATGAGCAAGGTGATGTCAGTGAACTCCTTTGTGAGCAACTATCTGTATGGCAAAGGGAAGAATGGTGTGAACAGGGGAGGCAAAAATCTCAGGGCAGACTCGGGATTTCAGGTTTATTTTGAACCAAGCAATGTAACCTTTCAAATTCATAAAGCATTGTCAGCTCTTGTAATCCTTTATTAGTCTGCTTGGGTTTGATTTCTGTTTGTATTTTTGCTATCTAGGGAAAAACAGATTTTGGCATCCTTTAGTCTGAACGTTGTCAACTGTCATTGTAGGAATAAAGCAAGTTAGAATTCCTTATGTAAGCAAGATTTAATTGACTGGGCACTTAGGGAGAAGAAAAAAGGAGCAAAAAGAAAAAGGATGAGCTGTAGTTTGATTCAGGTACCCTGTCCCTTCTGGAAAGAAAGGAAAAGAGAACATAAGCTGCTACATTTGTGTGATTGCACTGAAATAGCAGCTTGTGTTTACATTTTAACTTTCCATTACAAGGCTGCTGGCTGTGTGGCTAGAAGCACAGATTTGGGATGTGATGAGTACCTGTTTGGTGGCTCTGTTACAGTGCCCCAAACAGCCAATACACAAATATTGTCCTTTTGATATCATTGCCAGCCTCTGAGGCCAACACTTATGACACTGGGGATTTCACAGTGTCCTTGCAAGTGCCATAAAATGAGAATATGCAGAAAAAAAGAACACAAATAATGTTTGCTCTGTCTCTCTCAAACTGATTTTCTTTGTACAGTTAAAGTGGTCAGTGACTCTTTGTGCTACTGTTAATTCAACACTGCAGTGAAATTCTCCCTTGTGTCATCCAGGGCCAGGCTCTGCCCCCAGGTCCATTTTGAGGGGTTTCTTGGTATGTCAAGTGTTTCATTAGACTCCAAGTGTGAGAAAACAGAAAGCAATATTTTATAGCATGTCAGACCTGAAGCACCAGTTGCAATGGAAATAATTCACTCACACTGATCCCTAATGTGGGTGATTCCCTGGATGGCTTCCCCAAATCCTGACAGCAGAACCACATCCCTATGCTGGAGGGGCCAATGGCCTTTCCTTTGTAATAATTCTTATTCTAGTTATAAAGCTGTTCTCAGGGTTGAAGAAAATACCCTCCTTCCCCTCTCCTCTCCCTAGGCTTTTGGAGAGATTGAGTAAAGACCTGACTTCTGGCTGTCACTTTGCAAATCAAGCTGTTTTCCAATCTCCACGCAGTTATTTGCTCTTCTGTCCCTTGAAAAGCATCGCTGGAGATCCCTGATGTGAATTCAGTGATGACATGTGAACACTTTCTCATTAAGCAAGCCAATCTGCACTGGAACCTCGCTGCTCCTGCAGCTCTCAGAATGCAGTAAACTTTTTGTTTAATCCCACAGCGCCCTTGAAGATAATTTCATTACAGACTATAATATCTCCTAATGGAAACTAGGTAATAGACGTAGCAAGGACTAGCAAACAGGAGATTTTGTGCCAAAAGAGAATTCAATTTTAATTAATCTTTTCAGAGTAATTCAATTGAGTCTTCAGGAGGAACTTCTTTCTGCTTTTCCCTACAGTTCCCTACAGTGATTCTGTGTATTTTAAATCTGTAACTCCAAAAGTATAGCTAAATAAAAAGCAAAAGATACATATTAGACCACAACCTGGGAAATTTGCTTGTATACAAGGACTGGATCTTTTCCTTTTATCAGGACTCGTGTGTTTTGGTGAGAACTTTATGGTTTTCCCATTTCTCCTTCTTCCTCCTCCCCTCACAGTGCCTGCACAGGTGTATGTGTATCCACGTCCATCTGTGTAAATATTCTGTTGTTTTTCATATTTTTTTTCTGACTCTTAATTTAAATATGAGCATTTCTTTGTCACTTCCTCTGCATCCCTTTAGCAGTGCAAAAAAGAGCCCTGTGTCAGCAGGACAGGTGCAGTATTTGTGTGTTTAGCCTCTGCCTGTATCTACAACCCCTAGAGCCAGAAGTCATAATTCACACGTGAGTGTCAGCCAGTTTAGAAATTATTCTCTTCAAAATGGAAAGAAAATACATCGAATGTATAAACATGTAGCCCTTCTAGCTAGTTCTCTCCTGGCCTCTGAACAACTAATTTCTCAGTTTTGATTTTCATTTTGTTTAAGGCTGAAAAAAAGGATTTCTTGCCACCCCTCTGATTTTTGATATGCCATTGGCCATGAAGGGAACACATCATCCAGCTGTGCTCTGCCCCCATCCAGCTGGGGAGGGCCTGTCCCAACAGGATGTGGTTAGAAGGTAGCTTGGGATTCACTTGCTATAAGTGTAAAAAGTACAAAATCACTTCATCCCAGAGCAGTATTTATTTCCTGACCCTCATTTTATGCAGAAGTATCTGAGGGTTTACCACAAAATGTTGGCCAAGTGTGTGCAGGGAGGCCCCACATCACAGTTCTGAGCACAGAGCCAATGCAGAACGTGCTCCCTCTCCCTCTCTGATTTCTGCTGTAGCCTGTAACAGATATCAAATAAATTAATGTACCCATTTTAATTTTAGGCAAGGGAGAGTGACATATTTTGCTTATCTGGCAGTGCAGGGTGTCCATATCATCTCTGGCAGAGTGGGGAACATGCCAGCAAACAGAGACTGCTCTGCAGAGTGGGGGCTGATGGAAGGTGTGCACTGCAGTTATTGAAGTGAGAGCAGCTGAGTGCTGCAAACCAGGCTTTAAATGCCCAATTTATTTCTCATTTAATTCTCCCCTTAGCTTTATTTAAAATTGTTTTGATAATGGGAGGCATTTGGCCCTGGGAATTTAGCACGGGGAGATGAGAACACCAAGAGTTTGATTTGCTGTTTCTGTAAGTATATCTGGAATTGCTGTAGTTGGACAGTGCAGCTTGAATTCAGATGCACTGCTTCCCCTCAGCACAGTGGGTAATACATCTAGCCAGAAAGTGTCACTAGAATGGGGTAGGGAGAAAAAGGAGAAGCAAAGAATTGAAGGGAAGAGGGTAAAAAGAAAAATGGATCAATAAAAAATGAGGAAAAATAGAAAAGGGGATACGAGTGGTAAACACAAATGAAGGGATAGGGGATATGTTAGAAGAAGAATAGGAAAATGTGAAGTGGCTTGAGGATGCTGGGAAATCTCATCCTTTCAAAAAGTGAGACTCTAGGAACCAGAGTAAGGCTCGATGTTCGAGCATTCCCTCACAGGCTGAGCAATGGCAGGAGGGAGAAGAAAAGCCCAAAAGGAAACTGAGGAGGAGAAAGGGAGGGTGTGTTTGACAGTGGAGGCTGTTGGTAACAAGAAGGGAGGTGGTGCTGCTTTCTCCTGGGCTGCAGAGGTGCTGATTGTCCTGCTGGGGGTTGTGAGGGGTACAGATGCACAGCTGGACCCACCATGAGAACTCCCTGTTTTCCAAGAAACACATTGGAAGAACTTGACTTTATTGTACTTGAGGGCTATTCATTTGACCTGCTGTAGAAACTGGCTTTTCATTAAGAGAAAAGGTGAATCTGAGGTAATAGCCTAATTTATAAAAGAAAGTATCTTTTCCTCAGCATTTTTAACAAAGGAGTCAAACAGAAGCAGAGAGGGCTGCAGGAGGAAGCCCCATGTGTCCACTGAGCCAGCAATTAGTTTGACCCAGCAGCTATTAGTGTTTATTTTGGGGCACTTTGGAAATGGCTGTTTCAAGGCACAAGCCTGCAGAAGCAGGGGCTGCCCAGGCTCCCAGCAATGGCTGGCTGGGCTGGTTTTGCATGGGAGGTATTTATGGAAGTGATGCAAAGCTTCTAGCTGCTGCAAAAGCTGTATATGCTTCTGTGAAAAACACATGTTAAAGATGAAAGAAACCCAGGAACTTTTTTTACTATTCATGAAGGGAAACACAAGAGAACTGTTTTCTTGTAGAGAAGTCTCCATAACATTAACAAGAGAGACTTCTCTCCCTAAGTGAACCAAAGGAAGACTATTCTATATATAGTAAACTGACTAAAATTTTAAATTTTATTTCTTTACATTGTCATTGAGAAATAAAAGGTTGTAAAGGGAAGAGAAGAATTCTAGAAGTTTTGTTCTGATTCCTATTACTCTTTCTTTTAGTTGCTGTTAATAAACTTTTCTTTATACCCTTTTAAATTTGAAGCCTGCTTTACCTTTCTCCTAGTCCTATCTGACAGCAAAAAATAGGCAAGTACATCCTAGTGAGTGCACTGGTGATTAGCCAGCACTGAACCCACCACACTTATTAGAGCACTAGCTGAGAAATCTCAAATCAACCAACCAAAACTGTGGGAATCCTTAAATTCAGAAGGTTTTGGGAAAGCTGCAAAAGACAGGCCTTAGAGACAGCAGAACTGTGATTAGAGCTGAGCAGTAGCCCTGAGATTGGTCAGCAGAAAAGTTATATGAGAAGTAGAAAACTGAGGACAAATAGAACAATTTTGTTCTGTGTATTAACATTTGGCTAGAATAACTCCCTAAGCTGCAGAAAAATATATCTAGTGAGATATTGGGAAGTTCTAAGCTTAATAATGGAGCTCTGTGCATTGTGTTTGAAGGCTCACAAGCAGGTATTGTATTTGAAATAAGCCAGCATTGTTTAACCAAAGGTACCTGTGCTTATGGTGATTGGATAGAACTACTGTCAATGTGCTTTTGCTTTGTGTGATTGGGCAAAACATTTAAAGTGAGTTGTAACATTAAGTTCTTGGTCTGCAGACACAGACACACAGCTGTCCCAGGTGACTGCCTGGGATGTGAGCTGCTGGCATCTTCCCATTGTCATAACCATGGAATGGGAGTGATGCTGGAAAATAAAACAGCTCAAGGCAGTTCCCAGCAGTCCTGTCCTGTTTGTGATTTGTACACAGCCCCCAGCCAGCAGCACAAAGCCCCTACCCTGGCACTGAGCCACAGAGTCACTGCTGGAGCTGTGCCAGCAGGGACCCCCCATGGGCAGTGTCCCCTGCACAGTCCCTGCCTGCAGCACCTGGCTCCTAGCAGGTGTGGCAGCACCAGTGAGGGGCTCCTGGCGTGGGCCTGAGCACTGCACTGTTGGTAGAGGCTGAAATTGGGTTTGTCAAGGCCTTGGACTCACCTGCCCAGGGCTCCTGTGGGCCCAGGTGTCCTGGTTTGAAAAGGAAGGGAGTTTTTTGGGGAGGCTGTGGTCAAACCAATCGGTGCTCAGATGTAAATACCTGACAAAGCTGCTGTCAAACCATGACACCAGGGAAGCTATAGTAAAATGCAGGGTGCCCCCAACGTGGTGAAATGATTGCATCTGACTCCATTGATTCAGAAGGCTGAACAATTGCTTTATTAAAACTATATTAAAGAGATAAATACTGTACTATACAAAGATATATACTAAAGAAAAACCCATGACTGTCTGAGACAGCCAGGACACTGCTTTGATCCAATGGCCAAGGAAACCAAACAATCCTCAGCAGAATCCAATTGCCAAATCCCTTCAGGTTAACAATCTCCATAACCCATTCCACATGTGCAAAAACAACAGGAGCAGCAAGTAGAGATAAGAATTGTTTTCTCCTTCTCTGAGGTTCCTCACTGCAATTCCCAGGCAATATCCTTGGGAAGTTGTGCCTGGAACCAGCCTGCCCTGTGTGTGCTCGTGGGGTGTGGGCACACCAACCCCTCCCTGTCTGTCCTGGTGGGCACAGGGAGCACAGCCAATGACTGCATGGAGGATGAGGAGGATGGGGAGTGGTGTACAGCAAACACCTGGGGCTGTCTCTTTCGACCACACAAAGAGCTGCATCTCTTGAAAACAAGACAGATCAACAAAGGTGAGGATTCTGTGTTCAGTTGCTTTAATTCCTGTGGGGATACTTGGATTGAGGAAAACTCAGTAAAAATAGAAAAACTTGGAAATATCCCTGAATGATTCTCCAGAAATGTTCTTAGGAAATTAGATAAATTATAGGGAACCCAAAGGAAGACCACAGCAGTGTTCAGATCACTCCATGACAGGCTGCAAATAGGAGCCATCTTTTTCTTAAATCAAAGTGATGGAGAAATATTAGGAAAATCTGTATATATTTGATGCCATTGTATGGTATGGCTAGCATCTCATCTGCTACCTTTTAAGGAGCAATGTTTACTTACAGCTTCCTATTTACTGCCATCCTTTTCTATTTGAGCATGTGTAATTTAAAATCATTTGGACAACTAGCAGAGTGAAACAAACTGACTGAAGCACACAAGGTTATTTCCTTAGAATTTGGGCTTTAATGGCATGCAGGAAGGTGCTTGCTTTATTTCCCTCAGGCAGTCTTTGATTTTGCATGGTTCCTTTGAGTCCAGTTTCATATGAAATTGTCTTGGGAAGGTCAAATAAATGCCAGTTCCTGGGAGGAGAGGGGCAAGTCCCCTTCTGTGTGCCCCAGGGACAGGGGGGTGGCACCAGCACTGCATTTGGCCCTGTGTGGGAGGGAACATTTGTGAAGGTGCTGTGTGTACTGAGCAGGGATAAAATGAAGAACCATGTCAATCCTGTCATTTTTGCAAAATAAAGAGGCTTCCCCTTCCCCTCCACCCCCATCTCACAAGCATTTGGCTTAAAATGTGCTCTGACTCAGTAGCCAGGTGGCTGGTAGGAAGTACAGAGCTCACATCTCTGCCAGGGAGGGAGGCTGCTGCTCAAAGCCCTTTCTGGGAGTGCACAGAGCCTGGTGCAGGGCTGGCATTTGATGCTCTGGGATCCTCCCTCTCCCTGCCACAGACTTTGCCTGCTGTGCCATGCCTGTTTGAAAAACCTCTGGGTTGTTTTCTTATGTTTCTTGTTGGAGTGTGAACCACCAGCCTCATGCCTTGGCTTCCTGCTGAAGCTGTTAAACCAAATTCCTGACTTGTGCAAAATGCCCTTTTCTCTCCATCTGATGCAGGGCTTAGCAACACACAGCTGTCCCAGGTGACTTTCTGAGAGGATGAGCAATCTCCTAATCCACTTTCCATCAGCATCCTGCTCTGCAGCTGTGTTGGTCATGGAGCTGAAAGGCATCTGAATGTCACTGCTAAGGTGATGTGTTCAGGTGCAATCTTCTGTACAGCCTTTGGCAAATGCACTGGCAGGATCAAAGGTCTAAAGCTCTGCTAAACAGGACATAGCAAAGATAAACAGTCTTAAATAAAATGCTCTAACTCAGATTTTGTGGATGGGCTCATCCTCATCCTTACTTCAGGATTAAGTGTTTTCTTGCTCTCTTTATTCTCTTGTTTTTCAGCTGGCTTTGCCTTGGGTTTTCAGGAACATTATTTCTGTTTAGAAGGTATGAAATAAGCAATTAAAACCCTTAGTTCTGTAATTTGCCATGTCTTGGCAAAGCTTGCCAGTGTCCTCACTGAGGGCATTGCTGGCTCTCCAGTGCAGATGCAGCTGGCAGAGACAGGGCTCTAGGGTGGGAACATAAAGCTGGTGATGCTGGTGAGCTTAAAACTTTGATTTAACTCTTCTGAAAGTTGAATTTACTCTTCAGACTTCTCTGAACCTGGACCTCCCTGAAGGTGCCCCAGTAGCCCCGAGGGTGGCATTGCCCCATGGGGCTGGAAGTCCTCCAGGGTCATTGGATCATTTCATCCCACAGCTCTGGGTGTGTGTTCCCCAAAGGCCCTGACCCCACAGGGAGCTGGAGGAGCTGTGCAACACAGGCACTGTGTAACTGCAATAAGTTACACAAAAGTAGCAAATAGGAAGAGAGATTTTATTTTTGTTAGTTTTTATTTTTTGAAAGGCTTCAGAATAACAGAAGTTATTTTTCTCAAGCTGTCAAGGAAAAAATATTGTGTTGAAGCAGAGACTGAGCTTAAGGCAACTTGGGTGGAGCAGGAGCATTCAACAGCTCCTTCCCCATGTGCAAGCACCTACTCAGGCTCTTGGCTCTGCCTGCCCTGTGCTCCAGGCAGGTTTTGTGCAGGAGCTGGGTGTGCCCAAGCAGAAGAGGACTGGGACAGCTGCACATCAGGAGCTGTTGGGAAGGGAGGAGGGATCTGGACAAGCACTGCTCCATCACCTGGCAGTCTGTGGTACCTGGGAGCAGAATGTGAATATTTCTCCTTTCATGCCTCTGCTCAAGGAGCAGCAGGGAGGCACCAAAAGCTGTGAACTCACTACTGAGCAGAGTGTTCTGCACTTCTGCAGCAGCCAACAAACAGAGTAAGGTTCAGCTGAGGCTGGGCCTCCAGGGATTAGTTCCACTGTGGGAACAGAGGAACCCAAAAGTTCTGTCATTATAGCAAAAGGAAAGAAAGTGATGTGAGCACAGATGCTTGCATGATTTTGTATTTTGGAAAGTACAAAGGATCTGTAAACCTGCCAAGGAAAAGGGTTAGGCTGGGTTTTGCATCTTTCTTTTATGCAAGCAGGCAGCGGGCATGGAAGCCTGCTTGGAAGCACACTTCAGATGGAAATGGCATCACTACTACTTGGCAGTGGCTGATCTGGTCCCTGTAACACACTGCAGCCAGAGCCAGGCAGTGCTTCATGGCTGGATGGCAAACACAGCCTGATTGGGTGTGAGAGGGATGGGGAGAGCAGGCACTGAGCTGGGGCTGTGTCCTGGGGCTCCCTGAGGGCAGCTCTGCCCCAAGCACAGGCCTGGCTTCAGTCAGATGCTGTTGTCTGACATGTGAAACATCTGAATCGAGTACAGTGCTAACAACTGGCATGTTAACAGCCCATTTGGAATCTCCAGGGAAAACAGAGCCTTTGGAGCTGGTACAGCATGGGGTGGGGGAGCACAGGGACATGCTGGAATGTGGCTCTAGCTCTTGATAACAATGTGGTTTGCTGGAACCTGAGGGGTTTATTAAAAGCTGCTCTGTTTCACATTTTGTCTACCCATATCTATATTTTGCTAAAAAAGTGACATGTGAAATGGAGATTTGGATACTTCAAAACTACCTAATCTCCAAAGCATTGAATGAGATGTGAATGCCTGAATTTCATCACTCTTGAGGATACCTCCCTGAACACAGACACTGGAGAAAGTTAAACACAAAGAAGAAATAATTTCTTACTTCAACTGCTGCCAAATGATGGATACTTGACAATGCATGGATCTAAACAGACATCAATATTTTTCCAGCCATGTTTTATAGCTGTTATTCTTGAGACTGATCACAGTCTGTGGGACAGGTATGCCAAAACTCCTTGGTAAAAAACATAAAAACTTGGGAGTTTGAAATAATTCTATGAGTGTCTGCCATTTCCTGTCCATTTCCCCACCTTATCCATCCTTGGCCTGTGTGGTGGTGTTTGCAGGGGTCTGAGGATGAGGGGAGAGATGAGGATCTGACTCCATGTTTCACAAGGCTGATTTATTATTTTATCATATATATTATATTAAACCTATACTAAAAGAATAGAAGAAAGGATTTCATCAGAAGGCTGGCTAAGAATAGAAAAAGAATGAATAACAAAGGCTTGTGACTGACAGAGACAGTCCAAAACAGCTGGACTGTGATTGGCCATTAATTAGAAACAACCACATGAGCCCAATCCCAGATGCACCTGTTGCATTCCACAGCAGCAGATAACCATTGTTTGCATTTTGTTCCTGAGGCCTCTCAGCTTCTCAGGAGAAAAAATTCTAAGGAAAGGATTTTCATAAAAGATGTCTGTGACAGGCCTGGCCAGCCAGAGGGGAGCAGCATCTTGGATGGCAAAGGAAGAAGCACCTTCCTTGGTGCTGGGAGACTGAGTCTTAGTGCTCTGCTTTGGAACAGGGGAATGAAGAGCTTGGTGAGGAAGGACAAACACACCAGGATGGTCAGAGCACCCAGCAACCCCCAGAAATGGCCTGCCCAGGTGAAGGAGCTGCAGTGTGTCCGCAGGGATGCCATGGCCATGTCCTGCTCTGAGTGGGACCTAGCAAGAAGTCAGCAGATCCTCCAGATTGGCATCAGCATAATCACAGATGGAATTGTATTCTCTGAAATTTTTGAAGGAGAGTGCAGCTCTGCCAGCAGAGTGAATGCAGTCAGATCCAGCACAGCAGCAGTGGGGCTGGGACACCATTTTATTCTTTTTCAGTTTTTAATAATTCTGGGCTTTAGCACTCCCACTTATTATTGCAGTGGCTGACAGGGGACCTACAGGAAAATCCAGTTTTATTGAAATTGAAAAGGTCAGTTTTGTTGAGCATTTCCATGGTGAAAACAGGGAGTTAAATGTATTCAGACTACTTAAGCTACTCAGCTCCATGGCTGGACTGACCAACTGGAAGATTTTCCCTGCAAGCTATTGTAATAGTATCTCATTGCACAGCTTTTGTGTGTGGGGTGGGCTTGAGGTTTTTGTCAGAAAAATAAAAATTGCTGGCCAAATTCTTCAGCCTTTGCAGTGCTGTTCATGGCCAGACTGCTGCCAGGAATCTTGTGACAGGCTCTGAAGGCAATGGGAAGGCAGCTTTTCAATATTTCCATTTCTGTCTCACCTGGGACTTCTGCTGACTGCCCCTTTAAAGGGTGTTTTGTGCAAACATTCCTTCATTTGTCTCTGGCAAGTGTCACCTGTGACTCTGCTGTTCCCCTGATGTCAGTGAGGTCTTTGCTCTGTGTGGGTTAGTCCATAACAGGATACATTTTATTAGGGCCCAGATTGATTTTGGCTAATTGTTCAGGGGAGTGTGATCTCTCTATCATTCCCTGAACACTGGATGGCATCCACAGGAGATGCAGGCCCCCTTCTCTGAGGTGCTGCTACACCTTGAAACCTTCCTTTTCCTATCTGCAAACTTGCAGGAATCCCTGCCCAGCAAAGGCACACTGGAGCTGAAGAGGCTTCTCTCTGTGCAGTAACTCCTTGGAGGGAGCAGTACCACATTTCTTGTTCAGTCATTGTAACTAAATGCCCAGTCCTGCTCTATGAATTGTCAAATAATTCATCAGTCTCATATACTTTCTTTATTTCTTCTTCCTTCTGCTTGTTACTTAGGTGCCATGGCATAAAAATGGAAATCTTCCTTTTTAAAAAGTTGATCTGCTCCTACCACTCACTGCTAATTAGTTCTTTCTTCCCACAATTTTCATAAAGGTCTCTCAGCAGCCAGGTATGGTGGCACCTCCTCCAGGGTTCCTTCCCTTTTGTGGTGTAGGCTGTCACTGTTTAACTCCTTCAATGATCATGTGGAAGGGAGTCCTGTCACCTCCCTTGGCTGTTTTTTAGACATCATCATACATGTGAATTATCAAAAAGGTGCAGGGCATTATCAGAATTGCATGTGGATTGTCAGAATTGCAAAAGGGAAGGGAGTGCTCTCCTTCACAGCCAGGCTACAGCCCCTGCCCCAGGGTCTGACCCCATGGATGGCAGCTGGGATTCTACCAAAGCCCCGAGTGCCTTGTGCTGGATTCCAGCTCAGAGACTGTGTGACAGCACAGAGGAGGGGCTGGCAGGGGCCTGGCAGGCTGCTGGCATTGGTGGCTGTCCCATGGGCAGCAGTGGGGCAGTGTGACACTGCTGCCCCCCAGCAGGGAGAACATGTCAGTGAGAGACTCCCTGCAAAGACCAGATTGAAATGATTTTATTTTATAACTTTTTGCATGGATATTTGTACCTTGAGACAATCCCTGAACAGGTGAGGCACTGCTTGGCTGAGCTCGGGGCCCTGCCCATGCCTGTGGCTTTTGGATGTTGCCAGACTGGCCCGTGCAGTTTGCACAGGCAGCAGAGCCTTGAGGAACAATTGTCATGTTAATGGGAGACCTGTCTCTGTTTTATACCCTTGGATCCAAGCCCTTCACCCCCTCCTACCCCTGCCTCTTTATCTCAGCTTCTCCTTCTGCTCTGGTGCTGCTCACCCCTGTGCCAATCAAGCAGCTTTTCCCTTGGTGCAGCAAGAAGCTGGGAATAGCTGAATCTTGTATTTTACTTGCAAGACACAACTGTATGTAAATTGAGGAAATTAGCTTTGGTTGGGTTTTTCTTTCTTTTTTTTTTTTCCTTTCTTTCTTATTTTTCTTTCTTTCTGCCCACAGTAGACTGCAATATCTATACCATGGTAATCCTTGTATAATATCCTCAGAGTTTTTATGGCTCCCAGTTCTCCTGTACCCTCATCCCTGCCAGTTTCTCAGCATGCAGCAGTGTGTAGCTGCTGGGAGGCTGGGCAGTGCTCCTGCTCTCCCCTCCATCCCCACACTCCACCACAGCTTCTGCTTCAGGCACAGCCCTCTCTCAGTAGGTTTTCCCCATGTTTAAAATCCTGGCCTAATTGTTTTTAGCCATTCCAGCTGATTTCAGAGGGGTTCTTCAGCCTATACATGTAAGAGATGTTTCATTTTGCATTCAGGGTAACATTAAATTGAAGAATGAAGACCTGGAGAACCAGTAGATTGCAAACTTTGCTTACTTCCACTCTGGTTTGCACACACATGCACATTCTTGCTTACTTACAAGGGTTTGGCTGTTTATTTCTCAGGCCAGGCAATTGAAGTTTTTGTTTTTGAAAACAGATGAGCACCCACAAGCTGGTGTGCATGACAGTTCTCCATTTCCCAGGGATGGAAGTTTAAATGCAGTCAGCAAAGCTGGAAGAGGCCAAACTTCCTTAACATCAGTTTCTCAGTGAGTATGGAGAAAAAGAAGGAAAGAAAGAAGGAAAGAGCTCAAAAATTAATATAAAAAATAATTGTTTAGTTTGCAGCTGGCCTGGGGCATCTCCTTCCACATGGGAACTGTGCATGCTCACAGAAAGATGGCACAGCCCAGTACAGGGAGGGGAGGAGAGGAATGTCCCCATTGTGAGGGTAGAGATGAGAGGAACAGGGACACTGAGGAAGTCAAGATGAAGCAAGGAATCTCTGGCAGAGCTGGAGCTCACTGCAGAGTCCCAGCATACCAGTGCCTTATCTGGAGGATGATTTTTCCCCTTTTTTGTAGTGAATATGATCTTTCAAATAAGATTTTATGTTTGTTTGCATTTAATAGCTCATCCTTCAGGAAGGACTCAATCCTGCTTGGTACTACATCAGTTTGGGCTGATTGAGATCTGTTGGGAGCTAAGGATGCTCCTCTTTTCCTAAACCAAGCCCTTCCAGAAGCTGATGCTATTGACAGATTACCATTTATAGCTCTTTATTGCTTACTGTAGGTTTATTGCAAACTCCTTTCCTGCTTAGTTTTCTTTCCCTCTCTCAGAGCAAACATAATGTACAGCCTATGTAAATATAAAGCATTAAGCAATTACTGGGTTATTTCAGATGCAGCACTAATAATATATCATTTCTGGAAAGCACAGAAGCACAGATTCCCATGTTCAGTACTCACTGAAAGGGAGCTCAGCCATTACTGCTGCATCCCTGAGCTATTACTCACCCACCCCAGGAAACAAAGGGGAATCCCAGAGGTTAATGTGGTTACTAAAGCAATTTGAGGAAGATGAGCTTGAATCTGCTTACACAGTGCACAGAAGATATTTAAAGAGCAGACTTCCATCTCCTGCTCTGCAGCTCCTGCATGTCTGCTGTGCTTGTGCAGGGAGTGCCAGGCTGCTGCTGGAATGAGGAGCAGCACCTCTGAGGATCTGCTGTGTCTGAGATCCCCCAGGCACATTGCCTGGCACCAGCTTTGAGAGGCTCCACGTGGGTTCTCGCTGAAAATGAAGGATCCTGAGTGTGCATGGCTGTTGTTTGCTTCTGTCCTGTCAGCCCTGGGACACAGCCTGGAGTGGCCTGGGCAGTGCCAGGGGATGGGGGCAGCTGCCACTGAGCCCCCAGGCTGTGCCCTCTGCAGGGCACACCTTGCTTGGAGGCTGTTCAATTTTTTAGCAGGTGCCAAAGGCACATTGGTCAGGCAGGCTCAGCACAGTTTGTGCTGCCTGTGTTGTGCCTGTTCATTGGGTAAACAGCAGAATGGATCTCCAGAGCTGTCAATCCTCCACCTCCACTGGCACTGCAGTGCCTAGAAAAGATGTTTTTAGAGAAAGGTGCAGATGCACTGTGCTTCCTTGGAATACACAGTTGGAAAAAAGCTAGAATGTGCCTAAAGCCTGTCTTCTTTTCTGTAGTCTTCTTTTCACCACCTAAAAAAATCCACCTTCTGAACTTGTAAAGTTCATTTGGTAGAACATTGAAATGAATGCATGGTGGCTCCCTGCTGGCTCAGGACACCCCCTCACCTCTGAGCTCTGCAGATCCCCGTGCCCTGGGCTGTTATTTCTGCTTCACTGGGTTTTGTTGTGAATGGGAGTGGGGCTGTTTCCAGCTCCTGCTGAGCCCCCAGCCCCTGCTCTGGAGCCTGGCCCTGGCACAGAGGGGCTGCCCAGCCCTGCCTGTGCCAGCCTCACGTGGCAGTGTTGGTTTCTCCTTTAGCACTGAAAAATGAGCTTTTACTGATGGATTTTTGGATGGCCTTTCCCAGGCATTTGGCTCACAGCTGAGCTAGCTGTCATGGCAGTAATGGGGCTGCCTGTGATCCTGATAAGGGGTTACTTTGCTGAGGATTATCTTGCCCTTTCCTTTTGCACTTGGGATATGAAGAATGTGCTTGTGTTTTCTTAAAATATCTGATCCATAATTCCAGTTTGGAAACCATGGTGTATGGGTGTGCTTAGCTATGGAGGTGTGGTAAGACAGAGAGACAAATCACAGTAGTGGGCTGAGCTTTTTATCTTTGAGTCTTGTTAAATTTGGAGCACTATAGGGCAGATCTTTGGTGCAGTGTCCAGATTTAATTTGTATTTGTGTAGGAATAAGCAGTGCTCACTTATCTCTGCAGCATTTGCCAATTACATAAACAATGTTTATAATTATGATTCATTTATTTAGATTTTCTCTTGTGGGATTTCCACAAGCACAGAGAATTAGAGAGAATTAAAATAATGTGGCTAGATTACTAGCAAGGCATTATTTCAGGCTTGCTCTGGCTGTATATCATTCCCATTTGATTCAGTGTGTGAGTGCAATGGCCACAGTGTAATTCTTTATGGACATCATAAAAATCTCCCAAGCTGAGCATTAATTGACAGCCTGTCTGGATGAGCTGATTATAACCTGCAGCAGGACCAAGGCAGGTTTTGTTTGGGAAAATAACTCAACCTGGGGCACTATGAGCAATTCCCCACTAGTTATCTTGTAATGTGCTTGTCTTGGGAACATACAGAAATTTCCAGTGCTGGGCTTGTGCTTTTGTTAAATTCAGAATTTCAGTGCATTGAAGCAGAAGTGATCAATAGTTTTACACATCTTTCTCTCTTTTTGATGTACAGGATATGCTGAGCAGGGCTGAAAGGCACAGCTGCTATTCATTCCTTTGGGAAACACTGGCCTGCTTTAGTGAAATGATTTTTGTTTGGAAGAAAATTTTTGATTTCTTGTAGAAGTCTTAGAAGATGCAAAAATAAATATTTTTAGTTCAGAACTGGACAAAATTAAAATGTTTTCAACATTTCCTTAAAAAGCTGACTGCTTCAGTAGGAAACCCCCCCACATTCTGCCATTCCCTGTTCTGTGGTCTGTTCCTTGAACATCCTTCACAAAAATCCCCCAACACATTCATAAAAGAAAATTAGAAGGAAATATTTCAAGCAGCCTTGATATTTACAAAGGGAATTTTTATCAGCTCCCAGTTTCCAGAAGAAAATCTCATTCCTGCAGAAGCAGGAAGCCAGCCATATCTCCTGTAATGAATTTCAGCCATGAGATCAGTGTGTGATGGATTGGCCAAGGCTGTGCAGGAGTGGGTGCTGATAGTGCTGGGAGCAGGGCAGATGGGCAGATAGCCTTTCCCAGGTGCTGCAGAGGAAATGACAAACCCCCATTATTTACTAGCCCTAAAAAACTGGCCACAGTCCAGAGCTCCCCTCTGCACTTGGCCAAAGCTCCCAGTGAGTTCCAGAATTGCAGGGGGTTACCTGAGAATGGTAGCACTGAGCCAGGACACCACTACTGGGCATCCAGCCCTGCTGGTTTGGAACTAGGGCTGGAGAGGAGACACCTTTCTAATCTGCTGCTCTTCCAAGGGTGGCAGAACCACCGGGCTGCCCCCATTGGGGGCCACTAAATTGTTCATTTTTCTGTAGACAGCACACATAGGAAAATGGGAGGCTGGGAGAGTTCCTGGAAAGAAAAGTCCCAACTATGTGCCCACATCTTCTGGTCTGATTTCTGCAGGGGTTAGGCAGGAAAGGAGCTTGCTTTGTCCATGCTGGCAGTCAGACACTTTTCAGGGAACATTTTACTGAAATAGATAAAGTCTCCTTTTTGGAGGAAAGTTGATTCATTGACATTTTCTGACAGAACATGTTCTGTCAGAAAATCCCTACCTATTCTGAATTAGAGGGCTGGTTCTGGCCTCTGTGCTTCAGGCTTATGTTTGGATATCAGACAGTGAATTTTTACCAGTGTGAGCAATTTCCTAAAAATCACTTTAGTATTCTGGCAGTTTGTAAGATGGGGAAAAAAATTTAAAAAATGCTTAGGGGCAAATTTTCTGTGTGGTGTACAGGGAATTTTAACACATAATAACTGCAGCTAGGTGGGTAGCTCACTAGGCTGGAAATTTACTTCTTCATACCTTGAGATTATAAATCAGGGTGTTTCTTTGTGTCAGCCTTGGGGATTTTGCCTTTTTTAGATCTCAACTTTGTAACTAAGTGGAAGCAGATGAAGTTTGTAATGCACAGAGAAGGGAAATTTGCACTGCTCCTTAAATCAAACAGGGCTGAACAGCTCAGGAAGGCTTCTATGGGTCAGCAATGCTACCCCTCCCTAAAAATCCCATGGAAATCAAATGTAATGGTTGTGCTGGGAGCTGAATGCATTTCAAGTGGGAATTTGACCTATGTAATGAAGATAGTGGGGCATAATTATGGCACTTCATAACTGAGATTGATAGATTTGCATGATACCCTGACTTTCAAGGCATCTGCAGCATTCCTCCCCAGTGACCTTAAGAAACTTTCCAACGATTTGGGAGGAGAAGGAAGGTAAGCCTTTGGCACAGTGCTTCAGGTAGGGCACTGCTGGGATTTGCTGTTGACCATCTGCTGGTGCCTCCTGTTTAACAGGACACTGGGCTCTGAACTGCACCGTGCACCAGGAAATGATTTTAGAGAGCACCTCTAAAACAGCTTTTTCCCTTTAGAAAGTTTTGATTCTCTGAGGAAAGATCAAACAATTGTCACAGACATCTTTTATGGAAAATCCTTTCCTTAGGATTTTCCCTCCTGAGAAGCTGAGAGGCCTCAGGAACAAAATGTAACCAATGGTTATCTGCTGCTGTGGAATGCAACAGGTGGGTCTGGGATTTGGCTCATGTGATTGTTTCTAATTAATGGCCAATCACAGTCAGCTGGCTCAGACTCTCTGTCTGAGCCACAAGCCTTTGTTATCATTCCTTCTTTTTTTTCTATTCTTAGCCAGCCTTCTGATGAAATCCTTTCTTCTATTCTTTTAGTACAATTTTAATATAATTATATCATAATTATATCGTAAAATCTATCATAAAAATATATCATAAAATGATAAATCAAGCCTTCTGAAACATGGAGTCAGGTCCTTGTCTCTTCCCTCACCCTCAGACCCCTGTGAACACGGTCACAAACAATCTAATCCAAATGAAACCCATGATCCCCTCATGCTGGAGCTGTGAAGGCTCCTGGCACCTGCTGCCTTGGTCTCCTGATCCCCCTCCAGCTGAGCTGCCTCATGGAGACCCTGCTGGAAGCACCTGCAGGACTGCCCCCCTTAGTGCTGCTCCAGCCCTGGGCAGCTCCTCCAGGGCAGTAAAAACACCTGGAGGCTGCCCCGAGTGTCTCTGATGAATGGCAGCCTCCAGAGAGGTACCACAAAGCACAGAGGGCCATGGAATGGGGACCTGGAGGGGAAACTGCAAAGTCTGGCACATGAAGAAAAGCTGAGAGAAAATGTAGATACGATGCTACAAAGATTAGGAGGAGTTAAATCCTGTCAGCAAAATACTCTTAACTGGAGCTGACTGTGAGATCTGACATATTTTAGAGCTTTTGATAGTGACTGAGACATGGATAATTTGGGGTGAGAGCTTTTGCTGACTTTGACTTCCAGTTTGTTCTTAGCAACAGGAGCAAGAATGTGGGATGCCTTATATAGTTCTAAAGGTTTAGATAGCTTATATATACGTTTGAAAGTTATCAGATTTCCACAATTTTTTCCATATTTTTAGGTTTCCTCCTCTTTATCATATCTTAACTTGAATACAGAAGCTGTAATAACATAAAAATTTCCTTAGCTCTTACACCACTCTAATCTGACAAAACAAATAGATCCACATTATTACACTCAAGATGTAAGGGAAAGCCAAAAACCCCAATTAGCCTTTCTCAATCACTGCTAAGTTGACATGGGAGGGATGAAGATACTACTAAAAAAAATGTTAGTTTTAAAACCCTTGTGTAAGCTGGAGAAATTGTTCTTAGCCAGCACTTGCAGAATACAATACCAATGTCAAAAGAGTCTCTGCACAGAAAATTGTGCAAGAACAGAGAAGCAGAACAAAACATTACCAGCAGATCTCTGCAAAATGCATGTTTCACTTCGAAACAGCTGCTGCAATAATTTTCTTCTGATTTTGACCTTTGTGAGTTTAACATTACACAGCTGTAGCTTTGGATTCAGGTGAAGACAAAAACCTAAAAATAAACCTAATTTGTTCCAAGACAGAAAACTGAGGTCTGAGTAACTTCAATGTGCAATTACAGGTGTGCTGAGGTTCACTTGACTAGTTCCTGTAGAGACTCAGTTGAGAACACTTGCAGTGTTAATTTAAAGCTAGTAGCAGAACTTGCCAAAAAGACAAATCAGGCAGGTTTCCTGCAGCTTTATATTGCTCCAGAAGACTTCTTCCAAATGAGTAGTTTTCTCCTCCTGCTCATTCATTAATTCTGCAGTGCTGTGCCTACTGTCAGAATGAGATGTGGGGGTTTGTCAGGGGATATTATTATGGCTATAAGCATGAAAAGCAGGGTGGCTGTGAGCCAGGCAGTGGAGGTGGGCATGAGCTGTGTCCTGGCTGTGTCCTGCCTGTGTCCTGGCTGTGTCCTGGTGTCCCTCTCCGTGCTGGCAGTGCCTGTGCAGGCTCAGGGCCACGGGCTTTGCACTCTGCTGGCTCCAGAGGGGTCCTGTGCCTGCAGTGCTGTGCTGCTGTGTTTCAGCTGAAGTGCTTTGCAAGGTTTGGGATTACTCACAGAGTGGTTTGCAGAGTTTGGGATGGCAATGAAGGGCTCCTTGAACGGGCTTCCTTCTGGAGGTTTTGGAGTCGTCTCTGTGCAGCTAACACAAAAGCAGTGCCCAAGAAACATGGCTAGACAGTCAGAGGTGAGGTTGGGCAGGATAAAGGTCCAGGAAGGGAGCATTTTAAGGACAATTACACAAGCTTGTTTGATCCTAAATTTTAATTAAGAACAAATAAAATTATATGCTGGGCAGTCAGAGATTTCTCTGATCACTTTAAGGCCTTGCCTAAGGCAATCTATGAATATTCAATGTGATGATCTCTCTTATAATATTGCAATCACCTGAAAATACAAATCATGGAGGTTTTTTATCCTTGAAGAAGGATTAGTGCTACATTTTTTTTTCACCTTGATTGACTGGCACACCTTGAACTCAAGTACTCAGTGGTTAACATTCCTTGATCATTGTATGTTGATCTTGACTATGCTTTTCTCATCATAGGATTGATTATTGAATTATTGCAGTGGGTTTGAACTTTTTTTTCCTCTAATAAACCCCCTCATCTGCAGTGTCTGTACAAACAGGCTCTGATGCCTCTGTTTGTGCAGGGCTGGGGATGCTGGGTTCCCTATTCCATCAGCTGTGGACAAAGAAACCTTTTGATTCCCTGTGTCTTTTCACCAGAGCTAGCTAGCTAGCTTTTATTTAGCATTAGGGTAAATGAAAATCCTCATTCACAGTTCCATGTAGGCCCATTTTCTAGGCTTTGACCTTTCCCACTGTTCTCCTTCAGACCCTTACCAAGTGGTGCAGGTCCCTCCTGAAGGACAGCACCCCACACTGCTAAGCTTCCCCAGCAAACTGCACAACCTGCAGAATATCCCCTTATTTATGCATGCCTGTCTCTTTCAGAATTGGGGCATTCTTGATTGCCACTCAGTATAATTTATTATAATTCTTAGATCCTTTCCTAAAGAACTTCCAACTAACCAATCTTCCTCCATTTTGTATTTCTGCAGTGGAGTATTTTTGCAGTCTCTTATTGAAATGCACCCTCTTGTTTGTGCTAGTTCCCCAGCTTGTTGGGGCCATTTGCAATTCTGATGCTGTCCTCCCACACATTTGCAGTCCCTTCTGGCTGGGGGTCATTTGCAAATGTACTGAGGATGCTCTGTGTCCTGCCTTCCAGGTCACAGCAATGTGGCACTGAGCAGAGCTGGCTCAGGACAAATCCCCAGGCAATTCCTTTGTTTTGTGCATCCTTCCATTTTGAACAGTAAACAATCAATAACTCCTCCCCAGCTTAAGTCACCCTGTCTTTCTTGTTTCCTCCTACAGAAGTTTAATCTACATTGTATATCTGTAGCTCATATAAAAATATGAGAAACAGTGTCAGACTCTTAGTAGGGTAAGTATGAGGTTCGCCCTTCTCCCTTCAGCACAAGGTCTGCTACCTTGTTGCAAAATGCAATGATATTGTTTTGATATTATTTTTACATGACAGATTCATGCACAGGGCTGTTCATCTCCTTCATGTCCTCCCTGGCCTTACAAATCACTTGTTTATTTGTTCCAGCATTCTCAGCTGCCCTTTCATTCCTCACTCTGCCATCCTCCCCCGTGTTCAGCATGGGCACTGTCACTTTCCAATCCTTTTGTGCCTCTCCATGACTTCTCCAAGGTGAATTCCTAGTGATGCCCCTGACTAGTTCTGTGTAAAGTCCTATGGGTTGTTTACCTCAGGAACTCATTGGCTGATGCAATCACAGAGACCAGACTTACTCAAGTACCCTTGAAACTCAGGTGCTGTGTGTTTTCTTTCCCTTTATGCAGACGGTGATAGTTACTTTCATCATAGGTCTAAATTGTTGTCCACCTACTGTGGCCCTGTTGATGGAGATTGTTGCTCACAAGAAAGCCTGGAAATCATCAGCATTCACCTCTGCCATCCAGAGGTATGGCACTCCTGGTTTTCCTCCAGTTTCCTCAGTTCTGAGGGTTCTTAGGTCATTCCTTAGCTGTAGCACATTCTGTGGTTTCTCTGACCTTGCAGCCCACTTTGCAGGGTGACAGTGCCTGCCCGGGCAGGGCTGGGGACACCAGGGGACACAGCCCAGCTGGGAGCACAGCAGGGCTTTGCTGCTGCAATCAGGCAGACCTGCTTGCCCAGGGGTGCTCAGTGATCACACAGAAATAAACCTGTCTGAAATCACCTCCATCCCTGGTTCTCAGTCTGTACTGAGTTAGTGCAAACTAATTACATCACAGAAGCACAGAGCATTCTGGGCTGGAACAGACCCACAAGGATCATGCAGTCCATGGGCTCTGAGATGACCTGGCCTTCATTTTCCTTTTGGGAGGCAGAAGGCAGCTGGTGAGTGTCACAGAGAGCCCCTGTCCTCCTGCTGAGCTGCTCTGCTGCAGTTGTGTCACACACACCCGTGGGCAGCACAGCCAAAGCACCACAGCTGGGAGGAAATGAGACAATGAGAGTCCTCTGGCCCAGCCAGTCTTTGTGATATATGAAAGAATTGTGTTCATTTATATAAAGTGGCTTTTGCTAAGGCTGCTTCTACTTGAATTTGATTTTGAAAAGAAGAAATTATTCTCCCTCCTTAATGCAGACTTTGTAATGCTTATTGTATTCTTCGTTCAGGTCACTCTGAAGCATCCCACTGCTTTTCTCCTGCAGATAAAATGGTGCCTTTTGTTTCCCATTGTTCAGCCTTGACCTCTCCTCTTGCCCTGCCATCCACATCTCTCTGATGTCTCAATTTTTGTGGGCTTACCTGGTACACGAGGAAGCCTTTGTGGAGGATTTAAAGGAGACCATCTTATAGTTCCCCTTCTGGTGTCAGCCCTGGCCTCTCCCAGCTCCAGCAGGATCCTTCCTCCCGTGTCCCAGTTCAGTCTGATTCATCTTCCTTCCAGCAAATTTGCCATGGGAGGCTCCTAATCCTCTGGTTGGGGAACTTGCATTTCCCAGAGGGCACAGCACTAATGGCAGCTTTCCTGGCCAGCTGAGTGCTCTCCTGTCTGCTACTCAATGCAGGAGCTGGAAAAATCTGATAAAACTTCTACAACTAATAAAGCATTCCTTCTCTCACCTGCTTTTCTCCCTGTACCTCTTTTGTATCTTCCCTTACTTATAAACCTGACACTTCATTTTCTTTCTCATCATGTTTCTCATGCTTGCCACTTGCCCATTTTAAAATTTTTCTGTACCTGGTAGATCTGGTAAATGAGAATTGGATTGTTAATGATTAGATAAATTTTTGTGTGAAGACAGGGTTAGAAGGTCAGGATTAGCTAGTTAGGAAGAAAACTAGTTGGAGTTGATGTATAAATCAGAATTTCAAGTCAAATTTCTTCCCATTTGCTGCTTTAAAAAATAAAAGGACATGGAAATATTAAATTGACAAGAGAAAGACAACAATTCAAAAACTAGTAAGTTTTTAAACATATGTCATAAGTGCCTGGAACTTGCTACTTTTTGTCTATCAACATATAGTAATGTTCATGAGACAAGGCATTTCTTTACGTGGCTAATAAGAATTCACTCAAGTAGAGAAGATTTAATTAAGAGAATAAATTTGTAAGACATATGCTTGAAGTATATGAGGTGTGTGTGTCCATTGAAATGCCCCCCTGGCTTCAGAGCACACAGCAGCCACCCCTGGGGACAGTCTGGCTGTGACAGGGGGGCCCTGCCCCACAGCTCCCCAGGCACCCAGCACAGGTTCCTGGCTCAGGAGAGCTCAGGGCATTTCAGGCAGTCTGGCTGCACGTGGTTTGTTACAGGATGGGTAAAGTGGCATCTCTGCTTCAGAAAAGTTTGATGAGATCTCTTTATGAGAACACACTTAGATGGACTTCAGTTTTCTACAGCTTTCAAATACAAATATAAATACACAGAATATGGCTCTGAAGGAGTCTGTGCTCTTTGCATTCCCAGGGCACACCACAGAGCCCCTCTGCATGGGAGAGATCATAGCTGGCAGATCCCTACTGACCACACACCTTCAAACATCTCTCTCCCCAAAATAAATGCACATATATGTGAATATACATGAGCCCTAACAAGCACTTTTCCTATTGCCTTTTGTGAATATTTGTGCTCACAGGGGTCTGAGGATGAGGGAAGAGATGAGGATCTCACTCCATGTTTCAGAAGGCTGATTTATTATTTTATGATATATATTATATTAAAACTATACTAAAAGAATAGAAGAAAGGATTTCATCAGAAGGCTGGCTAAGAATAGAAAAAGAAAGAATGAATAACAAAGGCTTGTGGCTCGGACAGAGAGTCTGAGCCAGCTGACTGTGATTGGCCATTAATTAGAAACAACCACATGAGACCAATCCCAATGCACCTGTTGCATTCCACAGCAGCAGATAACCATTGGTTACATTTTGTTCCTGAAACCTCTTGGCTTCTCAGGAGGAAAAATCCTAAGGAAAGGATTTTTCATAAAAGATGTCTGTGACAAATATTAAAGATCAATATTTTTGTCATTATTTTGCTTTTCATTACCTCTTTAAAGCTGGTGTTAAGTAACAAATTAGACTCAAAACCATCCACAAAGAGCTGTCACTGGCTGAGGTATTTGATTGAAAATAACCACAACTATGGCAGCAATAGTATTGGTATTGGCAATAGAGTTATAAAGCCAGGCACATCTCCAGAGGGCTCTATATTCTGAATGATCTAAGACTTTTGTTGTGCAGCAAAATACCAGTATAACTCACTTACCACCGACAAGCTAGGGCAGACAGTGTGAGTCAGTCCCCAAAAGTTGAAGAGCTCTCTCCTCAGCTGCAGCAAACAGCTGCTGGTGGGTGTGATTTGTGCCCAGTGCCATGCTGGGCATTCCCTGCACCAGAGAGCCCAGAGCAGGTGGGGACATCCCCCTGAGGTGAGTGAAGGCACCTGAGGCACAGCTGGGGTGGAAGGGTGTGAGTGACCCTGCTGCTCACTGTGCTCCACAGCCTGAGCTTTGTCACCTCCCAGAGCACAGCCAGCCTGGGGTTGGGCTGTGCAGGCACCCACATCAATAATGCTGCAGGAATAGGTATTACTGTAAGGCTTTGATAAATAGCTACAGCAAATAAGGGGCAGATAAGATGCTGTAATAAAAAGACAAATAGGTTACATGAGATAAGCTAGGAAGAAAACAAGTTAGATAGCTTTATAAATCACATCAAGGAGTTATGAGACACACAAGTTTGATCTTTGCTAGAGAGGCTAATGGGGAAGTATGAGCAGTATGTACAGACAGGAGAGCTGGACCCTGGTAAATGAGAGATGCTTACAGGATTACAGGAAATGATCTTTCTATCATTACACTATTGAGATCTGGCAGCTTAGGTACATTTGAGCTCACATCTATCCTGCTTTTATCAATGACTTTAGCTAAAAGAATAGCACAAATGTTCACAAAGGCCTTGAGGTCTCCTCAGAAACTGCAAGTGATGTCAGTGGTCCTGGGAGCAGACCCAGTATTTTGTTTCCCTTGGCTGTTGAAGTCCCATGTGCTTCTTGGTCCCTCTCAGTCTGGGATCACACCTCACACCATCTCCTGATGGGTCAGGGATTCCCTCCAGTGCCAAAGGATGTACTGCACAGCTCCATCCATATGGCAGCAGAGCAGAACTCTCAGCAGGATCCTTTTTAGTGGGGATGTGGGAGCAGGTGAGCCATGAGCCAAGTGGGGGTGTTGTCAGAGTTCTGAAAGTCCCTCTGCAGCTGATGTGCTTCATCCCTTTTTATAATCTCCTTGAGCTAAATGACACATTGATAAACTGTCTAGGATAAATAGTGTTTTCCAGACATTACCAGACAGTGGGGACTTTTTCAATGATCCTTTGTCACCGTTTAAGATCAAAAAGGTTTGTACCCAGTGAAATGGGAGGAAGAAAAAGCTTCTTGATATTGCAGCAAGTGTTTAAGTATCCTATTGTTTAGTTAACATGTTTTGACAGATTTGGTTTCAAGATGCATAAAAGTGTAAAAAAACCACTTTTATATAGCCCTCATCAGTCAAGGATTGAAATTTAGATTTACTTCTTACTGAACAGGGCTATTGTGTTCTAGCATGGAGCTAGTGAAAATGCATAGCCATAACAGTGCTGGGATTTAAAACACAATATACCAGGTGGGCTCACATGGAGTGATCAGAATACTAAGTGTCACTGGTGGGTTGCAATGAGCCTGAGAGATTATTTGTTTTAGGAAGAAAGATGAGTAGGCTTGCTGTAAAAGTGTGAGGAATCTCTGATTGGGGTACACATGCTAGACAGGCCAAACATCTTTCACTATGATTAAGTGGTATCAGACACTGAAGCTGGATTGCTTGTTCTGGTGATGCTGCTGCTCCCTGCGTGCCATGGCAAGTTAATCTGGTTCAGCAGTAGCTGGGGGATGAATTTTGGCATTTGGAGTATGTTTTATCACCTGTTCCCCTTCTCTGATTTCTCTATTTGAAGTAAGGTCTGTGTGTGAGAACAGTCCCTCTGAGCCTTGATCTGCTTCAGGCTTTGCCCTGATGCCACTGCAATCTCCAGCACACAGAACAGAAAGCTTTAGAACAGACATGGCACAATCTTCACCAGTGTTGAGCTGGGTTCGTACTGCTGTTTGATTTTCCACTTTCTGCACGTTTGCACATGACCTGTACCTGGGACCTGCTGTGTCAGGGCTTCAGAGGGGACTCTCAGGGGACCCTGCTGGAACTCCAGCCTCTGATCTGGTCCTTGCCTTGCTCCCAGCAAAACAAAGGCGATGTGTGAGCATGCCATGTAAACATGTCACTTCCACAGGAATTCATCATTTTTGCCTTTTCCATGCAGTGCAGACTTCCTAGCCTACAATGAGGAGAAGCAGTAACAGCAGTGCTAAACAATAATGTTTGCAAAATGGCAGGTTTTGGCTAACCAAGCTCCCCAGTGCTGTCCCTCCTTGCTGGCAGCAGTGTCTCCTGGAGGGCTGGCCAGCCTTGGCTGCAGGGACATGCTGCTGGAGTGCACAGTTGGCACAAAACCCTACTGGGAAAAGCAGGCACAGCTACTGATTTGGATGGAGCTACACTTGTTTACACTTGAACTGAGCTCCATCCCCACTCTGCAGCAGTATTTAGATTCCTGGTGCTTTGCTGTGTCTGCCATTTGCTCAGGCCACCTACACACAGAGGCAGTGCTGTAGCTCCTCAGGGCTCACAGCAATCTTGTTAGTTAGGGTTTTGTACAGGGCTTGCCTTTCCCCCCCAAAATGTATTTAAACAAGTAGTATCACTATGTTCTGCTTTTTTACTGAGCCACTAGCAAAAGAACCAAGCACAACAAGAACAGCAGGAGAAATACAGCAAAGATGTGGGGGATTAAACAACAGGCATCTCCTCATCTTACCAGCAAAGCTTTTACTGAAATATCTTCACAGAAAAAATTCGAATGGTTCTGATTTTACACAGAGCTACATTAAAAATAAATGCAATCTTTCAAGCATTGTAAAATCTCTGTTACTGGACTACTTCAGGCTCTGGCAATAGGCAAGAATATAAACTTTCTCTGGTTTGCAAGACTGTGGCAGGGGTGTGGGTATTCCTGGGGTAAAAGGGGAATGGTCCTGATGGATGGAGGCAGGGCTGCCACTGGTGTGCTGTAAGTCCTCTCATAGCTGCTAATGAAGAGGTGCTTTCTGCTGTTGTTTGTAACCAAGAAGGATGAGGGCTCCCTGAGGCTCTGATTCTTGTGCTCCTGGCCATCCATAACTCTCAGTGTAGCAGCATGACATGAGCAAGAAAATGAAAAGGAAAACACATTGGTTGTCTATCAGCATCTTTGAAAAATCGATCCAATAAAAAGTTCAATGAATATATTCACAAGTAATCTATGCAGCTCTATGAGTGGAAAATAAATATGGGAAAGAGGAAGGTCAATCATTATATACCTTGTTCCAAATAAATCAAATAAGCTGTCAGATCAATTGTTTGTCAAATATGAACTGAGCAATTGTTGGTCTCCTCTAGTAGTATGTCAAAGAACCACACAATTAGCATCAGCCTGGCTCACCAGTGATGTTGACTTGGCCTTGAAATTCTCTGGGCCATGTTATTAAGCTGCTCAGACTCTTCATGAATTTGTATGTTTGGTTTGGCTGTGCATTGCCAGATGCCCAAATAGATTGTCATTGCTCAAGAGTTCCATTTTACCTTCTGCCCTTTCCCTCACAGCAAACTTCTGTGAACACCTTCTCATTTGCTTCCATTTGCTGTAGCTGATGCCTTGAGGATTTCTGTTCCTTTGTCTCCTTGTTACCATATCTGATTCACTTATTAGCCTGTAAATGTCCCTGGGAACTTAGAACTCTTGCCTAGATGGACCAGTGACTCATTAATAATAGAAATACCTTTTGAGAACTCATTTGTATGTTTTGTTGGTGGGTTCTCCTCTATTCTTAAGAGTTCATGTCTGTTCTAATTTGAGAAAAGACTTTGATTCTTAATTTTGTGCTCAGTACTGGGATGCTAACTGACAGCATCTCTTTGCTTTGCTTCCCATTTTAATATACACAGCATTTAAAGCCAAATCAGGAAAAATCACTCACTGACTGTTCAACCAATGACTTCAGCATAAACTTTGCCAAAAGAAGATGAAAGGTTTGGGCCAGTTACCAGTTCAGTGCTACAGAAATACTGCAAGGCCTCATACTGGATGTCTCATGGCTTAGGGGGGACAAAAGACTGCCCAAAGGACAAGATAGCAGGGAACTTCATGAGCAGGGATGGCAAAGAGGCTGCAGGATGTGGGAAGGGAGGATATACAGACTTGGGAAGGAAATCTGGGTACAGAAATAGAAAGGAGACTTTGAACAAATGGAAAATCTCTCTAATTCCCTGCACCCACAATGGCAGCTTCTCATTTCAGTTGACTTTCTCAGAACTTAGACTGATGTACCTGTAATATTTGATGACTTAGGCAGAAATAGATCTATTTTCAAAGCTGATCTTTGCATTACATATTGAATCCATTATAGATTCTCTTCTACTTTAATGAAAAGCCTGCATGAATGGCTTAAAAAATGAAAAGAACTTACATCATAAATCGGACTGAGGCACTTGCTTGAGAATTAGCATGAATATGTAAAAACTTCCCCAATCAAATAAATGGTAAAGTTGAACTATTCAAATATCTCAGCATAAATAAAAGTGATGTAAGTGCACTCTGCATTCTGTGGCATTTTGTGCATCTTTGTCAGAGGTAATATTTCCATAGTATTTAAAGGACACATTCTCTCTTTTTATGCAGGGATGAGACACGAGAGCAAGTCCTGATTAAGCTGAGTACTTGGATCAAGAATTTATGGCTAGTGTTCAAAAACATTTTAAAAAGTAGTGCTGTGGAGGAGATCTGGATGTCCATGGAGCTCTCCATGACTCGTGAGCACATGCACAGCAGCACGAGCTGTAGTGTTCTGTATCCTCACAAGGAACTGTTCAAAGGATGCCTCACAACAGCACAGGGCATGAAAAAGTGGCATAATCCTGCTCTTGGGCAGCTTTTTCACTCCAGACTGTGGCTCTACATTGTAGTTTTCAGCCCTGGAAGGGAATGATCACCAAGCAGAATGAAATAATTGGGTCAGAACTGTGATTACAGGGTAGTTCTGTTTTGCTAGTTAAGCTAGTATTTTATCCAAAAGATTTAAGAATTTTTGGATTGGTAACAGAAATGAACAGACAAAATTAGAACAGCAAACAAATTAAACTTGGAGCCACTCTATTTTTCTGTTTTATTGTCTTTCCTGGGGTTTGCTGGGCAGTACAAATGTTGCCTTGTTGACACTCCTATAGCCAATAGCACCTTTTCTGTGCTTGATAAGGGAACAAGTCTTTTCCACTTTCATGGGAGAACAGCACGCTCCAAGTAAAACCATTATTTATTTATAGAACAAATGGGAAGGTACTTGGAGAAGATCAAGTATGTAGAATGAAATGCCAAGGTTTTCTTTTACATCACAGATGGAAGAAATTTGCTGTCATCCCTCATTTGGAAGATCCTCGTCATTGTGGATGTTCTAACCCATCCATCCCTATGCAGAATATCCAGGCCTCTGTGTGCTGGGTTGTCATGGGTACCTGTGTGTGTCCATGAACTCTCTTCAGATGGAGCCTCAACAATCACATTCCTACACAAAGAAAAATTCTCTTTTCATCAAAAGAGCTGAATTTGGGCTCACGCTTTTCTCTGTCTCTCCACAGGAGCTTGTTTTTTAGTCAAAAGCAGCAAAATAGAAAACATTTACAAAAATGTCAGCATAGCTGCAGCTTTGGAGTGAGACTGGGGGAGAGGAGGGTTTTTTCCCCAGAGGAGGAGTAGAATGACTGTTTTGGTCTCATGACCTTGGAGAAATGAAGGACCCTCAGAGAAGTTTGGAGTTTGGTCCTGCCTGTTGACTACTCCAGCATTTATGGTTGTAAGGAGTGACTGAGTGCCTACCCCAGCTGCCATCTCCTTTCCTTCTCCTAGGAGCAGGGGAAGCAGCAGATTGGAAGTAAATCACCACAAAATGCAGTAGCAAGTAAGGATTCAAGCTTTCTGCCCCCTGTTCCACCTACTCTAGAGATATTTCCCAGCCTGTGGCCCATGGGTTCCCAATTTTGATGGAAAACACAGGCTGATTTTGAAATGTGACAGCAATTCAGAGGGAGGGAGGAGAGACTGCCAGATGGCTCTGCTTTGCACCTTCTTCAGTTTGCAGGATAACACTTTGTGATTTGCCATAAATTTATCATTTTCTTCTGTGCTGTGGAATGAAGCAAAACTTTTGGCCTCTTGGCTCCATCTTTCCACCTAAGACCAGAATGATGCAGTATGGAGGAGGGAGGAGGAAGAATGTCTGCTCTGTATGTGCAAAGGGAATAAATGGGGGTGTGCTATGGAAGGAAGGAGAAGCAGCTCATGAAGAATGTACTCAGCAGAGCTGGAAACACCCCCTCAGTGCCCACAGGGAGTGCCACCCATCTCACTCCTCTGAGAGTCTGGCTGGAGCTGTTGTAGATCCATGAGACCAGAAGGAACTGACATGTTCATAATCTGAGGTGGAATTATAGCCTGAATGGATGAACTTTTGGAGGTATATTACTTGTTACTGTACAAATCCAAATGACACTTTCTTTGCTAATTTTTTTTTTTGCTCTTTCCCTGCTGTTGCAGCAGAAAATGGTGAAGAATTCCAGTGGGGCATGGTGGCCACTAATCTTCACACTGAGACACAGCAGGATGTGCTGTGCTTTCAGATCTGTGCTCCAGTGTCCTCCTTTGTCCTTCTGGCCTCTCTTCAGAGCTTCCATGGAGAACATTTTAACCACGTTTTAATTCACTTTCACACTGTAACTAGTGGGAGTGTGATAATATCACATTACATGATTATTTTTGGTAGTTTCTACCAGGGACTAAAGAGTAATAAGACTATAAATACTCATTGCATGACCTTAATACAAACCTTCTAGTTTATGAAAATGTCAATTTTCTTTTATGATAATTTTAACAAATATAGCACATAGAGCAGAAACTTGCACATGGGAGCTCTGATTTTTTTTTTAAGTTCAAGAGAGAATTCAGCACAGAAAACTTGTCAATAGGAGGGGTTTGGAGCATGTGTCAACATTTGCAGAGAAACTAAGTTTATGCATGTAATTTCCATATTCTGATTGAATTCTCAACCAGACTTTTAAAATTACAGTCCTAAAATTTGCAGTGAGGTTTAGTCTCTTCCAGGTTCAAATCCAGTCACGTGCACGCACTGGGCTGTTCAGCAGGACAGTGTGGCTCTGTCACCCACACACACAATGGAGAGCCTCCTACAGCTTGCCCCCCTCCATTTTGTGTCTGCTGCCAACAGGAATCTGCTTGTCCCTCCTTGTGGGAGGAGGAGCTCAGCCCAGGAGACTCTCCTGGTCATCAGCTCCATCAGTGTCCTCTGCAGCTGAGGAAGGATTCATGCCCTGCACACCCCCGTGCAAGCACCCCTGTTTCACTTCAAAGCAGTCGCCCCCAAATCCTCCAGGTCCCTGTGTCTCCCCTGTCTGTGCCTTTGCCATTGTTTTGGTGCCCCTGCAGCAGCACAGAACAGCCTGAAGTGCTCTGTCCCCAGGGAGGGTGAGCTTTTGCAGAGCCCTTTTCTGTCCATCTCCCAAGCTCTGTGTGCCCATCTCCTTCAGCCATCCCAGGCAGGCAGGCAGGAGCAGAGGCTGCACACTGGCAATGGTATGAGCAGTGAGCTACACTTAACAGTTTGCATGTGATCTAGATGCATTTTATAATTAAGTAAAAGTGTAAATATCTGCTGGTTTTGCACTCTGCTATCTCTGCACCTTTCCAGGGCATTGTTACCTGAAGTGGCTCCTTCAGAGCAGATGCCTGCAGCCCCTTGCCCTGGGACAGGGCATTAAGTCACAGAACCTAATGGCTGCTATCATTTCTGTTTGTTCAGGGACAGCCCAACTTAGGTTTAGCTATCAATTTACTGTAAATGTGCAAGCAATTTAACTTCTGCTGAGAAATGTATCTAAAGCATTAGCTTGCAAACAATTGTATGTGCAGAAGTTTGGTTTTCTCAAGAGAGCAATGTGCAAATGTGCTGAGATAAGATTAATTAAATCCTTTCTATCTGCTCCTGTTTTAAAGTTCTTCAATGCTACTGCAATGGATAGAATCACAAATCTGCTTTTTCATGGAACATATCTAAATGGAAATAAAGATAGCTACAAGTGTATGTGCTGTGCTGCACATGTGAGCTCTGGTCAGGATAATAACTTTAATGTAAGAATTCATACTTTTTTGATAGCACCTGCTGTATTTTTGGTACTCCGACAGGAATTCCAAACTTTGAGAATAAATCCTTTCTCTAGTTAAATCCTATTCAAATGAAAATTGTAATTTAAACACAATGACATGATTTAAAATAATCTGTGTAGGTTGTAGCAAGAGTCTGTCCTTAATAAAACATTGATCTCAGTCTTATTTGTCACCTTTAACAAGGTTTTTCTTGCAAAGGAAGAACTGTCTCCAGAAGGTCTAGTTTAAACAATAAAGCAGGATGAAGAGGCTCCCTGTTTTCCAGACTGAGTTTGTTTTATGGGAGTAAATTCTATTAAGTCTGAATTTAAACAGAAACTCATCAGGAAAACAAGTACCAGTTTCAATCATCTAAAATTTTAGTTTGCTTGGGGGTTTTTGGAGGTTTGTCTTATTATGAGACTTGGTGGCAAATCTGCTAGGACTAAACATTGGCAGGTCTTGTAAAAACAAGCTCTACTTCTTTGAACTCTGTCTCAAAAGTGTTTTCAGGTCTTGGAGTGAATGAAGATGGTTCATTTGAAGCAGGAGGTCTGATTGCTCTTGTCATAGTTCTGAGTGCTCTGTCATGGGAATCATCCCAAGTGTGCTTGGCACTGGGCAAGCCAGGAGTTTCCCAGGAGTCTCCTGCTGTGCTGGCCATGGGTGGTGACAACTCCCAGCCCCTGGTGGGGATGGTCCTGATCCCTTCTGGTGAGGGCCCATGGAGCCTCAGCCACAGACAAGCAATGCCCACACTTCTGACACTCCCCCTGGGCTGGGGGCAGAGCTCCGTGGTGCCAGGGTGGGATCTGGCAGTCTCACCTCACATTGGAGGGGTTCTCCTGATGAACACCTGGGGCTGGAGCCCTTCCTCAGGCTGTCTCAGTGCTTAGGAAACTACACAAAGGTAGTTTGGCAGTCTCACCACGTTGACTTTGGAGGGGTTCTCCTGGTGAACACCGGTGTGTCACTATAGGAAATGAAAGAACACAAGCGCACACCGCTGCTCTCAAGGTGAAGAAGAAAAAGGAAGTTGATTTTCTGACTCCAACATTTATAGTTTTCTAAGAGTGACAGTGGATTGGAGGGTGACAGTGCCACCTCTCCAGTGACACTGGACAAACCAACAGTCCATCAAATTTCTCCTCCTCCATAAAGGAATGCAAAACAATGAGTTATTTACAGAAAGTGTGTGAGAAAGTTCGCTACAAGAATGTCAACATCAGAAGGCTTAGAAAATCTTAAAAAATCAGGGTGACACCTGTGGCTGGAGCCCTTCCTCAGGGTGCCTCAGTGCTTAGGAAACTACACAAGAATTCACTTTCCACTGAGATGCTGCTAAAATATTTGTAGCAGAATGGACTGATTTCAGGAGAGATCAGCATTTAGGCAGGATTTTCAGGCCCTGCTTTCTTACTACAGGGCAGAGAGAGGAGGCCAGGATTGCACAGGTCTCACCTGCTGCCATGAGTTGTCCCACAACAGATTCATTCAAATTTTCTTTTTATGAACTGGTGATGGTTAGAAGGCAAGGGACTTCTTCACCCCAGAAAGGATTTGAAGTCACATTTCCCACATTCAAGAGGTTCAGCTGAGGCCTGTAAGATTAGGATCATAGTTTGAGCTGCTGTTCCCCAGTTAGCTTTCTCTCAGTAGGTTCCATGTTTGTCTGCAAGTGAACAAATAAATGTTGTGCTTCAATCCAAACCCCAAAGCTCTCATGTGTTAAAGAAGCTGCTCTTACTGCTACACAAGCCCTTGGTTACTGCACTGCTGTGCCACCAGTTTGTCAGGATATATGATCATATATATGATATAAATAGCAAGAAGCTTCCTTTTTTTGCAAATGCCAAGGGTAGGGGGAGGTTTGGAAATCACACAGCATTTTTGTGACAGATCAAGATTTAATACTTCTTAACCATTGCTGCATGTGAGCAAACAGACTTTATTTTGTAGATTAAACAAATTCTGGTGAGTGGAATCTGTTTCTTGTTGGCCCTCAGGGCTGATCAACACTGCTTTTCCTTAAGCTTTCACAGCACTGCTCTGTTGCAGTAATGCTGGATAATACCACAACCAATATTGATTGTTCCAGGACTACAAAAGGTAGTAGCTGTTGCAAATACTTTGATCTTCTCACTTCTCCACTGAATATATGCTACTTTCATGAAGACTTTAAAAAATCCCAAATAAATAGTTCTAATCAAAGGAACACAGGTGAGAGTCAGGCATGGTTATGTATGAGTAGGCAGGAGCAGAAATCTTGCACCTGGTAGGGGCAGGCTTGTGCATTCATAGCACTCAGCCTGTCTGTTTATCAATATTATGATCACTTCAGAAAAACTGCATTTCTAAACCCTTAGTTTTGATTTTCATTGTTTTGTCAGCCATTTCCATATGATTGGCAGAACTTTGGATATAAAAGCCTACTTTAAGCACAGAAACATTAGATCAATCATGAGATTTTATAGCTATTGCAGTTGTATCCTTTTCACTTGCCACTGAAGGCTGAAACACTGGGGATTCCCATTTTCAACGTGTCTAGAAAACGCAGCAGAGGAGCTGCAGAGCTTTGTGTCATGTGCTGTGCATTTTGTGATGACCTGGTGCACACAGTCACCATGAGGAGCTCGAAGCCTACCTGAACCCTTGAATGAATGAGTCCATGAATATTTTCAAGACAGAGCAAACCCCTGAGTATCCCAGCTCAGCTGGTGCGTGCTGGCAGTATTGGAGAGTTGTGTAGCTCAGCCTTGACTCCCTGGGTGGAACAGCCTTTTTTACTGTTGATTTTTCCAAGTGATAGCAGAGGTTTTACACTGGGTGTCTGAGCACATCCTTAATTATATTACTCTTTCTCTGCTTGCTACTGGTATAGTGAAAATATATTTTCATTTCAGTGATTGAAGTCTCTGTGACATCTAACCAGTGCCTCACAAAATAAAACTGTGCCTCCCTTTATCTCTCCATTATTCCTTTAGCAATCTGATTGTCTATTTTTTCATTTCATATGTACATTGGCTGAAAACCTTAACAATATTGCACTGTAAGTTTTATCTTTTTTATGAGGTAGATTGCTCCAGTGCCTTTCCAAATAATAGTTATTTCTTCTGCAAGTCCTTTGCTTGAAGATTTTAAAGTCTTTGTGTATCTCCAATTACCATCTATTAATCCAAGAGTATAATCAATCTAACGCCTCCATGGTATTAGAAATGGTTTGGATGTTTTCTCTAATTTAATCTCATCTGCAAAATTTGAAATGTGAATTTCAGGCCCATCAATCATACCATTTTTATACATGATAGTACAGTGGGAAGATTGAGTTCAAAAGTTCAGGTGTGGAACTTGTTTCTAAGGTCTTTTTGGGTTACATGTTATTTATGCTTTCTGCTTAATGCTTCTACTTAGAGCCCCTGTTAGTTATATTTGCTACCTTGGAATTCTATTCTGCTGGATTTTTAGCTCTTCTGGTATTTTTATAACAAAAGAAAATATTTTTTCCCATCATAGTAATAGAAAAAATTAGGGTAGAAGGGTCAACCAAAGCCCTGGATCTGCTGAAGTCTTTCAGTGAACATCACTGGGTTTGAGATCTGTCCTTCAGAAAGGGGGACAAAACTGAGGTAGCAGCTCATTATCCTCAGCAGTCAGGACTGAAGGAGGCTGAAAAAAATTGGCTACCTGCTCTCCCTTCAGTGTGGTGTGGGTAGGTATGGATAGGTATGGATAGTGGTGAATAGCACTTGATTAGAAGTACTTCTGGAGTGTGTGGAGCACTTGATATTTGCATATCCTACCATTCTACCACCAATATATTCACCTTCAGAACAGTAAGGATAACAGTGTTCACTTGGAGATTTTGATAATTTGGATTTTCTGGAAGTATTTGCCACAATAAAATAGCTCAAATCATCGATCTTTTATTTCTTGTTCTAATCTGAATTTAAATTTCTCTTTTTTGTGGGTTTTTTAAGGTCAAATTGCTGCTGCCCATGTAATGTGCATATGTTTGAGAGGAAACTTCGGTTCTTATGTTTGGATTAAAAATATCCCTGAACCTCTTCCACCTGGAGGTGAGGCAGCTCTGTCACCCCAGGTACCTGCCTGTGGGCACCCACACATTGCTTGCAACTTCTTGCTGGCCTTTTAAGGAAAGATCCATTGGTCAGATTGGTTTGGCTTAGATCACACAGCTTCAGCCAGAAAAGCAATGATATTCATGTTCTGTTCCCCAGGAGCAGCTGGAAATGCCTGTTTGAACAGAAAATACTGTCTGTACAAAAGCTGCCTCCAGCACAGGGTTGGCCAGGAGCAATTGCTGCTCTCAAATGCTCACAAGGAGATGGGAGGGAAAGGGGCACTGCTGCCTGTTTGGTGTCTCTGCTGCTGGGCTGAGGGAGAGGCCTGGGGAAAAGGAGATGCTTAAACTGATGAGGAGTTGAGCCTGCATTTGATAGCATAGAGATTAAAGGTTATGTCTCTACATTCCCACTGATTTTACTGAGGTCACTGGAACCTCTCAGGGACTCAGCTGTCAGCCCAGGCACAACTAATTGCAGGATTGAACCCAGCTGATTATATTTGAAATTGTCATTATAGTGGTTACTCCATTTTCTGAAGCTCTGTCATGTTAGTAAAAATCTAGCTTTTTTACAAAATCTATATTTTGTGTGATCTTGGATTCAGAAGAGAGCTTGTTAAACTTCTATTTGTACTGTTCATCCCATCGAGGTTGCTTCCCATTGTTGCACAAGAAAAGGAAACATATCAAATAAAAAAAATCTATTTTATAGTTGGCAAATGCCTGTATTTTGTCTTTGTAAGATGTGTTGTCATTCATCATCTAACCTTGGGGAAATCAAAGGCACTCTAACAATGTAAAAGGCCAATAAAAAAGAAAATGATTTCAGTAACATTTGAGTGAGGGATATGTAAAAGAGAAACGCCCCTGGGTAATAAAAATGACCCATGCATAATGGCTGTGGCTGTCTCTAGCAGGCATGCTGTGTGTACCCCCAGCTGGCCCTGCCACCAGGCTCAGGTGGGCAGAGATGATGGGAGAGCCCAGGAACAGGAGGGCAAGCAGAGGACCGGGGAGCCAAGTGCTGGGTAAGTGCTGGCGTGTCTGTGCCCATCTCTGCTGTCCCCTTTGATCCTGCCTTGCTCATTATTGCTCTGCTACAGGATTTGGGCTCAGTTCCAAGGCTGAGGCCTGCCCTGCTGAATGTCTCCCATATCCTTTGCCTGTTAGTCAGCCTGTCTCATTAGAGCCTGCAAGGCTGGTGCTGTGCTGCAGCAGTGACATTGCTCTCTCTTGCTTTGCTGCACTGTAGGGGCTGTGCTTCTCTCCAGTTAATAGTTGGGAACATTTTCTACTGTCATCCCCTTTGGACCTGGCTGGCATAGCTTTAGGAGGCTTCTTAATCTGCAGCTCCTTAGTGGTCACTTTTAGCTTTGTGAGGACCTAGCCCCAGTCTGTGCCTTAGCCAGGCCCTTATGTTCTGAACAAGAAGGGAGTTTTTGCCAAGAAACCGCTTTTCCAGCATGTCCTCTTCTGACAGTCCTCCTCTGCAAGTCCTCTTTTCCAGCAAGTCCTCCTCTGCAATCCCAGCAAATAGTGTGGTTCCTGTTGGAGGTCTGAAGTTTTCTGGAAATTTCCATTTTAAATTTACATTTTTGCTTTTTGCACTTTTTATTCTCACTGTTGCTCAAGCTAGCAATGGCCATGAATCTCAGGTTAGGGGTAGGTCAATAGGTTATTGGGTGATGGGGCTATGTCCTTCCTCTTGGCCAGAAGTTTCCACACATTTGACTGCCTTGGGCTATTTCCTGCCTGTCTGACCAGCTCCTTACAGGCAAGAGTCACATGCAGAAAACAAGTCACTGTAACAAAGAAATTATTACAGAGAGGTGGTTCTGCCAGCTAGCACTGGGAATGTACCAAAGGCCCCTGAACTTTGACACTGGAGTTAGAGAAGTCTTCCAGAAGCAGTAAATCAGAGCTCTTGCAGCACATAAAGCTCCTTGCAGCTAAGTCTAGACACAGTCTCTCCTCTTCTAGGGCACATTACACCAATGACTCTTTATTAATAGGAGTCTCCTTCATTTCCATGTGGCATTTTCCATTTGCAGTGACACAGAGGATTCACAGCAAAGGCCAGATTCTTCTCCACAGCAGGCTCTGTATTTACAGGCTCCCTGTCCCCCACCTCATTGTCCACTACAGCAAATTTAAGTTTTTGTCTTCTTGTCTTCATCAATGTAGCTCCTAGTGTGAGCAACTGTGACTTTTCTCTTTGAATCAGACTGTTGCTGAATCAAGTCCTTTTATCTCCTTTCTCTCATTTCAAAAGGGTTTAGGTAATCCTGCTGGCACTGATATTTGAGCCAAAAAGCTGGGTAAATGAATCCATGATGAACTCTGTGCTACTGTAACTGATTTCCTCCAGTACCAAGCTAGGTGTTTAAAAATAGCTGGGGTAGCAGTATGCTCCAGCACAGTCATTCCAGTGCCTGGAGCAGAGACATGCCTGAAGAATCTCAATCAGTAACAACTTTGCTGACTTGATTCCAGCTGCACCAGCTGTTTGTTTAGGTAGACAGCCAAACAGCAAACACCCACAAAGCTGTTAACTCTGCAAATCTTCAGGAAGTATTTCCTAAACTACTGCTGACAAATTTCTGATGGGACCTTCATCTCCATAAAATCTGTTGAATGATGTCAAAGCACCATTAGTCAGCATGTCACTGGGCCTGCTTTCCAGTGTGGCTCAGTGATTTGTTTTCCTATTCTTACTGCAGAAAAGTCATACTGGGAAGACTTTACCCAGCAAGAGAGATGGGCACAGCCCACAGCAGGGATGAGCTGGTGGATGGTGCCCCAAGGTGTGCTTTCAGAAAGAAGCCTCACCTTGAAGAGGTTTTTCCTTCTCTGTTTTTTATATCTGTAGAAACAAGTGAAAATTACCTCTTTACAGTCTTGGGAGAGCAACATTTTTCCTTTTCTGCCCTTACTTATACAAGAGCAAGGGTGGTATCACCAAAGGGATGTTGCACAGCTAAATGTGCAATCAGCAGGAAGTAAATGAACAAAGCCATGTCCTAAATGAGCACTGTTAGGCCAAGTTTAATATTAGAACTGTTCTGTTTATACCTGTTTTAGACCTTTACTCAGCATAAAGCCCTGACAGTTATCACTGAGAAGAAGCTGGGGCTGGAGGGGAGCAGGCTGCCTGCCACAACAGCATCCCAGGGTGAAGCCTGCCCTTTATTGCTGCTTGGCATCTGCCCAGTTCTGGGACTCAGTGAGAACCCACACAATTTTCTGAAGCTGAATCCTTTTTCTGTGGCCATCATATAACATCAGCCTGGACTAAAGAAATTATTGCTGTCAACAGTAACAGATGGAAAAAAGTTACCACTTTTTCTGAAAATGAAAACAAAACCAAACCAAAATAACCCAACACCTCTCCTGCCAGCCTACAAAGCAAGGACACCAGGCAACAGTTCAAACAGGGCCCTTGCAAACAAACAAAGATGCCTGACAGGGCTTGAAGCAGAAAAAATGGCACAGCTGTACCACCACATCAGTGAAATTGTATTTTATTCTCAAGGATGCAGACAGATGCCACCTGAAACACAGTTAAAGCACACACATTCTTTGAATCTTCTGAATCTCCTTTGCCCAAATGGCATTAACACTGCTAGTGCTGACAGGAACCAAGAGAAGCTGCCCTCACAAAATCTTAAACTTGTACAGAACCAAAGGGTGGCTTAGCAGAAGGTTTTTGAGATGGCAAATAATAATTTCTTAGAAATCACCTTATATTCATGACTGCAAAATTAAAACCAGACAATGAGATTTGAATTTAGAGGCTAGGCAGCAGAAGATGGTGACTGTAGATGTTATTTTTGTTGCCCAAGCTGACTCTCATTGAGCTTAATTTTCATGCATGCATCCAAGTCCCCTTCTAGATACCTGTGCCCAGTGTGACGTGCAGGGAGCTGCCAGCTTGTACCCCTGGAGAAACACTCTGCAAATAAGGGCTGTCTCTGCAATAAACTGAGTCACACTCTCATCAAACTGATAGTCTTTGAAAAATGCCTGGAAATGTGACCTGTTTTTGAAATAAATGTTAGTCAGTTGATTCATTAAAAGGCAAAGAGGCAGATAACATCCTTAGTGAACTTTGTGGTTTTGGCACAGTTTCCACTGCCTGGAGAGAGGCTGTGTAATGTCTTTAGGGGAGAGAGTGGTTGTGTAAAACAGGCATTTTTTCCAGTTCAAAAGACAATTGAACTCTCTGATTCACAAGCTCTAGTTTTTTATCCTCTCTGTCCTCTAGTATGTTATTGCACAGCCCCCCTGGTCCTCCCTAAGCTCCCAGGTTAGAGCTGGCTCATGAGAGGGGCCTTTGGACACTGGGTAGTGGAAGTGGTCTGACCAAACTGAAAAAGTGCTCAAGTGCCAGGACATAGACTGCGATTAGATAATCTGATGGCCAGTTTCTTATCACTTGGGGTTTTTTAGGTTTAAATTGAAGGCAGGAGGCAGCTGGGTTAAATTTCCAGTCAGATGCAGAGGAGATTAGATGAGTGGTTTGCAGGAAAAGGAAGTAATTGATCTCCTCATCTGCAGCTGGCACGGAGGGCCAGCGCTGGGAGTGCTCTGGGGCAGCAGCACTGATGCCTTTTGGCCAGGAAGGGCTGAGTTCAGGCCGTGCCTCCATGGCAACCTCGCTGTCCTTGCTGGCCCGGCTGCTGCCACTCGGCAGAGCAGCACAAGAAAGGAAAAGCTGCACGAGAGGTGGCTCCTGGCATTAGAGGGCAGCACCATGAGCATGCCTTTCTTCCCTAGCAAGGAGGGATGGACTGTTTCAAGCAGAAAAAGAAATGCTGCCCATGCAAAGCCTGAAACAACTCATTTCAGACAATTCTAATATGTCTGTGTAAGAAAGAGCAATTTCTTCATCATCAACAAAATACAGATCTTGCTCAACCAGTGGCTTACAATTTTATTGTAAGATTTCAGAGTGGAAAATACAAGCCAGATAAACAATAATTAAAGAGGATTTTCCTACCAGAAAAAGTGAGAAATCTGACTTTAAATTGGTGTGAAGATATGGATCTTAATCTGCAAAAACCTGAAGGCATTAATCTTTTGAGAAAATATTTGCATATGCATATTATAAGCTTGTTTGGGGATTTGTTATGCACTGGGTGGAGAGTATATTATGCAGACACTAATGAAAGAAAAAGTAAGCTTTGTAAACATGTTCTGTATTAAAACTGTACAATATATTGCAAGGGTGCAGGTAAGTTCAAGGCACCACAGGGTACTTGCAAGAGGAGTGGTGCTTTCCCATTGTACAAATGGCACAGGTTCACGTGTGCAGGCCAGACAAATTCTCTGTAACACAGGACAGAAGCTTCATCAGCCTCTTCCCACGTTCTGCTGGAGAAGGTGGGGCAAAGCCCCTTTGGTTGTGCCCTCCAAAATGCAGCCAGGGAGCCACTCCTCATTGGGAGAGAGGCTGTGCTTTTGAAAGTGAGAAATGCTGAAAGAACAGACCATGGAACAGACCATGAGTAATGTGAAGGGATTTTGTTCTCAGATGTGGGGTCTGCTGTAACTTTGGTGATGATATTGGGGTAATAGCTTCAGTGATACTGACTACATTCACATCCCAAACCCACTGTTGCAAAATTTCGCTACAGGATGATTGTTAAAACTTACTTAGAATAAACAAAAATGTTCATCTATCATGCTAACTAGTATCAGTTATAAAAAATGGAGATACAGGTTGGTGGCTTATCTCTTATACCTGGCAATTAGCCAGGACTGAACTGCACTCATGTCACATTTCTAATGCAGTACAAGTACACCTGACTCTTTAAAAACCAGAAAGGAGCCATGGTGCTGGGCACCAGGCAAAGGAGACATGACAGACAGAAACTGTGCCTTCCTGGCCTGTGGGTTAGCAAAAAATGTAATATATGAGCAAACAGACCGAAAAATCATTGAGAAGTCTCCTTTTATTGAAGCAAAGCAATATGTTGCAATATATAAAAATTGATTCTTTCAAGCTTCCAGAGATATTAGAGAAGCATTACAGAGAACATCACATTTGCTACTAATTCTTAAAAAAACCTGACAGCCCAAACCTCTAAAAAAGAAAGCCTTTGAAGCAGTTTTGATAGTGCTGTTTTAATACATTTTGATGAGATTGGACTTTCTGTGGCAGCAATTTATAAATACTGGTGGGCAGATTGATTGAAATGAAACAATTACAGTCTATACTAATGAACCTAAAAAAAAAAAAAACGTTTTTGTGAAGGTCAAACAATAGCTGGAGAAGCCACCTTAGACTGTGATCCTTGATGGGCACATTTTGAATATACTAAATTTTCTTAAAGTCAATGGTGAGAGTAATGAGGTTATGTAATGCTTTACCTTTCTTGTCTTTATAATAATTTAGTTCAAGCAAGCTTTAGGAAAATCACACTTTCATTTCAACATCCAAAAGATCAATACAGCAGTATACATTTAGTGCTTGAGGGAAATTTACTAAAAGTTGTTTCATGATGAAAATGCCAAAGGCAGATGCTTTTGTTCAATCTGTTGCTTTGAAGCAACCTTGTAATCTTAATTCCACATTAAAGACTCATGGCCATTATATCAAACAAAGGCAGTAGGGGTCCCTGTAGAATGATTCTATTTAAAACCCCCCACAGTATTAACACATTTTAGCATAGCAGCCTGTATAATTACTTTGGACTAACAGCTGATCCTACAATGTATGAAAGACTTTGACTCAAATGCATACAAAATCTGTCTGTTGTTCTTTGCCTAGCCAGTGCTCCCCCATCCAAGTGAAGAGGATCACAAAGTGTTTTGGCCAGCAATGTTCTACCTTCCAAAGTTTTGGAGGAATAATCAGCAGAAAAACAGATCAAGCAGAACTCAGAAAAACAAATCAAGCTGGACTTAGAACAATTCCTGTGCTGATAAATCAGCATTTCCCATTTCTGTTTTTGTGGTGGCATGTATGATATGGAAGCTTTCTGGATATTTAGAAAATTGGTTGAAACTTGTGTTGAAATCATATATCAAGTAAGGCTTTACTAGGGAGGGTGACCTTAGTCACTGAGCCTTAGACCCTGCTCCCCACTTCATGTCATGGTACTGGCAGCTCAAGCCTTCCTCCTGTGGTACCACGTTCTCAGTGTGGCTCTGGGATCATTCACAGCAGCCCCAGGGGATTTGTTCTCTCAACAACTGCATTTTCCCAAAGCACAAGAGAAGCTCAGGCACTATAGTAGAGGAAATGTATTTGAATATCTGTATAGAGGCCTTGCCCCAGAGGTCCCGGTTGTCTTTGATGGGCTGCAGCTGCCATGTCCTTGATGGGCTGCAGCTGTGACCAATGAAGATGACTGGGATAAAAGGGGGGGTGGGTTAGCCAGTCAGGGAGAGCCTTGGAGGAGCCCTGAACTGGGAGAGAACAGCATGCAGCAGAAGGAGGCAGTGAAGATCTGCAGCCATGAGAACACACCGAGGAGGTATGGACTTTAGAAATCTGATAACAACAACAGTTGGTGACCCCGATGTGATAGTTAGCAGAAGGTAAGACAGCTGAGAGCTGTGGTGGCCAAGAGCTGTGACAGAACATAGCCTTTGGGTCAGGGAGCTGTGACAGAGTATGGCCTTTGAGCAAGGAGCTATGTGGGTTGTACAAGGCCTCTGAGTCATGAGAAAATATGTGGGTTGTACATGGCATGTGAGTCATGGAGAAATGTATATATTGTACTTGAACATCTGTACAACTGTTAACTTAAGTAAAAGGGAGAAATATAGTAGAGGAAATGTATTTGAATTTCTGTATAGAGGCTTTGCCCCAGAAGTCCTGGTTGCCCTTGATGGGCTGCAGCTGCCATGTCCTTGATGGGCTGCAGCTGTGACCAATGAAGGTGACTGGGATAAAAGGGGGTGGGTTAGCCAGTCAGGGAGAGCCTTGGAGGAGCCCTGAACTGGGAGAGAACAGCATGCAGCAGAAGGAGTCAGTGAAGATCTGCAGCCATGAGAACACACCAAAGAGGTATGGACTTTAGAAATCTGATAACAACCACAAGGCACTGCTGCAACCAGAGAGTATTTAGCTCCAGTATTTGATACCACTCTAGGCTGGAGGGCAGAAGGAGAATTGATGCTCCCCAACCACATGCTGTGACTACAGCTGCAGCATCCTTCCTTTTCCACTGGTACATATTTGGACAGCATCTGCCCTTGTAACTTTGGATTTTCATCTATTGTACTCTAAAAGCAGGAGCAAATGCCTTGACCTGTATTCACAACAGTTGTGTAATTTTCATGTAATAAAAGGAAGTCTATTAGCCTAACATCAGTTCTTTTCAGCTGAGATAATAGAAGCAATCAGCACTGATGGTGCTAAGATCCTGCCTGGACAGCAGTGAACAGTTGAAATAGAGAGGGCTAGTGCAGAATCCCATCACATGTTGTAGTTTTGCATCTCTTGTACATCTAAACTGCTACAGTGGGAATTCTGAAGCTGCCTCAATTACAAAATCAGGCCTTCAGCATGAGAGAGGATGTTCTTGCTCACAGAGAGAGTCCTACTGGGAGATAAGTGCCAGTAATGGTCAGTCAAACCTTGGTGTAGAGGGAAGTGTTCTGAACTCAGCTTCTCAGATATTAATGTTTACTCCTCTCAGTTGCAGAGTCAATTGCAGCAGGGAGAGAATCAGAATTGTCTCTGTGTGCAATAAAGCTGGGCTTGCTCCCAGTCTGGCAGCCAGTGCCATTCCTGTGGCTGGCATTTCAAGTATTGCCACCTTGCACATGAGTCTTAGTTGTGCACAGTGTAGCAGTTTCATTCTTTCAAATCCTGAGCCAGAAGAACAGGATATTTCTTTTGCCCTAATGAATGTAGTCTTATTTCCTGCTGAGATTTAATATACTGCAGGTAACTTCTAAATGTGGTGATTGTTTTTGGAAGGCAGCTAAAATGACCAAGAAGGAAATTAAAATAAACAGGACAGAGACCCAGAAAACTCATTTTAGAGAGCAGATACTACAATGCAGGAGACCTTTACTCTACAGAGCGCAAGTGAAGTGTAGGGGTAGGAAAGGGGAGCAGGGAAGGATGAATGCCCAAATGAAGGTATTTGGAAGAGTGCCCTGGAGGCTTTAGTCTTTTCTCTCTAGTCCTGAGAGGAGAAGGAAAAGCAAAGTGAGCTTCCCAGCCTCCTCCCAGTGGTTCTGCTAGAACCTATACAGAAGGAAGCCCCTCTAGGGAACTGAAAGCAGTAAAATATTTCACTACAGTTCACTTTTTTTTTTCAGTCTGCAAAAACTGAGGGAAGTTTCTTAAAATTCAAGAACTCGTCAATTATTTCTAAAATGGGGTGTTATCCATGAATCTGGACCTTAAAATAAGTGTTGTTACCTGTCAAATGTGCAGTTCATGAAAGAAACTTTTCATTATATATATTTTGTACTAAAGGTCTTTGATTCTTGGATGTAAAAACATAAAGATCTAGAGAATGACTGCTTGACTTTTCTAGTTTTATCAATTTATATGCACCTATCCAGACTTCCTGAAATCAATCTTTGCCTGCCACTGCCCTGCAGCTCTCACACACCACTCCAGAGCCAGCTGTGCATGAGTAGTCGCAGCTTTCTCACAACTTCTGGAGGACAATATGACCAAATGAGAAAAAGGGGCTTAAATGTGCATGTGTCTTAGTGACGTTGCACTGATTCCTCATAACACACATGAACTTTAAGCTCCATGTATTTTATGATCATACTCTGCCTTTGCACTGCCCTGCATTCCTCTCTTTCCTGAGCATTTGTGGTGGAAGAAGCCGATTATTTCAGGTCTCACAGTATTTATTTGGAGATCAGTGCCAGGCCAGCAGAGCAGTGGCATTACTGAGCAGCCCTAGAGCAAGGACTCACTCACACTTTGTTTCCAGGGAGGGAAGGAGGGTTCCTGCCCAGAGCTGCATCTATCTGTGCCCAACAGCAGACCCTGCCTTCAGGTCACCGAGCAGGGCTCCAATTTCTCATTCTTATCTGCTGTTCATGTTCCTGGCTATTTGCTTTTGCAAGTGTATCGAGTCACTTAACATGTGAACCCTGGACTATGATAGTTTCTTCAGGTATCTTGTAATCTTGAAACAAGAGCCAGTAATTTTGAGGCAAGAACGAGTAATTTCGGGTTCTAACAAAATCTGTGTGAATAGGAAAAAAAAAACCAGCGGAGTGGAGTGAGCCTAAGGGCTGGCAATGGCTCCAGCCCACCATGCCCCAAGGCTACTGTTAAACGCCTTTAGCCCTTCCAAATAGAGGTGGAAATCAACTCTTCCAGGGATTACAGCAGAACTGCACATGAAGTGGATTTTTCAGAAAGCGTTGAGGAGAATTCAGCGGTAGGGCAGCAATCCCTATGAAAAGTTGTATTTACATTATGTTATATTGGCTTCTAGGCCTAGATTGTTCCTTAGAAGCCAGCAGGTGCGGAGAGGGCCGGAGATGGTCCCTCAGGACGGCACTTCCCGGGCTCGGGGGTCCCGGTGCGGTGCCAGCCGGGCCCGTGGCGGGGCCGTGAGGGCAGCGCGGAGCTGCCGTGAGAGCAGCGCGTGGCGGGGCTGTGAGGGAGCGCGGAGCTGCCGTGACAGCAGCGCAGGGCGGCCGTGAGGGGAGCGTAGCGGGTCCGTGAAGGCAACGCGGAGCTGCCGTGAACGGAGCGTAGCGGGGCCGTGAGGGCAGCGCGGCGGGGCTGTGAGGGCAGCGTGGAGCTGCTGTGAAGGGAGCGTAGCGGGGCCGCGAGGGCAGCGCAGCGGGGCCGCTCCGCCCGCCCCGCGCTGCGGCGCAGCCGTCACGTGACCGCGCAGGGCCGGCGAGCGAACATGGCTGCGGCGGAGGGGTGAGTGCGCGCCCGACCGGCACCGGGACCACCGGGACCCCCGCACCGCCCGGCCCCCGGGACCGCCGGCAGCCCGCTCCCTGCGAGGGCCACGACGCGGCCGCTGGGGGCTCGCGGGGGGCCCGGTACGCCAGCGGTGTCCCGGGCCGGCGGCGGGGCCGGGAATGCAGGGCACTGGCTGGCGCCGGGCTGTGAGTGCTCCGGTCCCGGGCTGTGAGTGCTCCAGTCCCGGGGTTCTCCGAAAGGATTTCGGGTTTTGCGCGGGGCGGTGAGAGAGCTGCGAAGGGTCCCACGGGCGGGTTGGCTCGCAGTGCCTCGCTCCCAGCCGTGCGTTATCTTGAAGTTGTCTCAGGTTTGGAAGTGATGCTTTAAGGTGGCTCGGATTGCACAGCACAAGGGTTTTCTCACATTTTATAGCAAAATTCAGCCATTTCTTGGTGCTGTAAGGAGGTGCCATTACAACTGTATCAGAACGAAGGGGGAAGTTTATACAGCTGCCGGACAGGGGCCAGGCTGGGGCTTGGCTGTGAGCCGGGGCTTGCGGAGCTCGCTGCCCTGCGGGTCCCCCGGCCCCGGTGTCCCCAGCGCTGCCCGGGCGGTCCTGGGCCCCGGGGCCACCCCGGGCTGGGCTGCCAGGAAGGACGTGGAGCGGCGCCGGCACTTGGAGCTGTCAGCTTCACAAGAAACACTGAGCTGGCCGTGAAGAACATACCCATTTTACACCTTGGACAGCCGTAGATGCTATTACTGTTTGGTTGTATCGGCCCTTTCCTTGTGCTAGGCCTCTTGAGCTTCACATATGGGATGTGGAAACAGCATTGGAAAGTGTTTACGCTTCAGGCTGGTGTTGATGAATCTGTTGCTCAAAACAAACAAATAAATAAGGCCTGGTCAACAAACAAGTGGTAATTTACTGAAAGGTAGTTTCAGTGGTTTCTCAGCTTCATTGAAATCTGGATCCTCTCTGGGATCTCAGTAGAACAGAAATGTCAGTTCATGAATTTTCTGCTCAAAAGACCCAGAAGTACAGAAAGTTAACTGAAAAATGGTAGGAAAACCAGAAATAAAATAGGAGTTTTAGTTACCAGTGTGTTCTGGTGGTTGCTTTACAACAGATCCAAAATGTTAGATGCATCATATAGTACCAGAATGTATGCTCTTTAAAATGTAAGACTTCTGAAATGAGCATTGAAAATCAGGAGCTCCAGGCGAAGGAAAAATATCTTTAAAGAAACAGATGTAGTTTAATGTTCCTAGCTATATTTCACTTGCAGTATAATAAAATAAAAGAGCTCGTCTGTGAGCTTGGGCCTAAGTGATCATAAAAATTGTATGTGACAGCCAGCAGGAAACAGTCAGCTCCTGTGGGAGGCCTTTACCAGACTGAGCAGTGGTTGAATGCTGGTACCAGACTGGAGGAAACAAGGGAGCTGAGCTTCTCTTGCCCTGTTTAGTTCTTGCAAGTGTCCACTTTGGACAGCAGCTGAGGTTTATTTGCAAAAGCTTGCATAGCTTCTAAGAGGCGTGCACCACAGAGCAGTGCTTGCATCAAGTATCCTTCTTTATCAAATCTGTAACTTCACATGAGGGTTTTGGGTTGAGTTTGTGGCTGGGTGTTCTGGAGTCCTTGTGCTAACAGAAGAAGCCAACCTTGAAGGACCAGCCAATGTGTTGTATTAATTAAATTCTAATAACTCTGCTGAAGCAAGTCCAGAGGAGGCCACAAAGTTGATCAGAGGGCTGAAGTGTCTCTCATAAGAAGACAAGCTGAGGAAATTTGGGCTGTTCTGGAAAGGAGAAGCTGTGTGGAGACTCACAGCCCCTCCCAGTATCTGAGGGGGCTACAGGGAAGCTGGAGAGGGACTGTTCAGCAGCAGCTGCAGTGACAGGGCAGGGAGTGATGGGTAGAAATGGAAAGAGAGGAAGTTTAGGCTGGATATTAGGAAGAAATTCGTAACTGTAAGAATGGTGAGGTACTGGAACAGGTTGCCCAGGGAGGTTGTGGATGCCCCAGCAGTGTTCAGAGCCAGGCTGTGCAAAGCCTTGAGCAGCTTGCTCTAGTGGCAGGTGTCCTTGCCCATGACAGGGATGTGGGACAGGATGATCTTTGAGGTCTGTTCCAAACCAACCTATTCTATGATTCTGTGATTAGTGTGTCTTGTGAGATATAACTGAGTGATTAGAGATCATGGGCCAGAAGGAAAAGCTTGTAGCTCCTTCCCTAGAGAGGATTTTGTGACAGTTTTTTCCCAAGGCAAAGACCATAGTTTTACACTGCTTACCCTGTAGTTGCATGTGTATTTGTAGGGTTGATACACGTGAGGCAGTTACATATGAGAGTTACACTTAATTTACTACAAGTCATCGAACAGCCAGTCCTATGTGTGACATTTTTTTCTTGTGATCTTGAGTATTGTGAGAGTTCTGTTTCCCAATTTTTTCTTTGCCATGGAAAGCTGGTTGTACAGCCATACACCTTTTTGTAAGACTTAAATGCCCCTGTCAGTATTGTCTGAGAAGAGCTCTCTGTGTTAGCTGTGGAAAGCTTGGCCATGGCTGATGTCTGCCAAGTGAGGGGATCTCTGCAGGCAAAGCAGCACGTGTGGGTGTTCTGCCATGCTGTCAGTCCATCCAGGGGGTGCCACCAGTTTGGTATCTGGGTGCTTGCAGGAGAGAAAAAGAGACCAAGAGCTGTGGAGGAAGCAAACTCCTCTAAGCTGAATATTGTCCCTAAAACCACGCTGGTTTTCTCTGCAGAATTCCAGTTGAGAAAGTCGGTGTGTTTCCTGGCAAGCTCCCTCTGTGTGAGGTGTGAGTGAACCCGGGTGCTCAGCAGCAGCCTGAGAACAGAGCAGGGTTTACACCCAGCCCAGCCGTGCTGCAGGGTGCAGCCTGCCCAGCTCTTGAGATTTCTACTGCAGCCTTAAAGCAGAGGCCAGGGCCGTGCCCTGAGGAAACTGTGCCACTAAAACAACTGCAGAGACCCTGCTCTGCTCTGGGCTAATGCTGGGCCATCATTTTCAGGGAAACTGGGATCTGTTATGTCCAAGGAAGAACACGCTTTCACTTTGAGAAAATGTGCACAAGAACTATCATTTTGCACTAGAATGCAGTTCAGCTTCAGCGTTAAGATCCCAGTAAAGGGCAGACTTCAGTGACTTATTAAAACTACTGCTATGAATTGCTGCCTGATGTCATTATTTCTCCTTAAGTGTCATTTGGATTGTCAAAGGTTTTAAGTGTAATAAAAGCATTAATATTAGACTTAAGGGAGATGAAAATGTGCCTTTGTAGCAGCTTCCTCTGAACTCCAGGGTGTAGGAATAGGCCTGGAGGAGAGAAGTCAGAGTTCTCTTTTTTTTTTTTTTTTTATCACAGAAAAAGATCCCCAATCTTGTGAAGTGAGTAAAATTGCAATGAAGGTGACTTTTTTCCTTCCTTTGAAGCAAAACATGAGACAGGCTGTGCTACAACCTCTGCCTGTTAGTTTTTTGGGTTTTTTTAATCAGCAGATACAAAGATATGAGAGAAACATGTGATATAAGGGTATCTGATGATGTTCTCTCCTCTCTTTTATAAATGCCCCATAAGGTGAGTATGATTTCCAGGCTGGTGCATGTACTTACTCCAAGGGATGATCGTGCTTGGAAACAGCGTTTTCAGCCTCCTGTGCATTGCTGAATTTCTGAGCCACAGCTCTGTACCTGGAAGGCCTTGCCTATTTTTAGTTGGAGGTTCACTATCTGACTAAACTTTCAGTAGCTTTTGCTAGGATTGTATGAACTTGCTTCCTTCTTCCTACAGGCATGGGTACCCCAAAACAAAAGCTTGTGCTGTGTTTCCAGGCTGTGCTGATGTGCTGCAGCCCTTGTGATGATTACCTGCCTTGGTGAGAGGCTGGCAGGTGTGTGTTGGAAGGAGTAAAAATAAACACATCTGGGTTTTCTGCACCATCAGCTGAACTTGTAAGCAGATATTTTGAAAATTGGATTAGCAAGAGCAGTCCTTTACCTTCTAAAATTACTTATGCTGTTACATCAAGTGGTTATAAGCAAGTAAAATAAAGTATTTTATTAGGTCTTTTATGCTGTGGCTGCAGTAGGAAATTACAGGGTTTACATTTCTGAGGTTGATAGTCTTTTAGGAGGTTATGCAGCTATAAATCAAAGGTTACCTTTCAGATTACACTTGAAAGCTATATAATAATTAAGATGTGGAGCTTTGCTTCTCTAAGGTTAAGTACTTTGGTGGTTGGTTCATTTCTTGTCATCTTAACATAGTAACAAGGTAACTGCACCTTTCTGGCATCTCCTGTAAAGCACAGCTGATAGAAAGTGACCATCCAATCAGCCTTGGAGAAGCTGAGATGGGGGAACAAATTGGACTTAAATAATAGGATTTCATAGAAAAATTGTATTGATCATCTCTAATACTGAAGCTCCAAAGCACAGCTTTGCTATTTAAGCATAAAAAACCACCCTCAAAATAAACTGCTTTTAGATTCTTCTCATAGCATCTGGTTAAACTCCTCCCTCTGCTCCATATCCTAGAAAAGCTGTAGTGTTTCTACTGGGAAATCTCCAAAAGGTGCACTTACAGAGCTGAAACAAATGTGAATGAATCAGCCACATATTCTTAAGATACTTTCAACATCTAAAATTCCTTAGTAACAGCGAGCTCTCAGCTTTTAAGCTGTGTCCTTGCAGTTGCAGCTCTGTTGAGCACAATCGTTCAGAAGCTTTCTGGGCTGTCTCAGCACATTTGTGTGGCCTTAGGGACAAGTGGAGGTGCCCAATCCATGCCCCTGTGGCCGCGTGTTTGAGTTCAGTCACTGGCTGAAGCTGCTCCTGTGTGCTCAAGAATAACCATACATACACAGAAAAGAGATTTGCCCGTCCTGTGTATGGGAATGCTCTTGTCTGCTGTCCATCAGCTTTTCTCTCCACTCTCTGTTTCCCACAAGGACTTGCTGAAGTTTGCTAGACTTACTGTAAACTTCTACTTCTGTTTTCAGCGCTGATCAGAAAATCAGGACTGATTTTCTTCCCTCCTGCTTTGCATCTCCTCAGCAGACAGGAGCTGTGGTCACTTTGTTTCCTTGCCCAAAGGGATGTGATGAGGGACCTGCTGTGGGCTGTAGCTGCAGCCAGCCTTGTCTGCTGTTCCCGCCTGTGAAAAACACCAATCACTTGTTTCTAAAATTTTAAAAGTTTAATACTAATAAAATGGTTATAAAAATAGTAATACAATTAGAGTAATAATAATTTGGACAGTTTGAATTAGGACAATATGAGACAATAGAGACAAAACGTTATGGACAGTCTGGGTGCTTTTTCTGGGCAGCACGAGCCTGAAAAAGGACCCACAAAGGACCCACGTTAACAGAGGATTAACCCTTAAAAACAACAGCCTGTTGCATATTCATACACCTCATACATGATGCATAAATTCCATTCAAACACAGGATTTTGTCTGGTCATGGTCAACTTCTTCCTCTGAATCCTACCAGAACCTTTCAGGTGGGAAGAAGTTCATTTCTTCTGATAAGAGGGCAATAAATTCTTTTTCTCTGGAAGATTTCAGTGTCCTATGGCTGCTATCTCACTGCAAGTCCTTTCTTTAAAAAAAGTATCCTACCTATGTAGGTAGGATAGAAACCTACATAGTTTCTATTTTAACATTTTTTATAACCTAAAACTATATTTAACACACTGCTTAAGAGAATTAATACAGCATAACTTCCTAACACAACACATATAATATTCATTTGAATATTTGTGAAAAGCCAATCATAAAATACATGCATTTTTCACATGCCTTTTTCCTTTGCTACTTGTGTGAGCAGTGCTTGGTGTTTGCTTGAGAGCAATGTGTGTACAACAGCTCTTTCCCAGGAGTGATGAGCCTCTTGTTAGTAGAGTTGAATTAAACTAATGAACACTGTGAATGTAAATTGTGCTAACCACTGTCTTTGCCATTAATTGTCAATTGAAAAAATCTCTTCTAGACCCTCCTTTTGGCTGGGGAATGAGACTTTGAAAGTGCCTGTGGCACTCTTTGCCTTGAACAGAAGACGGCTGTGTGAACGCCTGAGACAGAATAAGGATGTCCAGAAGAACTCAATTGTTCTGCTGCAGGGTGGAGAGGAAACCCAGAGATACTGCACTGATACTGGTATTGTGTTTCGCCAGGTAAGAGCTGAATCCAAACTTCAAATTAAGAAACTTTTCCACTGCATGGATTTTTAAATGATTTTCAATTATTTTCTCTATCTCACAGATGTGCATTGTCTTGCTTCATTTAAATAAATTGGCTTCTTTATAACCTTGCTTCTTCAGCTTTGACTTGCTCTCACTTTCAGTGCTTTATTGCAGGCTCATTATCTGGTTTAAAGGCCTAAACCTGTTCAAGGCCTTACTGCTCATCAGTGTTTGAATCTAATCTTGAAGACAGCAGCAGAATATTTCTTCATTTTTTCAGTCTTGTCTGTGACCCAAAAACCAACCTTCTTTGTGTAATAAAACATGTTACAGTGGACCTAAGCTGAATTAATTAATAGAGAAGTATATTTCATGGTTTTGTAAAACAGCAGCCTATATCTTGGAATTTACAACATGTGTCCTCTTAAATTAGACTCTTCCTTAAGCACCCATGTGTTCTTCTGTCACAAATAGGACTTAACATGTTCTGGGGATATTGATGTAAAAGAACTCAAATTAAGTATATCCCATACCTTGCATGGTTTCTGCAGCCCTTTTTTTGTGAATTTAATTGAGCTGTTGTATGTTATGAAGAAACAAACCCAGAAAATTCTAATTTAGATAGCACATATCTTAATACAGTTATTTAGTCTGGTTTTAGAGGATACGCACCTTTCAGGGTACTAGAGCATATGCCTGTCCCTACTGAAATGAAATCCTGTATTGTTAGGTGTTCTGTTGTTTGCTTGCTTGTTCTTGAAATAACTCTTGGCTGAGGGCTGTTCCTAGTGCAGTTTCCTCCTCTTTGGGGAAGGTTGAGGTTTCCCTTCAGCACTCAATGAAGCTGCACTCTGCTTTTGTCTTCTCTTGTGAGGTGGTTGTTTCTCCCTGATCACACATTCCCTAATTCTAGATTGGAAGAATGTATTTTAATGTGTAGTGTATGTTTATTGTGCTGAGTTAACCTCTTTATGGCAGTTTATTAATCTCTGATCCTTTCCAGTTGCCAGCAAAAGGATTTGTATTATTCTAACCTAAAACTAACCAGTCTGAAAAGGTTTAGACATAAACCACTTCTGCTCCAAAAGCAAGAGATCTCTTCCAGATATGTGGAAATAGGAATTAATATGTGCTCTAGTGTATTTTTAGAGCTGGTAGAAGTGAGGTCTTTCTTCTAAGAATATATTTTGTTTTAACCTAGGAATCTTACTTTCACTGGACTTTTGGAGTAACTGAAGCAGGCTGCTTTGGAGCAGTAGATGTTGATACTGGAAGATCTATGCTTTTTGTTCCACAACTCCCTGAAAGCTATGCTGTTTGGATGGGAAAGTAAGACCTATCTCTTAACTGCATTCTGGTGTATCCAGGTACTTTATATAATGTGACTGCCTGTAGAGCTCCAGCGTTGTGTCATGGAATCAGATTCCACCAAATCACACCCTGGGAATGATATATTCATAGAGGGATATGTACAAACAGAGATATAAAACATGATCAGTAGATACTGATCATGTGATTTGAAATGATCCACCACCATTTGGAACACAATTCCCTTGGAATTGGAGCCCAAGCAAGTCAGATAATAAAGCAGGCTTTTTCAAGCTGCTTTGCCAGTTTGCCTTAGCTAATGGAGCTTTCTCAATGGCATGAGGTAGTTTAGCCTCTGATAGGCTTTTTTAAAATGAACTCACAGACAGGAAAATGTGCTTTTAATGCTGTTCTATGAGTATGCCATAAACATCTCTGCATCCACCTTGGTAGTAAATGCTGCACAGTGCCACAGTAGTGGAGGAATTGATTTATTTATGTGTTCATTTATTTTCTCAGTCTTAATTGTATTTATACCCTCTACCAATTTTTGTAAATTTTTGTATCACCTACATTGTCTCAGAACATTGGACTGCTTCTAATGCTGCTTCACTTCTAATTGAAGCTATCACTTATATTTTAATGCTAATTTTGGGAAAAGGAAAACAGTTGTAACTGATCCCACGTGCTGAACTGTGTCAGACCATATGGCAGGGCATGGCTGCTGTCTTCTCAGAGAGTTTATATGAATTTGACTGTCTTAGACCTGTCTGGGGACTGAAATTGTGATGGCATAAACATCTGCCTGCTGCTGTCTGAAAGACTTTAGCTGTGAGCCACACCTGTCTGGGAGGGCAGGTTCTGTGTTCCCCCCACGTGTACTCCCTGAAATCTGTTCCCACTTAGAGACAAAGTTTTTTCCTATCCTTAGCTTCTCTCCTGCTAGTTCAAAAGAGCTGTTTCATACCCACACTGATTGTGCCTAATCTAAAAAAGCTTAAATATTATTGAAATTCCAGCATCTCATTTTGAATTCTCAAACAAAATATTGTGGTGCTTATAACTAATGGCCTTTTTGATTTGTTTGTGCAGCACTTGTTATCTGTCCGTTTACAGAATTAATTAAGTCTAGTTAAAAGTGGTTCATTGTCATTGTTTGTGTCTCCTTGCAGAGTATAACAAATGGTCTTTGTTGCTTTCTAAATTCTTCTCCTTCCCCCTCCTGAATGCTCTGTTTTAATGCCCTCCTCTGTTTGAATCTTGTTTTCTCTTCTGTCAGCCGTGGTCATGTAGTTTTTCTGCTTGTCAGAAGGAGGATGGGTGAATAACTCATTTGTGAGTCAGTAGCAGTTCTGCTTCATAAGTTGGTTGGCAGTGGGTACTGCTCCCAGCTGGGGACTGTGTTCCTTCCCAGAAGATTCAATTTTAACTCAAAATTAGCACTGAAAGAAAAACACGAGTAAACATGCCTTCCATGCACTGCAGTTTATTACTATAGTTTGCCTTGGAAGTGCTTACTTCTGTGCCCATGGAAGGCACTGTCTGCCCACTGGAGAAGCAGTCATTCAACACCAGTGAGGCACAAATCAATGCAATTTTTGTGTGGTGTTTGAGGGGTTGGTATCTTACAGGGGTCTGCAGCTGGTCTCTTACTTCATGGCACAAGGTGGAATTTATTGCTTTGCCTGGTGTTTATTCTGCTTTCTATATAAGACAGATGTGAATTTGGGCAGAAATATATAGATTCTCTTAAAATTAATGCAAAAGGCTCTTTACTGCAATTTTACCACTGCTGTATTACTAAATCTATCATTTGATGTGTTGTGCCTTCACTTCACTGAAGAACACATATTTGAGTTGCTTCTGAAGCATAGTGTGGATAATGTGAAGAAGAGTTAATCATTCAGAAGGGTTAATCTTTTTGCCTTGAAGTAATACAAAAATGGGACTCTTGACTCCATTCACTGCAGTGTCACTGTGGCCACAGGCAGTGCAGTACTGGGGGTGTTTTTTGGAGATCAGCAGGCTGCACCTTTCCAAATGGGACCATGAACACTGTGATTCTCCCAGCCTCACCACTGCACTTGTTTCCATCAGTGCTGCTGTGTGCTGAGTGCCTGGGCACTCTGCAGGACAGATGGACATGGAGAGGGGGATGCAGCACTCTGGGCTGGGGCCAGCCACAGCCCAGCACTGAGCAGTACAGGTGATGAGGGGGATGCTGCTTTGGAGGTGTTCTGGATCTGGTAGGACTTCATGCTGAATGTGTGTGTTCTGAAGATGTGTAAAAATACACATCTACCTTCTACCTTTCAGAAGTCCTTCAAGCCAAAATAACCTCTGCAGTTTTAAAAGGAAGGAGAGATTTAATTTAGCTTGCAGACTATGGACCTTCTCCAAAAAAATTCCAAACCTCCTAAGGTGGCAGTTGCAGAATTGTTGTGAGGGTAATTGTAGAACTGTGGTCCTGTGTTCATGGAAGTGATCACAAAAACACTGCTCTGGTTTTAAATTATGGGTGTGGCCATTTGGCCAGATGTTGGGCCAGCCAATTTCTTGGTTGCTGGCTGGAAAAACCTTTTCAAGTAAGAGAAGCACTTTGCCTGTCTCTTGACCTGTAGCTCTGCCCCTGTCCCTCTGTCATTTGTAAGGCAGAAACACAGGCTCTGAGCTTAGTGGGTGGCTTTTCTGCTCCTGAATATTCTTCTGTTTTTAGCTTTAGAAGTAAGAGTTTTAGAAATGAATATGGTAATATAGGATAGTAAAGGCTTCAGAAGTGTAAATGTTTTGGAAATGTCCCTCTTTCTTGGCACAGTCTTACCTAATCAAGTTTCTAGTGCAACAAAGCTGTAAGCCATCATTTCTGTTCCTAGAAAGCATTGAGTTGGTATGACTGCATGCCTTCACAAAGACTTCAGTTTTGCTAATTAATGCTGCACCTGCCATTTACCTCCTTAATTATAAATGACAGACCTAGTCAGTGTGCTGATTAAAGATATTTTATAAAGTAAAACATACTGTACAGCAGCTGCTTTATGTGGAGAGCATGCCAAAATGACTTAATAGCCTTGCCACATAGGGTGTTTTTAATGGAAGACAAAAAGTATTTAACCCTTTCACACTCTAACTTTAGAAACACATATGAAATGTATTAATGGTTCAGAAAAATAAAATGGTGTTGTGGTGCCCAGTTAATGTGGTGCAATTTCCTGTGTTTTCTCTGAAGCTCTGCTGGATGACTGGTAAGCATTGCAGCTTTAATCTGACTTTAGTCGCACTCACTAAGTTGCAGCTTTAAATTCACTCACTATAAGTAATGTTCTAGGAATTTGATGGAAAGCTATCTGTGTGTTCAAAGTTGAACCTTGGATTAGCACTTGGAGCTGTAATAAAGCACATGAAATGCTTTGCAAATGTTAGTTATTTGTCAGTGATATAACAAGGAAGCTCTTTAAAACATTGTCATAAATTTCAAATAGGTTACAACCAAAATCAACCTTTGGTTTGGGTGATTACACTTGACTGACATCAGCAAAACTGAGTCGTTTTACTGCCTTTTGTAAAACTGCAGAAATATATGGTTGGGGTTTTTTTGTTTGCTTTTTTGTCCCTTTAACAGTTTTGAAAGGATCAGGTACAAGAAGGGAAGGGATCTCATGTTAGAAAGGATCAGATCAGTACAAGAAAGTGGCCTCTCAGTCTGTGTGGGCTTTCACCTTTTTTTTTGTTATAGACTTTTTGGGACTATGAAAATTGAAAGCTAAGAAATTGATTTCTTGATCTCTTCTTTTAAATGGAGATTGGTGAGATTCTGTGGCATTTGTATTTTGAATACTTGTGGGTATTAAACTGTGCACAGCATGGTATGTTTGCCTGCATGGTGGTGATAGAGACTGCATGAATTACCCTTGCTCTGGCAAGCAGAGGGCAAGGTCTGTAGAAGGGAAGCTGACAGGAGGGACAGCTCTTTGGAAAGGGAGTGAAGTGTGAGTGCAGGGTATAGGGAATGAACTCCAGATTACTTTGACTGCTCTTCTTGATGCACATTTTTCAGCAATGAAGAAGTTTTATTAATGTGGAGCATATAGGTCTTCTTCATAGCCTGCTCCAGATCTGTGTTTTTTGGTTTTACCTTCAGAACTGATCTGCCATCTCCTGCTATTTTTTATTATATTGTTTTCTCTAAAATGAAATATGCTTTTCTTTTTCTGTGTCTCTCAGTTTGATCCTTTACTGCAGTTTGTCACTTCCCAGTACCCACTGAATCTTTATTTTGCTGTTTAAAAAAACCTCCGGTTTTAATCACTTTAGATCATCTTATTACTGTTTTGTAGCAATTGGCATTGCAACTTATCTGCCAAGTTTGTTACCATCTGGAAACGTTCTCTGTGGAGCTCAAACAAACTCAGTTCTGCTTCTGTTTCTGAGTAGTGTCAGAGCTAATTTCAATCTTTGCAGTATCCCACTAATCAAGACTTGCAGTCCATTTCTGTTTATTGCTTTAACTTCTGGGAACATGAGTCTAAATTGACACAGCACTTTTCAGTGTGGCACTTGGAGGGTTTCCCAGCCTGGGGAACGCTCATCTTTTTATCTATTTATTTGTTTTTATTTTCTGCTTTAGGCTTTTCCGTTTTGTTATTTTGACTAGCATTGGGTTTCAGGTTACATTGTAGTGTTTCTGTCCAAGCCAATTTGACTTGATTTTGGAGAGTAGCAGTCTTGAGAGAGTTTTTTTGTCAAATATTTTACTGTTATTCATGTAGTACATCTGTTGCTTTGCCCTTGATCCGATCCTTTCAAAACTGCACGATAAAGCTGGTTGCTTTTGATTGACAAGACTTACTTGTGCAATCCCCCAGGGTGCTTCTTTTCCATGATTCCAGTTCTCTCCCTGCGTTGTGATTCCCATTCCTTGTCCCCTATTCATTTATTATTGTATTTCATAGAATCATGGAATGGCCTGGGTTGGAAGGGACTTTAAAGATCATCAAGTTCCAGCCTCCCACCATGGGCAGGGACACCTTCCACTATCCCTGGTTGCTCAGAGCCCCATCCAGCCTGGCCTGGGGCACTGCCAGGGATCCAGAGGGCAGCCCCAGCTTCTCTGAGCACCCTGTGCCAGGAACTCAACACCTTCACAGGGAAAAATGTATTTCTAATATGTAATCTAAACCTGCTCTATTTTAGCTTGAAGCTACTCCCTCCCCCTTGTCCTGTCACTCCAGGCTCTTAAAAATGGACTTTCTTCCTCCTTCTTTTTCACTGAAACTTCACCCTGAAACTTCTCTTTTCCAGGCTGAACAATCCCAGTTCTCCTATCTCTCTGCCCATCCTGGAGCCTCCTCTGGGCTCTCTGAGCAGCTCCAGGTCCCTCCTGTGCTGGCCCAGGCTGGGGCAGCTCTGCAGGTGGGGAATCACTGAGGGGCAGAGGGGCAGAATCCCCTCCCTGCTGCCCACACCAGGCTCAGCCCAGGGCCGGCTTTGGGCCGGCGGCTCTCGGGCAGGGCAGGGCAGGGCCGGCTCTGCCCCGCAGCTCCCCCAGGGCTCTCCCGGGGCTGCTCCTGTTCATTCCCAGCCTGGATTGATCTGAGGCTTGCCCCAACACAGAGGCACCTCTAGCACTTGGTCTTGTTAAGCCTCATGAGATTGCCATGTGCTAGCTGCCTGATCTCTCTGTGGATAAAAATTACTTTTTCGGAATAATCAATGCCTGGATTGCTCGTGCCACTTTCCTGACAATTGTTTTCTCTAAAAGCACTGCTCAAATGCTCAGACTTCTCAAATATTCAGTTTTGTAATTGTCCCAGTATTCTCATTGTCCACAACCTTGCTTGTTCTGGGATGAATGTGTATTGTTTTTATGACTTTTACTTCAGTACTTATTTTTATAAAGCTTTGCTTTCTTACCGCTTTCTTAAACAACTTAAGTTTCTTGTTGAGAAGGCTTGAAACCATAATAGTGATTTGTATCAGTCCATTGACTGGCCATCTCTGCCTTTAAGTGAATGCTCCATTTGGTGGTTTTGTAAGCATTAAAGTACTTCTTTTTCCTCTCCTCTTTTTGATTCGGGCATTTTGAGAAAAAAGCCAGCACTAAGCAAATCTGTTGGGTGGTGCTGCACCAGAGTTTTTAATATCCGGGTGCGGCTTCAAACCACAGACTGAGATAGCACGTCTCATTTCAGTGGTGTGGCTGATAACCCCACCAGGCATTTCTTATTTTATACTTTATGTGCTACCAGGAGTACTGAGTTCAGCGATAGAAACTCCTGATAACATTTTGAAATATCAGAGAAGCCAAGTTTTTCTTTTTCTATCAGGCATGCCATGTGTTTTTTCTACAAGGCCTTGGCTGCTGCTGCTAGGAAGGTGAGCTGCAGCAAAACCAGTGTCCATGGGGGCTTGCCAGCAAGGCTCTGCACCTCCACCCTGCCTTCTGCTGTGCCACTGCCTGGCCTGAGGCAGAGCTCTGCTCCTTGTTGCCCTGCATTAGGGAAGGCACTTCAGTGAGAAGAACCTCAAGTGAAATACCTACAGTGGTTCCTGTGTTCTTGCACTTCTGAAATACCATATTCTTAGCTCTTGATGTTATTTGTTTTCCTTAGGTTTTTTATTCCCTGTGACCTGTCTGTATGCTCAGGAAGGACTCTCTGAAAGAGTGTGGCCTCTCTTGAGAAACAAAAAAAAAGGAAAAACAAACCCAACTGATCTGCTAAAATATGCTAGGGAAGTGTATCATTAATATTAATGCTTCTTAAAAGTTAAATGTGAGTGTAGAGCAGGCAGGATGTGTTTTACTGCTGTGTGCCCCTTGCTGGAGCTCTGGCAGTCGGAGCAGGTGGTCACAGCCCCAGCCCTGGGGGACAGCAGATGCTGCTTTGTCTGGCAGGGGCACTGTGACATCGTGGATACAGCACTGTGTGCAAGGGTAGGTTCTGTCTTTTCTTTGTGCCCCTTGAGGAGTTGTGTCAAGTTCATTTAATTTTGTTGTGGTTTGGCTTTCCTTACAAGTTGTGAAATGGGAATGTTACACATCATCACTTTCCTTCAAAGCTGTTCAGGTCATCTAATGCTGCTGTAAAAATCAGTGCTGCTTTGTCCTGCTCTGTTAGTGATTAATATGGGAGCTGTGAGACATGCTACTGACATTGCAGAGCTTGCTGTGGTGCTTTTATGTGTGGGATATTAAATTCTGCTTGTGTCCCCCTCCTCCCCAGTACTGATGTTTTTCCTAAAGTACAAGCAGAACATCTGCTATAGGCAGATTTGCTGTATAACCTCCTTTGTTAAAAAGTGTGAATTGACACCAGTGTTTGAGTGAAACACTTACTGCATATAGTGACCTAGAAATTACACTTAATACCTTAATCACTATAATTCTCATGCTCTTTTTTTGAGAAGAGAGCTTTCTAATGAGTATATGTCATCAGTTTAATGCTACAAGAAATCTTTCAGGGATTTCAGTGTGTAAACATTTCCTTAGTCACAGTTCTTTCTGTACATGGCCCTTGACTCCAAGGAAGAATTTTGTTTGCAGAGAGGAATAAAGCAAAGGTTACCAATTGCAAGTTTCCTGTGTTTTTGATGGGTAGCTCTTGGTAGTATCTCTTAAATGTCTAATTGAGACACTGCTGCTTAAGGTAGAATTTATAGAAAGCCTAAAGAACTGTTCATCTTTTAGAAAAGCCTGTGGTGGAATAGCTGAGCAGCAGCAGTGAGACTGGGTACTTGAAGCAGATGAAATAGGGGGTCAGTGTTTGGCTTGTGCTAGGACTTACTGTGAGATTCTCCAAGTCCAATGGGCTGTACTGGTGCCCCTAGTTACCCTGATTCTGCATGGTGTGTGTGGCACTGGCAATTCAGTGTCACACACCCAGCACCTTGTGCCAGCTGCATGTTCATGGGCTCTGCTCTTCTGCCCCTCAGACACATGGGCCTTCACTTACAATCCTGCTTGCTTCCCTCGAGCTGTCATCTTAATCTTGATTTCTTCTAAAATCATTCTTTTCTCAGAATCCATCTTACTGCAGACTGTATCAAAGGGAGTCTGAGTTTCCATGTGTGCTGGTAGTTTTGTCTTTCAAGGAGTGTAGCAGTAATCCTGAGAGCTGTGGAAAGGGAGCACCATTAAGGTACTCAGAACATTGTTGGAGGCTGTCTGTGACACCAGCAAGCCCATTAGTGCTGTTTTGTTTTAAATCTAGCTTGATGCTTTTTACTCTTCTTGTTTGAGATAGTGAAATTCCTTTTGGATATAAAGGTGATGGCACTTTTTTGGACAAAATCAGGAACATCTGCTGGTGTCTTTTAAACTGTGCTGTGTTGTTCTTCCTAGCAGTTCTTGACACCCTCTTGTTTGGTTAATGCTTTACCATCTGTTAACTTGATGATATTGTAATGAGAAGGGAGTTTATTGGTGAATCTCTGACAGCATTAAAACATTGCTTTTGCATCCCTTTTCCTCTTTCAGCTCTACATATTCTGATGTATTTCTATTCTTCTGCTTTAAATTTTGCCGAGGTTGTTACTCTGTGTTTGCAGTCTCTCTGAAATTTATACTCTGCTTTGAGCTCATTCTAGCAAGGACTGAGAAATGAGTTGTTGACTGTGTAGAACTTCAAGTGCTGAAGATTATGCTTGTCTAATTTTCTCCTTGTGCATGTGCTTTCCCTCATTTAAGTGAGGAAAAATGTAATGTATTTCATGCTGTGTGTGTGTGTGCTGCAGTGCCTTGTACAGGTGCTATCTGCAGGATAATGTAGGCATTTAATTTGCTCAAGACAAGGTGATTTTGCCATAAAGTGGTGTTTTATATCTGTTACTCTGAATATGAAAGTCAGGGTTGAATGGAAGAAGCAGAAAGCTTTAATGTGAAGTTCACTAGTTTTAGCCTTTCTGTCTCACTGCATCAAGAATCATCCTCTCCTGATTTTATGATACAAGCTTGGACAATTTCTTCTGTATTTTGTAGAACCTATGAGAAGAGTACTGTACCCTGAACATTATTGTGTAGAAGTCTTTGTTATTGGTCTATTCTGTTATTGTTCCAACTGTGTTAATCCTTACTTTTAATTATTGCTTGTGAAAACATCACTTTCTGGTATCTACCAGGAGCTGTGGCTCCTAAAGACAATAAAACTTGTGGATCTGTATTTTAATAGTGGGAGAGTCTTCAGCATGGCATGCTGCTTTCTGTCAGTACTTGCTGTCTTCCTCCCTGACATAGTAGGAGTTCTTCAAAATGGTTGTTGACTGGTTATTTTGAGATTCCTACAGCTCCTTTTCAAAAAATACATTAAATTGTTGAGTTTTGCTGATTGGTTGGAGGTTTTTTGTTTTGTTTTGTCTTGCTAAAGCCAGATACAGTGATTGTAGGCAATTTCCATTATTTGCCCTAATATACATTCAGTGATAGCATGTGTGGTCAGCCAGACAGGATACTGCTTTGTTGTCTGTGCCCTTTGATATTTAATTAATATTTCATTTTGCAGACGAGCAGTTCAATCACATTGGTGCTTATGGTAGGCTGCACCTATTGCTTTATTTTATATGTAACAGTGGAGTAAGGCACCCCTCTTCCAGAATAGCTGCAAAACACAAACAAGGCCAGATGTGAGGACTTAAGGAATTCTCTGACACAATTCAAATCTTAACATCAAAAGTGTGTAATTTGTTTAATATTCACAGTGAACATACTATTTGGAATATTGTTTTCCTACAGGAATATTCTACATTCTAGGCTATGCAGTAAGATAACTAATCCTGAGCTAGGAATTCCAACTGAAATGTTGAAGAAAAGCTAAATTGGGCTACTTCAGGAAAAGCTGAATTTCATTTTAGAGCTGATCTACTCTAAAAGCTAAAAACTGAAAATCTGTCCTAGAAGCATTGAAACATAGAAATACCAAACAACCTTTAGGAATAAATGTTAAACATATTGAAATTTGGATGAATGTTTAGATGCAAATGAAAGCACATACATAAAAATGTATATCAGTAATTAGGCTGCAAATATATTAGCAAGTGGCTTAGAAGTGTTTCTTTCAGGAATAGCTATCAGCTATTATAAATTCTGTTCACAGCTTTTCTTTGGCATTTGTGATTTAGATCCATCTCATTTTACCTCTCTTCTGAATATGGTTCTGAAAACTAGAACACTTTTTATCATGTTGATATTACAAGGGTATTGCTCCAGAGTCTTTTAGCATACAAAGAAATGTTGCTTAATGGAATTCTTACAGTAATGTCAAATTTGTACAGATCTCTTAAGATTTGTGTTATGAATTCTTGTGCAATGTAATGAACAAGAGGTTTAAAATGTTTTTAGACAATGAGACCAAGTTTTTATTCAGTTTAAAGTGGAAACACAGCGTGGTTGATAAACTGCTGCAAATAAATTGTGATTTGAATTTGTGATTGTCCAAATATGTAAAAGCTGTAAAGTAAATTTTTGGTGTATTTATAGATCTCCAGAACTGTCACAGCTGTTTCTCTTAACTGATGGATAAACAGAGGAGTCAGTTTCCAGTTCCAATTTCGGGATCACATCAAAGTGGAGCCAGTCCTAATAATGTGGTCTGGCAAAATCTGAATTGGTGTGATTTGGTTGTGATTTGATGAAGTATCTTGGTTTTTAAACATGCTATCATGTACTGTGTGAATTTAATTAAACCAAATGGAAAAGTTTAGAATAAACTGGGTTTTTTTTTTCACCAAGATGAATAACTGACTGGGATCTGTGATTACTCATTTTTAATACTATGCTCCCTTACACTTTTGCTGGTGGTTTTTGTGTTTGATAAATGTGTGTTAGAGAAATGAAGTAGAGTTATTGTGAGGTATTAATTTACTCTCTGATTTAATGTTTCACACTGGATTTTTACAGTGAAAGTTTTGCTGCTGCTCCCCCACCTCTTTTTTTCTCATTGTTTGAGTAGCATTTTGCTTAAAATAAAATTGTCACTTGTTATCATTGAGGAATGAATCTCCAATATTTGGTGTTTAAATAAAACCCTAGCTGTTAAAATAAGGCAGTGCATAAGAATTCAAATCTTCTGAAAATACAGGTTCACATCTTTAGGCCATCTTCAGCATTTCCCAGTCCTCCTGAGAGTAAGGAACCAAGTAGGTGATCCAGGTGGGGCAGGAAAACATGGCAGAGAGAGGAGTTTCATGGGAAGCATCAGCAGAAGGTAAACAGCTGAATATTTAACTCAAAATAACTTAAGCTTTTTCACCAGAAATTGGAATGAATTGTAAGTGATGAACTAGAGAAGTCTCTTCTTTAAGGGGTTTTTGTGGCTGAAGATGAGAAAAACTGGGGTCATATTAATGTAAATCAGTATCAGTGCAGGACTCTTACATTTTCTTTCTGATGGCCATGAACTCTGAGATGCCACATTTTTGCTTAGATGCTTGGCCATGTGTACATGGGCATCTCCCAAGAGTTTGGAGTTGCTTATTTCCACTGTAAGAGAACATGGTAACTCCTGTTATTCTGGAAGTTAACTACTGACAATTCTATTAACACTGGTATTTGCTTGGCTGGAGTTATAAAACTATAGGGAAAGGATCCTGAGCCTTTTTAGGGCTGACATGCATTATTCTCTGTGGGTTTTTGCCAAGTTGTGTTGTCAGGGAATCTCAACAATTTTGCACACCCCAAGCCCCTTCCTGATGCCTATAAAAATTAGGTCATTGCTTCTGTTCACATCTGTTTACACAAGGGTTGGGCTTTATTTTTTATAGGTAAATAGGCATGATTCAATAATATCTAGGATCATATCTTCTGCTTGGGCAATCCTTCTAATTAATTTATGGCTTGCTGTGGGGTTTTTTGCACATAGTCTCTGCAGTGATTAATCAGAATTCTAAAACTGGCAGCCCATAGCAGCATTACAAATGACAAAGCCAAACCTAAAAGTTGTAACCAGTTAACTTACTCTAGCTTCTTGAGAGTCATTTGTGGAGAGAAGTACCCCTCATCCCTGGGAAGGATCAGATGTACTTGAAATGATGATAACTGAATGAAACTTCTGATTTTCATTATGCCAAGTGAGCATTTCATGGAAGATAGCCTGTGGCAATGGTGATCAGTGCTAGCTTTAGCCTGTTTTGCATGCAGATTGGATAAAAATGGGTACTGAGCCCTGTATCTGCTCAGGAACTCTGCACCAGTACTTTTTACAGTAACAACCATGTTGTGCATAATTATCTTTTATTGAGCCCCACTAAACTGGGGAAAAAATGGGAGAGTAAATAGAATATGGAAAAGTACCATTGAGGATGACAGAATGACCTGGGTTGGATAGGACCTTAAAGGCCATCGAGGTCCAGCCTCCCACCATGGGCAGGGGCACCTTCCACTGTCCCAGGGTGCTTAGAGCCCCATCCAGCCTGGCCTGGGACACTGCCAGGGATCCAGGACAGCCACAGCTGCTCTGGGCACCCTGGGCCAGGGCCTGCCCACCCTCACAGAGGGGAATTTCTTCCCAGTATCCCATAACCCTCCTTCTGTCAGTTTGAACCCATTTCTCCTTATCCTGGCAAGCCAGGCCTTGTAAATAGTCTCTCTCCACCTTTCCTGTCAGCTCCTTCAGGTACTGGAAGGTCACAGTGAGGTCACCCTGAGGCTTCCTTCTCCAGGTGAGCAATGCCAGCTGTGCCAGCCTTTCCTCCAGCAGAGCTGCTCCATCCCTCTGCTCCTCCTGGAGCCTCCTCTGGGCTCTCTGAGCAGCTCCAGGTCCTCCCCAGGGCTGGAGGCAGCTCTGCAGATGGGCTCTCACCTGAGGGGCAGAGGGCCAGAACTGCCTCCCTTGGCCTGCTTTGCTTCTCCTTCTCCCTGACCTCTGGTTGCTTTCTATACTGCTGTTCTATATGTGACAGCATAGAATTGTTTGGCTCTAATACAGACTTCATGTTCACTTTTTCCTTGCACCTCTGTGGTTCTGCAACAGAGTTGGTCTTAGAAATCTTCCCAGTGGGAGAGGCAGCTTCATCACTGGAGCATTGTGGCTCCTGTGGGATGGGTTTGTGGGAAGTGTATATGAATTTATTTTTCCATCTAGTTGGAGGTGCTAAATGACTGTATAAAAAAGGGGAGGCAGAGCTGTGAGTGCTTCAGAGAGGAGCTGAGAAGTCTGAGAAGTCTCAACTTTGTGCTAAGTCCTGCTGACTTTAGAGTGAGCTGGCAAGAGGAAGATGAGCAGGGAGGCGCACATCTAGGAATCAGGGCAGCTTGTCATTAGGTGTGATGAAGGCAAAAGGATCTCAAAGGTGACCTAGTTTAGCAACTGAGGGAGAGGATGGAGGATTGTGGGAAGCTGCTGTTCTCTTTCTCTTAGAGAAAAATTCAGCCTTGAAAGAACGATGAACTACGTTTGTTCCTCAGAAGAGTCACAGTGTAGATGAAAAGAGATATTGGAGGGATTAAAGCTGGAAAGGATTAATATTAACCAGAACTGAAGAATTGGATTAGTAGCTGTGTGCTGTAGGCTACACAATTATAGGAGCCAACTAGCAACAACAAGAACAAAAAAGTGGAGAAAGAGCTTGTGAAAGGAAAGAAATTTTCTTATTGGAGTGATGGAAAATGAGATCTATTCGTACTTTAACTGCTTTAAATGAAGTCAATAAAATCCAGCACACTTGTGGGTATATTTCTATGAAACATTTACTTAACAATAAACAGTTCTTTGATTTAAACAATGCTGCTAATTATTAAAAGGTGCTTTGGATGTATTGCTCTAAAGAGCATATGTTACCATAAATTACCAGTGGCCATACGTGAGCTGGTTTTACAGTTGGGATTCTTCTGATACCAGATGAATTGGTTAAAACTGTAAAAGAGAACCAAACCAATTGGTTAAAACTGTAAAAGAGTACCAAACCAAAAGGTGCTAAATCTGTTCATCATGGTTCTGGATTGTTGAAATACTTCAGGGTGTGAGGAATGAAGGAAGAATAAGGAGATGCCTGTAGGAGAAACAGACTATGCAAAAGTTGGAGGTAAGGCTACTATAAGAGGATATAGTGGGGTTTTTCTAATTTTCTGTGAGATAAGCCAGGGAGAAAAGATAAATGATAATTGCTTTGGAATCTCTGTCACTGATATGAAGACTCTACACAAGGAGTATTGCAAAAGGGAACATAAGATAGTTTTGTGTTACTTTTGAGTAGTACTTTCACAGATAATAAATTTTTAAAAATCTGTGATTTTCTGCTTGAGAACACCATAAATGGTTTCATGTTGTTCATGTCACAACCCAGTACTGTTTGGAGCATGAAGAAATGTAAATGATAAAGAAGCAGACAAGATAAAAAATGGACATAAGGCAGTGCTGCAGCCTCCTGGTGCTGCCAGCAGCTCTGGCAGGTGCCTGTGGTGTGCAGCAGCTCCTCAAGTGCTGTTTGCCCCACCACTTCTGATGGTTCTCCCTGCAAGGGTCAGAAATGCCCTTTGGCCTCCAGCCTCATTTATTCTCTGCCCAGATGGTTTTGTGCTCTTGTTGTGTAATGTTTACATGGCTGAAGCTTTGGTCCTGCCCACACCTCTTGCTCTCCCACTGTCTCTCAGGAAGCAAAATGCACAGGATCCTCCAAGCTCCAGCACCAGCCATGGGTTTTATCCTCCCATTTTCTTCACCCTGAAAGTAAAGAAATGTTTTTATTTTTGTGGAAGGGTATCAGCTGGGTGATTTTATTATCTTGAGATCACATTTTCAGGATTATAGAGGTTGTATTTATTTCAGTGTTGGGGACATGGAGATTTTAATCAGAGATTAAAGTCTCCTGAAGAACTGGCTGCTACCATACAGTGAAGGAATGAGCAAATGTACAGCCATTGGTACAAAAGCCAGCAGGAGAGCCCGGCAGGGACTGACTGCAAGCAGATCCTTCATGTTCTTCTTGCCTTTAGACAAATGTCTCTGGCTGGATATCAGGAGAAGAGAGTAGAAGAGATTGAATTTTGAGTATGGACCTGTAAAGTTGCCCATTCTGCTGGGTTAGAGGAGTGGATCTCTGGTGTCCTGAGGAATAGAGGCAGCAGAGCCCATGTCCTAATAGCCCTCAGCCTGCTAGATGGTTACCAGGGTGAAAAATGAATGTTTTATTCACTCTGTGAATGTAACACAGGGCAGGCTGGTCTTTTGTTATTTCCACATCCTTCCAAAGTTTGGTGAGTTATAAAGTTACATGTAAGTGGCATGGCAAAAGTCCCTAACAAAACTGTCTTGCATAGGATGGGAAAAAACACTTTTGTTCTGAGGAGACTGTGCTATCAGCATGGACTAGATTAAAGCACACTGAATTTTGTAGCTGTGCAACTTTCTGTGTAATCTCCTGTTTGGAGAAATAAAGATAAGATTAGTAAAACATCCCTCGTATCTGATGCTATTGTTGTGATAGTAGAGAATATTATTTCTTTCTCTGTGGCCTTATTAAATGTAAGAGCAAAGCTAAACCCAAATATTTCTTTTTATTGTTTTCCAAAGGATTCATCCCCCTGAATTTTTCAAGAACAAATATGCTGTGGATGAAGCCTACTATGTGACTGAGGTGAGTTGTCTGTGGCTCTGAATATTTTTTTCCTGTGAATACAAAATCAATGAGTGGCAATGACTTTGCTTAATTTTAGTCCCCTTCTCCTGACTTGTTGGAATCTTCTCTCCCTTCCCTGTTACAGGAAAATGTCCTTTCATCTTGCAAAGCACTTGTAAATTTTTTTAAAGACTGCTCTTTTGATCTGAACATAGTTCTTAATCCAAAGGCAGTCTCATAAACATGTTTTGTGCATGATGAGACCTGTCAGTGTTTGGCTTTATCCAACTAAAACATGTTGCTAAATACATTTTTTGGAATGCCTTGGAGATTTGTGGAGATAGCTGTCAAGGAGATTCCATGTCCTAGCTTGGACTGGGGAGCCTACATTTATTTTATGCCTCTAAAAAGCTGTTGGGAAAGGTGTGGTGTTTGTGAGGTCCCCAAGATGAGGTGAGAGATGAGAAACTGACTCCATGTTCTCAAAGGCTGATTTTTTATTTTATTTTATTATATTAAAAGAATGCTATACTAAACTATACTAAAGAAAGAGAAGGATACAGACAGAAGGCTTGACAAGAATGAATAATAAAAACCCTCAGAGTGACTGACTGACTCCTCAGAGTGCAACCCAGCTGATGGTGATTGGTCATTAAGTAAAACCAATTCACATGGAACCAATCAAACATGCACCTCTTGGTAAATGATCTCCAGCCACATTCCAAAGCAGCAAAACAGGGAGAAGCAAATGAGATAATGCTGTTTTTTCTCTGAGGCTTCTCGGCTTCCCAGGAGATGAAATCCTGGCAAAGGCTGCGTGCCTTACTCTTATTTTCTACAGAATCATCCTATGACTTGAATAAGCAAATATATTCACATTTCTGGGTGCAGGTGTGCCTTGCTTAGTTAGGTTTCTGATTGAATTTCTGAGCAGATGTTTGGACACTCGTGCACCTGGCCAGCAGTTGTTTCTGTGCTAGGAAGGCTCAGCAGGTGAGGACAGTATTCCTGCCAAGCTCTGTGTGTGACTTTCATGGAGAGCAGCTTGAAGAAGACTCCTCTGATTCTTCTGTTCCCATAGAACAGTAATTCTGGCTCTCTAGACCACAAGTTTTGTTCTCATCAGCTGTGAGGAGATTTCATTTAATTTTCCTAATGAGTCCAACAACAAAGTAGGGTTTGATCTGTGTGTCAGGAGCTGGGAGTGGAGGGAGCTGTGGAGAGGTGGATTTTTGCCATATGTGAGTTGGAGTCTTGTTGTGTCCAGGTGCTCCAGTGCTCATCTGTCAGATGGTGAAAATTGCAAGTGGAAAATAAATGTTTTATTTTTTAAAATCACATTTTTAAAAATCACATTCACCTTAGTTGGTTTGGGTCACTTTCTGTCAAAAAATGTCTTCATTGCAGTTCTATTCTCTGCTTTTTTCCTGCTTAAAAACTTCATTGATGGGAAAAGGAGCGTTTTATGTGGACCAGTAAATAAATTTAAAAATTAAGGCTGCTTTTGGCCTGGACTGCATGTATTGGAGTGGGAAGCTGTTGAAGCTTGCATTATAACTGTTCAGCTCTCAGTGGTTCCTTCAGCTTTTGGCTTTTTTGCCAAGGAATTTGTTTTCCACCATCAGAACACCAAGGGCCTTTTTTATATAATAACTTTACATCAATAAATGGCCAACATGTGTGTGTTATCCTGATATTTCATGGAATTAAGAAACAAAAAAAAATAAAGGGTGGAATTGATATTTTTGAGCTTCACTGCCATATTCTTTCTTTTATTAATATTAGCAGTGTGATATTAAGGTGTTTTAAAGTGGATAGAATATTGCTCCATGCAGCTCTGTCATCTGTTCATTGCCTCAAGTGTAATTCAGCACCCACCCTTCCCGTCTGCAGCTGCTCTGAAAGCCCAGCACTCTACAAGCCCAGTGATTTTGTTCTCAGTTTGTGAATGTTTGAGGGAGACTGAAGGAGCCTAATAAAAGGATTGGTCAGTAAAAGTGAGCCAGTGAAAATAACAGTAAATATTCTTTGCTAAGCATTTAGCACATTGTACCATAATAATATCAGTGCAAATGTTGTATGTGCAGGATAGAGCACCTTGGTGTTCCTTATTTCTGTGTGACATTACAGCTTGGCTCCTATGTTATGCTTTCCTAATGATGACAATAGACATCATTATAGTTGGTGTTTATGTCTTTAAAGGAGACAATGAACTTGATCACTGTCAATATTTTGTATTCTGCTGTCTCTTGTTGCATATCTCAGGTAATACTACAATATCTGAAAGGTATCAGAGGAACATTTTTGTCTTTGCAGCTCATTTACTTTATATACAGTGAATATTGATGAAATTGGTATCAATGTGGTTATGTGGAAGAAAAAAAAGACAAATAATAGTAATCTAAACCCTCTTTTTAGCTTTCCAGTGTATTGGCTTTGAAGAAACCTGCTGTACTTCTCACTTTGGTAAGTCATATTGGAAAATACTACATTTCTTCAAACAGGATACCAGTTTACAATCTAGTTTTCTGGCCCCTCCATGGTTTCAAGATTTGTAGCCTCTGGCCTTATCCCATCTGCATTCTGTCTGCCAAAAGCTGTTTTGGTTTTCTGGTGAAACACCACAAGCCTATCGACCATGAGGGCCTCCACCCTCCCCACTCTGACTCCAAACCCCCTTTTCCTTTCATGCTGTTCTGGTCATGTCATGAGCAGCTTTGGGCCTTTCTGTGGGAATTCCACAAAGGTTCAGGGAATACTTTTTTTTTGCATAGAGTGGTTTAATAAGAACAGCTTCTGTTCTGGGAGGAGTGAGGCAATATCAAATGCTTGCTAAGTATTTTGAATGGTGCTTGCTTATTTCTTGGGAACAAGCATGAATGAATGGAGGTGAAGGCTGCAAGTTTCTCCTTCCCATCACCTCCCAGCTGCTCCCCTGCTTTACAGGTGTTTTGTAAACTCCTACTGTCTGTTTTATTGTCTCTAATATTTATAAAAATTATTTGCTGACTCTGAGCTTTCCCTTACAGCAGATGCAGTGGCAGCTCCTGGATTTCTTGTTTTCCCATGATAGAGACCAGGCAGAAACCATAACAAAAAAATCCCTCCTTAGGAAGGTACATGGCCCTAAAGAACAGTTAAGAACAGAGGCCCTAAATAGTTTTCAGTCTTTCTTTCACTTATATTTGTACACTCTTAAAAGATAACCCTATGGCTTAATTTCATGTTCTTTAAGAGACATGAGAGAAATGGAATGTTTGACTGTCTTATGCTTCTTATTGTGCATTTCTTCACATGGAGTTGTTGAATAGTTATCACTCTGGGAGCATCCTGTTGTAATCAGGAATTTTCACATCGTTTTTGGCTGAGGGGAGGGTGCTGTGGTGCTTTCACATTCCTCCCACTGCCATGAAGAAGCATTCAGAGAAGGGAAGAGCTGTTCTCTGTCTGCTGCTGAATGGAACCCTGGTCCTCTCCTCCTGTGGTCTGGTTCCAGAGCTGCTGCTCTGCAGGGCTCCCCAGGCACATGTCAGAAGTGTTCATCTGCTGTCTAGCAGCCAAAATACTCTTGCTTATGCTGCTTGCTTGAATGGAAAGCTGGAGGGGAGCAGCAAGCAAATTGAAATAGTGACAAAGCAAATTTAAATTGCCAAGGCAGGGCATAATCATTTATTTTAATATTAAATTACTTTAGAAAAGCTTTGCTACTTTTCATTCTTGTGCCCTGTATAATTATATTATAGGTCTCACACCTCCCTCTCAAGATGCAAGGGCATTAGAAATCCAAGCTTGTCTTTTTCCTATGCAGCACATCCTGAGTTCTGTGCTGGTCTCCTATGGAACTGATTATTTCTTATATTGGACTGTGTTTGAACAAACAGTCAGGGGGTTTTTATTTATAGTGATTCAGGTAAACTTATGTGCAAGATTTCCCAAATACTTACTGCAATCAGGTTCTCCCCATGATTTCAATTTTAAAGACATGTGTTTGGCTCAGAATCACAGTCCTTTTTAATCTCTTTCCTCCCAGCGTGGTGTTAATACTGACAGTGGAAATGTCTCCAAAGAAGCTTCCTTTGAGGGGATCAGCCAGTAAGTGACACAGCTTTTTTGTACATTAATTGTTACGTGGTTATGTTGAATTCGTTTTACATTACAAATTAAATTATGTTTTTTCTTGATGAAAGGATGTTGAATGGCAGATCAGATGCCAAACATTTTATTTCCAAAGAAGTTTTGATACATGTTTTTGAAGACTTGAAATACAGTCAGGTTTTTTTTTGAAATCTCTCTTTCATCTAAGTTAATCCAAGTTTTCTTTTTGTCTGTATTTATACTGTAGCTATTTAAAACCAAATAGACCCATCCTCATACATCCATTTTCACTTTTGTGATTGGAATATTTGATTTTCAGATTGAAGAAAAATTAATCTTTAAGAGTAGCCTTTTTCTCTTACTGAGTTCCTTGCACATTATTAATCGAGATATGATGGATTCTGGTAATGCACAGTCTTCTGAAAAGTTGTTACATTACAGGTGTAAAATAAATTCACAAATCAGAAGAAAAAGGAATAATCATTTCTCTGTCTAGATGTGAGCTTTTAGTGTTCTTAGCTGTCTTTTTATGAAGTTTGGCTACTGGTGAGGTAAAAACGTCTTCCTGCATGCAGTATTTTGAAAGGGCAGTAAATAGAAATACATCACAGCCTGCTCTGGGATGTGAGGATGATGGCCTCAATTTTTAATGAAACACAACTGTCTGTTCTGTTCTGATATTTTTTAAAGATAATTTTCTGGTTTTAGCTCAAGTGTATGGCAAAAAGAAACAGACTGCCCTCATTAAAAGGCCTGTTATAATTAGCAGTTGTGCTGAGATGTTGATCATTGACTCCCAGACACCTCACTATATTTATTTCCATCCTCCTGTGTCAGCAGCATGTTAATTCTACAGTGAGGATGGTAGGGCACAGAATTGGCTGCAAGTCTGGGCACTCATTTGTGTAATTTGAGCATATTTCTGCTGGGATTGTTTCTTTGTGTCGAGTGATCTGAAATCTGGAATCTGATTTCATAATTACTTAGCTCTCCCCTCTGTATCCTAAAGGAGTTTCATGGTTCTGTCAGGGATATTGGGAACAAGGTGCCAGGCATTTAGACATCTTTAACTGCCCACTGAGTTAAATATGAAGTGTTCCACAATACACACAGGTCACTTCTAACTAGTGTTTGGTGTCCTCTCTGCTGTTACAAGCACTCTGAGTTCTCTTTGTCTACTTTGTCCAAGTAGATGGTCTGCATACAGATGGACTCCAAAATCTGTGTGGAGCCATATCTCCAGTTTTATCTGATACACCTCCACATAAAATACAAACAGTTGTTAACTTCACCAGCAATTCTTTATTGGAATGCTGTACAACAGTCTGTTTGAACTACCAAAACCCCCTTTTTTACCCTGAATTCCACTAAACTCTGTTTAAAGAGTTTAATTAGTAGCCCATTCACTAGTCAACATTAAGCTGGGAAGCCACTCCATTCAGCACTTCATTTGAGATTTTAAATGAGTGTCTCCTACAAGACTAAATGATATTTAAGCATTGGCTTCTCAGTTAGTGCTGGGCGTGCTCCCTGTGTGCTCCAGGAGTGCTTCTCCATTCCTAGCAGGGATTTCCAGCTGGCAGCAGATATTTCTCTTTGGCACTTGGCACATGTTCATCCTTCTCCACCCCCAGGCACTGGGTCATTCATTTTGCTGCCTTGGACAGGTGTGGTTGGTACCTTCCCCTCCCTGTTGGGATCTCTGGCTGCTCACAGTGACCCCGAGATTGTTCAAAGTCTCTTTTCCCAGCCCAGTGCTTGAAGAAGCAGTCAGGGCTCTTCATTTCTCAGTCTCAAGGTTGTTCATTGTTCCTTATCTATAAAATTCTTTCTCCTGCCCTGCCAGGCCCATCCAGCAGGACAGTTCCAGGCACTCTGCCTGCCCCCAGGGCAGGGTTATGTCTTTATACTAAAAACTACCTGTACAATGTTTACAATTCCTTCCCAATACCCATCACCTGTGTTAGACAGTGAGCTTCCACTCTAAACCAATCTGTGAGTGCCACCATCACAGCAGAAGATGGAGGCCAAGAAGAAGAAGGAGAAAGGCTGGACACACCCAGATTCCTCCATCTTGCTCCCTGAATCCCCATTCTAAAAACCCCAAAATTGACTTTTTCAGTTTGTGATAACTTCACAATCATTCTATTTAATTTGTCATGGCTTGCAGATCTTCATCTAAGGTTGGTAACTTGCTCCATGGGTCATAATCAAACCCACAGGGGCATTTTGGGCTCTGTGCCAGGGTCTCTGAGCCCCCTGGCAGGGTCCTGGCTGCTCAGGACAGCCAGAGGGGTGTCCTGGGTGCTGACACCTCCCAAGCTCACAGTATGGGAGAGCATGCACTGATTTTGTGGTTGGATCAACCCCCCTCTTCTGACAGAGACCATGCCTTCAAACCACTTGTCACTCCAGTCTTTCTTTATCTCCCTGGTTCTGTTTGTGTCTTCTCCTGGGCTGTGGTGGCTCTGGTGAGCTCCTGCTTGGTTCATGTGCAGGGGGTAACTGGGGGTCTGGAGGAGGGGGTGAGCTCCCTTTTAAACTCAGCTTGTCTCAGAATTTTGTAACTGACTATATAAATCAGTCCATTTTATATTTGTTTTCAATATAGACCCAAATCAAATTCAACTTTCCTGCTTCTCCACCTCTCCTGTAGCAAATGTTTCCTTTATAGAAAGATATATTTCAGATGTATTGATTGTTTCCAGGAGGATTACATCCAGAGCAATGTGTTCCTTCAGATGTGCTCCCTCCTGCCTGCCTGTGGCTGTGCCTTGCTGGCTCTCAGTGCTCAGCTCAGCCAGGCTCTGCCCTGGCCATGATGCTCTATTTTATGCCTGATCTCCTGTTTGTTTTGTGTTCTGGCTTCCTGGCCAAGATCTATTTTCTTGCTAGGACTGTTTTGTGTTTCTCTTGCTTCCATATGTCTTTTTTTCTCCTAGGCTTGGCCCAGTGGGGGTGGGGGGCATGGGGGGTGTTTCATGATGGATAATAATGAAAATAATGTCTAATTTCCTGAAAAGGGTGAATCTTGCTCTCTTTGCAGGCTGTACATCTGCTTCTGTCAGAAGCTGTGTTTTTCTTGCCTTAGTGATGTTGTTTCCCTGCCTTACTTTTTGAACCTTTTGAACTTCTTCTGGAACATTATTACTTAAGCTATTTGGTTAATTTTTCTACTGTCATAAATAGTCATTTGAGACAAAATGACTGCTGTGGTTGTGGTTTATTTCTGTGCCCTGAGGATCACCCTGAAGTTATTTTTGTCATGCTAGCAATAGCTAAGCTTGATTCTATCCTGATGATAGAATCTGTAGGGGCGAATTATTTCCTGGTTTCTATTGGTTTCTGTGTAGCTCTCTGATGTAGCCAGGGATGTTGCCCTTCAGCAAAGCTGGTCTGTTGCTGCAGGCTGTGGAACAGAGGCCAGTGGCACATGGAAAGTTCCCTGCTCAGCAGAGGGACACGGAGGGACCAGCCTGGGACAGGGATTAAGACAGGGACCTGGACCATGTCCTGGTGCTGCTCCTGGTAACTGCCCTCAGGTCAGCTCTGTTGGCAGCTCCCAGGAATCCTACAGGACAGGATTGCTCACTTGCCCCAGAGGGCTGAAGTATGGAAGGCAGATTTCTAAAGATTTCTAGTGCTTTCTTTTCTAGAAATTCATATTTCTATTTGCTAATAGAGGCCAGTTCTGTGTTTTCAGGTTTTTTCCCTAATTCATGGATCCACTCTTCAAATGTGCAGGATTTTCTTTCATCTAATCATGCCAGTTATGTAGCCCTTGTAAAAATGCTTTGAGAGGATGTGACTCACCATGCAGAAAATGTATTTTTAACCAGTAGGGTTGAACAGTAATGTACCATATACTTTAAATCACTGTTGAATAAACCTTTGCTCACTGTGTTGGCAGGGTTTTTTTTCATCCTCAGAGTCAATTGAGGTAAATGATGGACAGTTTAAGCAATGCACCTAACTGTTTAAAATTTTGCAGTGAATTCCTCCTTTCATATTGGATAGCCAAATCACTTCATTAGGACAAAGACTCTCCATGTTGAAGAAGAGAAGAAAATTCTACCATTGTGTATCAATATGTTTTAGATTTTTATCACTGTAGACAAAACAGTGTATTCATTAAACTGACAAAAAGAGGTCTCATTATACAGTGCTTTTATATGGGAGGTGTAGATTTCTGGGGTTGTTTTATCTAATGAATTTGTCTTGCATGTGAAAGGACAACTGAGTATGAAATCAATTTGGACATGCCTTAAAGTGTAGTATTTCTTAGTTCTGCATTGATTAAATGAGAGCATTAATATGTTGCAGATTGCAACTGTAGCAAATGCCAATTTGTTTTCTTCCTCAAGACCACATATCTCATCATCTAAGTATTGTCAATTTGCAAATTGCAGAAAAATGTAGAATTAGATTGCAGTGCCTAATCCTCTTAGCATTAGGGTAGTAAATGTTTTGTTATGAGTAAGTTGTTTGCTGTCTAGGGAGATCAAAACTTTGCTGGGAGGCCATGGTCAGGGGATTTTATGTAGGGGTTTGTGCACAAATTATGTGAATTAAATCCATTTGTATAGTCATACTGTTGGTGGTGAGAAGCTCTCCTGCTGGGTTTAAGCAGTACCTTTCAGGATGTGGCTGGTTTGTTTGGCTGCCTTGCTGCTGGATGTCCTGGTGCTGGCCGGGACAGGGCTGATTCCCTGCAGTGTCTGGGAGGGGCACAGCCAGGACCCAGGTGTTGTTCTGTTGTTCCCAGCTCATGCCAGGGCTGGGGCTGGGGAAGGGACTCTCCTGCTTTGGAGAAGGGGGTTCCTTCCTGCAGAGAAACGTGCTGGGCAGAATGGTCCCACTGGGTGTTTGGTTATTGTCAAGGGTTTCCCATGTAAATCTTTTCTTTGACCTTTTGCTCTTAATTTTGTTGCTGTTCATTTTCTTATCTCATTGCTGTTTCCAGAAAATCATTCTTGTCTCAACCCACGATCTTTGCCTTTTGTACTTCCATTGGGAGGGGCAGGGGAAGGAAGTGGCACTGTGGTTCTAGTGGGAGCACTAAAGAAAGCAAGTGGGATGACTTTTGAAGGATATTCTGCTCCAAAGGTTTGAAAGTTCACAAATGAGGAGTTGAGAGGAGTTGTAGGGGAATCATATTGTTAGTCCTGAGGTGGGTAGGTGAGCAGCTTCCAGCTGGAGGGGAAGGGGGCAAGTGAGTGGCAGTGATGCTGTGGTTTTGGCAAGAGCACCAAATTGGACAATACTATGGCTAAAGCACCACAGTAACTAACAGTGAAGTGTGATTGGAGTCATCAGCCTTTGAAGGCTCACAGTTATAAACAGGTGGCCCTGTGGCTGCTCACACAGGACCCACAGCTGCCATGAGGTGGGTGGAGCTGAGACAGTTCTGTCCTTAATCTTTGACTTCCTTAAGAAAGTGGCCTGCAATATATGCTGTGTCTCGGAGGTCTAACATCTTGTTTTCTAGCTGGCATTACACCAGAAAGTCTGTCTTCTGTTCAGCTGATGACCTCCTGGCTCTTCTCCACCCACCAGCACCCTCCTCATTCAGTCCTGCTGCCTCTCTGTGTGTTTAATGAGCTTCCTCAGTTGACAGCAGACCAGAATTTTAAGGAACTGTCACATAGTGGGTGGTCCCAGCCAGCAATACTTGGATTTCTGGCAGCACAAAGACAGTTCAAGAAGAGCCTGATACCTTGTGAAGGCTGACCTAGAACAGAGGCTAGGTGGAGCTGAAGAATAAAGCAGGGATTTATTAGAAGGCCTCAATGGATCCACCTTGGCCTGCACCCAAGATGAACCAAAATGGTCCCAAAATGCACGAGCGCTCCCGGGGTCTCTCCCTGGGATCAGTTCTGCTCCATTTGCATCTTGCAGTTCATTGTCCCATTCCAGCTTTAGCCCCTGCAGTCCCATCCTTGTTTTTCTCTCTCCAGCCCACGGTGTTTGTGCTCCTGGGCTGAGATTTGGGTCATTTGTCCTTGGTCCCCAGCTGGAGCAGGAATTGTTTTATCTCCCTGCCCTGTGCACAGAGCTCACCATCCCCTCATGTGAAGCTCAGAACTACTCACTAAAGCAGCACAGAATCTGAAAAATATAAAAGCTAAACCTGAGGCATGGCCAGGAAAGATAAAATCCAGGGGCTGTAGCTGAAATGGCTTTTCTAAAGAGTGAGCTGCTGTAAGTCTGCACCAGTGTACAACTTTTCCCTCTTTTTTGAATGCTCAGGTGAGACAGTCTTCTTTTATGAGGTTCATATTTGGCTCATTTATTTTGCTTTTGATTTCATCCATTTGCGTTTGTGGTTAAAGTGACCAATTCAGTTTGTTGAGATGTGGATTTTCAGAGTCAAAGTCAGCTGCCTTCTGTAGCTGCCCTTCCCTGTGCTTTATTTTCTTTTGTTATTTCACAATAACCAGAGTTTACTCCTATTTGCATAGAGCTGGTGTTGGACTCTCCAGTGCTGCACTGTCTCCTTACATTTGCCTTCATTGATCAATTTTCTGTCTGAGATACTGATGACATTACTGAAAGATTTTGTAGATTTTGTCTCTTGTTACACTGCAGCATAATTCTGTGTCTTGGTGTTCTGTGGTGGTGTCAGTTGGTGTTCTCCAGCCACACAGGCAGCTCGGGCTTTTGGGTTCTTAGAATCTTCATAGATTGATTTTACTATGTCATTCATATATTTTCTTCTGTATAAATCTGTATTTTCCTGTCATTTTACTTCCACTGTAGAATTATTTCTGCATTGGTCTACATAAGTAATAATTTTTGAGATGGTGATGATTAAATTGAAAATATGCCCTTCTGATACTTTGTTGTTTCCAAGTGACCAATTTTGTTATATAGTGATGCATTATTCTGTCACTGGTGAGTGCCTTTTTGTCTTGAGATGTTTTTACAGTGATTTCCCATTAATACCCATAATATTGAATACCATACAGCTTGTCCTTGTTGAATGTTGTAATAAGTTTTTGGTTTGAGCTACTAGCCTTCTCCTTAGTAGGGTTTTATAAGTTTATGAGCATCTGTTTCTGAAAAAGAGAAATATAGGGCGTTTTTCTGCTTTCTCAGGACACAGGAAGACCCTTGCACAATTAAAAGTGACTTCTAAGAATTTTTTTTTTCATTGGATTTGTGCTTTCATTGGTCCCTTCTGAGGTATAAAGAATGGTTAATAACCTGGAATAGATTGAATTTTTTTTTCCTTCAAAAATGTGGGAAAAGGAACTGTTGCCTCATAACATTCTTTTGAAGAACTTTTGGGAGCTTGTAGCATTTTAATTCTCTTAAACACCCTAACTGGAGAGCCAACAGTCCTGAGCAGACAAAAATATCCTTGATGCAGAACACTCCTTAGGCATTTAAATTGTAAGCAAAAAACCCTTTAAACAATGCTTGAAAATCCATTTGTGTTCCACCTAATTACTCAGCAGCTTGCTCTATTTGCCACTGTGGTGTTATTGTTTAGAGAGCCTCAAAATCACTCCAAGATTACATGAATTGCTCATGTAGAAAATAAACAGAGAAATAGTGAAGTGTCAGAGGCCAAGGCGAGTGTGGAGCTTCTGCTTTGCCTCTTCTGCAGATTGGAAAAGACATGGAGAGGTCATTTTCCTTTTCACCATCCTCTAAAGCAAGCTTGTTTATCACATGGCCACCTTCTGTGCACACAGAAGTGGGAAGGCATGAAACAAAGGATGAAATCTGCAATTTGCTGGGTTTAATTTCATTGAAGGGTATTTGAGGAACAAAGTGAAAATCACAGAATAATTTGGAATGAATGCCTGGAGGTCAGGCTGGTCCCCCCCACAGCAGTGAACTGATAACCCAGCCTTTTATTGTTGCCAAAAGAAGTGTGATAAGCATGTCTCAAACATACTCTTACAGTGGCTTCTGCACATTCTTGAAATTATGTATATGGTTTAGTTTCATGTATTTCAATATTAAATGCATTCTTCTCCCTGGGTTCTCTGTTGAATTCTCATACAATACTTGTTTTTCACTTTACTTCCTCAGAGAATACATGGTTTAAAAAAAAGAAAAGAATATGTAGTCTCTGCTGTTGTGGCTGGCTGCATTTTAATATTAATATCTTTGTGTTTTTTTAGATTTAATGTGAACAACAAAATTCTTCATCCTGAAATTGCAGAATGGTGAGTTACATAAAATCTTTCTCTTGGAGTAGTGTTGAACATGCTTATATTGTACCATTGCTTCAGAGGGGCTCCCTCAGCTGAAACCTCCTACTTTACTACAGGAGTTTTAATTTTAAATTGATTTCATCTTATGGACTGGAAATAATGGACAAACATAATAATAGGGCAAGGTAACAGCATTGAAAACCAAAGAATTTATGTAACATTTCTTAAGCATTTTATCTGGGTGCACATTTCTCTAGGATGTGTTTAGGGTTTAAGTCACATTTGTGTAAATATGAGTTTGTATGAATGGGAAAGGAACTGAGGAGAATTTATGTTCTAGTAACAGAAATCAAATGTAGATCAAAACTCTGTCTAAACAGGTAGTATTTAATGAGGTGTTATTTCTTCTCCAGGATTTATTTTAATAGCCTTAATTTTGTTGAATTATTCATGTAACTGTACTTTGTAATTCTTGGGGAACTCTGCTTTAGCCTATCTGAAACCAACAAACTAGATGTGTGACTAAATGCAAAGCTGCTCCATTTTATTACTTTTCCTCTTTTGGTCAACATTGCTGACTTTGTCCACAGGATTGCTCCAACTAAGGCTCTCTAGTTTTCCATTTAGAAAATTACTGAAGAAACATAGTAGTGGATGAAAGAACATAGTAGTGGATTTTTGTTAATGAATTAGGTTTTTATCTAAGCTTTTTTTTTTTTTGTGTGTGGATTAATCTGGAAATGAGGAAGCAAATCCTTAGTTAAGACAGATAAGCTTAAAATACAAAACACAGGTGCACCTTCTGGCTCCCACTGTGGCAGAGCATTGTATTGCATGCTACTACATATTATGTTTTTGATGCTTATTTTCAGCACATATGCTGAGAACCATCTTCTGCTGTCTCCATCTACAGCTAATTGCCAGCTTGAAAACTGTGGAGATGTAATTTGAACATCAGTGATTTTTGGAACATTTAGAGTTGTTAAAAGGTCACATATCTGTTGTAGCAGATATTTTTCATTGCTTGGCAGGACATAAAGCTGCAGAAGGGAAGTGTGGAGGCTTTGTGTAGACAGACATTGTTCCATCCCTGAGTCGTGGGTGTGCCTGGAGCTGGGGGAGTGCACTCATGACCTGCTGCTGGGTGTCAGGGGGGCTGATCTTTAGGTCCTGCCTATTCTAGAGTTTGTGCCAGTCCTTTTCCTAAACAGAGAAGTTATGTTATGTTATGTTCGTTACATGTTATGTTATATTTTCGTAGGCACGTTTGTTTCTTATGTTATGTTATGGGCTTGATTTCTGAGTTTAAGAGGGGTGAGGAACAGGACCTGGAGAGGGCCTGTCTGACTTCCCAGCTTTGCACTGAAGACACAGCAGGACAAGAGGGACAGAGATGACAATTTTAGCTGCAGAAGGCTTTGGAGTAGGGCTCCAGACTTTTTCCCAAGGTAGCTTTCAGCTTGTTTCCATCCACCTTACCAAGGTGTCATGAGCTTTTCCCCTCTGTGGTTTCAATTAAAGGGTGATTAAGTCTTCTTTAGGAAGCTCAGGTAAGGACAAACATAAGGTCAGTGCCCTGGAGGTTGTGCTGAGAGAGGTGGAGCACTGAGGCAGTGAAAAGGCAGCACCTGGAGCTGGAGTGGAAGGAATCATCTTTTCAGTGAATTGTGAGAGGCAGCCTGGAATTCTGATTCAGTTCTTCCTGCAGCCTGACTGAAGAGGGATGCTTGGTATGCACCCTCCCTACACCTGGCTTTCAAGGAAGGGGAATTCTAAGTAAAGAGAAAGTTCAGATTTGTATTCAGAGATGTTTTAAAAGGTTTTACTGAGTTTGGTGGTATTCATTTTAAGTCAGAAGTATGTTAAAGATGGTTGTTAGGATTTAAGTGTCTGGTGAAATTACCATGTGAATGACAGGTCGTATTAAAGCTTACTAAAGTAGAAATCTCCTTGGAATGTCAAATTACCAACCAAGAAAGTTTGTTTGAAAAGCAATATTTTTAGAGTTAAGAACATTTTTCTTTTAGGAAGATGAATTCTTGTGGGTTATATTCTGGGGTAAGAAATTGCATCCTTTGAATCATCTCCTTGCAGGGATGCATTTCATTTCAGATTTGGCATGCTCTGAACTACTGTGTTTTACATGGTACTTGTCAGAAAAACTTTGCTCTATGCCATGCTGTCAAACTGCCAGCTAGAGATGAAATGGCTGAGCTTTCTGAACCAGCCAGGGGGAACTGGGAGCTACAAAAGGCAGCTCTAGTATTATACAGTCTTCTAATAAAATGCAGAAAAAATGACAAGAGGCAAAGTGTTTGTGGTTAAGGATCTGTTGCCTCTCTTGCTTAATGTTTCAAGATCTCATAATTTTCTGACTTGCTATGGAACTTAAAGATGAAACAGAAGAATTCAAGCTTACACTGGATTTCAGCAGTTTGCAGATGGTGTTTTATTTATATTTTTTCGTTTTATTGAGTGGGTGTATTTCCAAACAAATTTTAAAACTTTCATTTTAAATTTAACGGCTTCTACTTCAAATTTCATGGATATGTTAAGTATTGATTGCAGTGTTTTGAAAAGGAAATGCCATCTAACAGAAGAAAGAATTCAAACTTGTCTAAATTATCTCCTTAGCAATCAGGAGGTTTTTTGACACCAACACTTGGCCAAATGGCCTTTTGTTCCTGTAATTTGCCAGTGTCTATCATAATCCTGTTGCTGCTAGAAGTAAACATGTAGTAATTTGCAGCTTTGTGCCTGTATATACTGTATTTTCCTGTAAACCCAGTGAAAATGAACTTTGATAGTTTTACGTGGAAGATTTCCTGTGTTCTGTTTTTTGCATTATTGTGATGGAAAGCTATAAATATTTCTTTGTGAAAACTGATCTGTATGTTAGTATCTTAAAACTGTGCATTTGCTTTTTGTGTTTTCAGAGGTTTTTCTGTCTATGCTTTAAACCTCTTAACGTTTTTTTGAACTCCTGTCTTTGGTGTTCCTTCACCTGTCTCTCAGAATTGTACTGTGATGCCTCTCCTTTGCATATGGGCATTGCTGTGTTTGCTGCCTTTCATGCTAATCCAGTTAGCAAGTTTTTATGCATTGCAGAAGAGCATAAATGTATCAACTGTGGTAGAGAAATTTCTATAAATAAAACGTGGAAAGGTAGCAGCAGAGGTGAGAAAGGGTAAAAATAAGGTAGGTCTGTGAAGTCTGCCCACATGGGCATCATCCTTATGTATTAGGTGGTCTGTAAATCTGATATTTCCAGAAGGAAAAGGAGGAGTGGACATTCCCAGTTGTTTTCCATGTGTGTCACAGAAAGGAGACATTAAGGTTGCACACATGGACCAAAAAGCAGCAAAACAAGCCAGCTGATAAAGCACTCATCTGATAAGTGGAAACAAATACTTCTGGCAGCATTATCAGAGCTGCACAATGCACATGGAGAACCAATTTATGTAGCTTTGAGGATGCACTGGTTTAGGAAAATACAGTTGAGTTATGTGAGTTTCAGCCTCATAATTGCCTCAAATTCTGTGTGCTCTCCACCACTTGATTAGGTCATGCATGTAATTTGATATCCAGACATTTAAAATGCCCAAATGCACTTTCAGGATTGAAATGATTCTTGTTTATATTAAAGTTTCTCTGTCCTGCTGGATGACTGACGTGGGTGAAAAGACCAGCTGCTCATATGGCTAAGTGAAAATAAAAGTAGAAAATGTGTGGAAAAGGACAGTGAGGAAGAAGAAATGCTTTTACATTGGCAAAATGAGAGGGGGAAAGAAGGTGAAAGTTATAGGTCAGTCCTGACACTCAGAGACTTGTGCTTTTATTTCAACTAGATTGCACTGAGTGGCCCCCCAGCTAATCTGAGGAGTGCCTTACATGTGCAATCTGTACATTGTGGCAATTTGCATTAGCTGGAGCCTGGAAATTATTTCTCCCCATTAAAATATTAATGCATTTATGCAGAGGCTGTAACTGGTCTAAGAGCTGTTTTTAATAGAACTTTGAAGTTCACATTCATGATAAAAGGTGGGATTTTCTTCCTGTCCTTATTTTGGAAGTGGGGGAAAACATCATGAGAACTGTGGACACTCAACACAAGATTGCCCTGAAGTGCCAAACACTGCTGTAAACCTGGCTTGGGAGGGTGCTGCCTTTTGCACGGTCCAGACACTGAGAAGGTGGTGAAATCCAGGCTCTTCTGCTTAGCCAGGCAGGATGTGGGAGCTCCATCAACAGTACCACTGTAACCCAGGAGCCCAGGGGCTGCTGACCCTGCTCCCTGCACATCCTGCCTCTCCTTCCTTCTCTCCTTCCTTCTCTCCTTCCTTCTCTCCTTCCTTCTCTCCTTCCTTCTCTCCTTCCTTCTCTCCTTCCTTCTCTCCTTCCTTCTCTCCTTCCTTCTCTCCTTCCTTCTCTCCTTCCTTCTCTCCTTCCTTCTCTCCTTCCTTCTCTCCTTCCTTCTCTCCTTCCTTCTCTCCTTCCTTCTCTCCTTCCTTCTCTCCTTCCTTCTCTCCTTCCTTCTCTCCTTCCTTCTCTCCTTCCTTCTCTCCTTCCTTCTCTCCTTCCTTCTCTCCTTCCTTCTCTCCTTCCTTCTCTCCTTCCTTCTCTCCTTCCTTCTCTCCTTCCTTCTCTCCTTCCTTCTCTCCTTCCTTCTCTCCTTCCTTCTCTCCTTCCTTCTCTCCTTCCTTCTCTCCTTCCTTCTCTCCTTCCTTCTCTCCTTCCTTCTCTCCTTCCTTCTCTCCTTCCTTCTCTCCTTCCTTCTCTCCTTCCTTCTCTCCTTCCTTCTCTCCTTCCTTCTCTCCTTCCTTCTCTCCTTCCTTCTCTCCTTCCTTCTCTCCTTCCTTCTCTCCTTCCTTCTCTCCTTCCTTCTCTCCTTCCTTCTCTCCTTCCTTCTCTCCTTCCTTCTCTCCTTCCTTCTCTCCTTCCTTCTCTCCTTCCTTCTCTCCTTCCTTCTCTCCTTCCTTCTCTCCTTCCTTCTCTCCTTCCTTCTCTCCTTCCTTCTCTCCTTCCTTCTCTCCTTCCTTCTCTCCTTCCTTCTCTCCTTCCTTCTCTCCTTCCTTCTCTCCTTCCTTCTCTCCTTCCTTCTCTCCTTCCTTCTCTCCTTCCTTCTCTCCTTCCTTCTCTCCTTCCTTCTCTCCTTCCTTCTCTCCTTCCTTCTCTCCTTCCTTCTCTCCTTCCTTCTCTCCTTCCTTCTCTCCTTCCTTCTCTCCTTCCTTCTCTCCTTCCTTCTCTCCTTCCTTCTCTCCTTCCTTCTCTCCTTCCTTCTCTCCTTCCTTCTCTCCTTCCTTCTCTCCTTCCTTCTCTCCTTCCTTCTCTCCTTCCTTCTCTCCTTCCTTCTCTCCTTCCTTCTCTCCTTCCTTCTCTCCTTCCTTCTCTCCTTCCTTCTCTCCTTCCTTCTCTCCTTCCTTCTCTCCTTCCTTCTCTCCTTCCTTCTCTCCTTCCTTCTCTCCTTCCTTCTCTCCTTCCTTCTCTCCTTCCTTCTCTCCTTCCTTCTCTCCTTCCTTCTCTCCTTCCTTCTCTCCTTCCTTCTCTCCTTCCTTCTCTCCTTCCTTCTCTCCTTCCTTCTCTCCTTCCTTCTCTCCTTCCTTCTCTCCTTCCTTCTCTCCTTCCTTCTCTCCTTCCTTCTCTCCTTCCTTCTCTCCTTCCTTCTCTCCTTCCTTCTCTCCTTCGCTAGTGGTGTTTGTTGGTCTCAGAATGACTAAATATTTTCTGTGAAGTATTTTGGTGCCTGACCTCGTGTAAATGAAGGAGCTGCATTGCATAAATAGTCAGGCTGAGGCTGAGTGTGAATTCCTATTTTCACACAGATACCTGAGAAGCTGTGATCTAATACAAATACATTGATCCTGAAGCCTTGTGCCCAAGCCAAGGGAAATGGTTTCTAACACTGTTTGCACTTGCTGTGCAGCAGTTACTAACTTTTATTACCAGCAGATTGCAACAAAGAGATCAGACAGCTGAATTATGAAACAACCTCTTTTTCGGGCAGTTGCAGATCATGGATATGTACTTTATACTGAAAGTAATATAAAGGCACATCAAACAAGTATTAAATTACCCTGCTAGCACATGCAGTCTTCCAAGAAATAGGATTAAAAAAAAATTAAAAATCTATAAGCCTTTGCTGCCCCATTCTAACAGAAATATATTTGAGCCACTCTTTTTTATGTCTTGGCTGAAAGACAGGAGTGGAAGTTTGTTTCCTCACTCAGAGTCAGCAGATTTTACCATCCCAGTGTAATTTTTTCACCTGGGTGTGCATTTTAAAACCTTGTACTTCTCATTCTCAATTGCATAGTGATTATTTTGTGTCATCTTCCATTTGACTAAGTCAATCCACTCCTCTCTACAGTGTTTCTGTTTGTAAAAGCGTTCTGACCAATATCAGGATTTTACAAAGGTACCTTTACTCTTGCCAGAAGAGTTGTTTGAAGGGAGTGGCTGTGCTGTAGTAATGCACTGTCTGTGGGAAATGCTGTAATCTCACATCAGAGGCACTGATGGCTGAGAAACCTGTTTCTGGACTCATTAAAACAAACTACAGAGCAGAAATACAGTAAATAGTTTTCTACGGCAGTGTGAGGAGGAGCATGAAACCATAAAAAGAGGGGCCTTGGTGGCAGTTTCAAAGTATAACAGTTATAATTCTTTGTAACTGCTGCAAACCCTGGAGTGCAGCTTGAAAACATGATTGAAATATTTTCATGCAATTCAACAGATGTAGTTCTGTACTTTGTAAACAGTAAGTATGTACTTCACAGCTGCCTTTGAGATGGGCATGAAAAATACCAGGAATTCAGTTTGTCTAACAGTGGAAGGAGTATGTGGTGTTTAATAGAGGTTATGGAACTGTGTCTGCTTTACTGTGCATGTCACACTCAATAGCTGCTTTTATTTGAAATACATGATAGAGATGCATGTAGAGAGGAGTTAAACGTGCATTTTTCACATGAGTTCAGAAGAGAGTATCAAAGCTTATAAACATACCTGAATTCAGTATCTCATAAGGCACAAAGAGGAGGATGGGGTTTTTAGGGCATTGGTTTGTTTGGGGTTTTGTGGTTTTTATCTTCCTTCAGAAGCACGTGAAAGATGAACGTCATGGCTGTAATTACTGCTGCTGTGGTTTCTGAATTCGGGGTTTGGGTTTTTGAATACCAAACAAAAATAGCATTTTTCACATCACCCCTTGCCCACCTTTTGAGGTATTGCAAATAGGTGGGAGTTGGGATTGTGAACAGAAATTCTGAAGCTCTGGGAATTTGAATATGTTAAATAGTTTCAAATTGTGTTTAAAAGGAAATCAAGCATGCTTGTAGAAGTGTTCCATTTGAAGTAGTGTTAGAGTTATGACAAATGCAGAATTGCATTGGTTTTGTTCCTAATGTATTGTAGAAGAGTTGAAAAAATGTTGATTGAACCACTTGTTTATAAGTATTAAATAGGGCAGGCTGATATTTGAAATTCTTGTGACTTTGCTTTGTAAGATTGTTTTGCTAATGCTGAATCAATGCCAACAATACTTTGCTGTCATGAATACTGTAATAGCTGTTTGCTCTTGAGGTGTACTTGATCTAATCTTATTATAGGTGATGCATATTATTTTCAGGGTTTTTTCATTTTGCATTCTTTAGCTGTGGGGTTGCAGTCTAACATGCTGTCTGTTGTTCTTCTCTTGAAGTCGTGTCATTAAGACAGACATGGAGTTGGAAGTTCTGCGCTACACCAATAAAATCTCCAGTGAAGCTCATAAAGAGGTAATGGATCCTTTACTGTTAATAATTTTTGCTCTTAGTGTAGCAGTGGTACTCAGAAAATGTCCCCAGCAACCCAGAATTGCTTAGTAATAAAATAATGGAAAGGCTGGATAGAAATAAGAGGATAATATCCCTCCTATTACAGCCCAGTAATGTACCTTGCATTGCCCTTGAACGCAGCGGTGCGTTTGTGATGTGTGAGAAATGAAGTGTGGGTTTGGGTAAGAGCTCACCTCAGCAGAAGGTGACCTGCTTGCAGTCAGTCTGTTCTGTGTGCACAAATACCTGCATCACGATGGAGAAATAAAAGATCAAGATTATTCAGGCCCATGTGCGGCTCTGAAAAGCTTGACTAGCAGGTGACTGTCCCCAGATCCTGGTGGGCTGGGGGAGTCTCTTTCCATGCACAGTGTGGGACAGGGAGAGGATTCCTCAGGGTGCTCCTCAGAGCTGGGCGAGTCCCTGGGGCACTGCTGAGCCCTGCTCTTGTGTTGCCATACCAGAGTGGCAATGCCAGGTCCAGGCTCTCAGGCTGGACCAGGCACTACACAGGGGAGCTGCACCCCTGTCCTGGTGGTCATGACAAAACCAGCCTGGGTGTCAGTCCTGTGCTCCATACAGAAATGCAGATGTGCCCATGAGGTCACCAGGGGGAGCCTAGGTAAAACCAGCTGGTGAGGTTGCTGTCTCAGCTTGTCTTGGCTCCTGCTCCTCAGATATCCAAACTATGAAGGGTAAGAATGTGCTAAAATGAGTATTGTAAAATTGAAAACTCAAAGGGTAGTTATTTTGCATTCATATTCCTTGGTTTTTCGTCATCCTTGAATAATCTTATCACATCTGAGAGTACTTTTTTCCTGTAGAGCAGCTGCCTAGAACTTCTATAATACAGAAATAAAATAATAAAACTTTCTTAGCAAATCTGAGAACAAGGATCAGATTTATGACCTGTAAACTGGTGTTGACTCCAAGAGTTTTCTATTGATTTAAACTATAAAAGGGACTCTCCCATTGTAGGCTAATCCAGTTCATTAGCTTTGTTTTGCCTAAGTAGAACAAAAGGCCTTGCTGCCCTGTTCACCACAGCTTTCACAATTGAACATTGGTATTTTGGTGGGCTGCACTTCATTGGGATATAGTAGTTTGGCAATTAAACTTGCTTTATTGCTGGAGACTGCAGGCATTTTTAAAGATTTAAGTGTTTGATTCTAGTGTAGTTTTAAAATGCATGTACTGATGTAAATTTAAATGAAGTACAGATGATATTTTTGTAATATAGGTTTCTCTGGAGATAGTCATAAGTCATAAATTTATAAATATGAGATTTCCTCCTGCTATGATGGTCCCATGCTAATATGTATCTTACAGGTAATGAAGGCTGTAAAAGTAGGAATGAAAGAATACGAGCTGGAGAGGTAAGAGTTCTTATACTAATTATAATAAAAAAAGATAATAGCTCTGTAGCAGGGGGAAAAGCAACAGCTGAGACAATGGAGTAGCTTGGATTCAGTTGAGACTGAGAGTTCATTGGTGTTTGAAGGCCATTGTAAGTATTATTTTGTTATTTTGAGGTGGTACTTCATCTGTTTCAAACATGCATTTGATGAGGGGTGATTATTTTTTGGTTAAGTGTAGCATATCTCTCTTGCTGGAGTTACAGTAATTTACAGAAGCTTGATAAAATAGCTGTTTTCGTTGTTTGAAGCCATCCAATAAACTGTGTTTATGGTTAAACATTGCCTTTAGTCTGGTTGTGCTTGAAGGCTGCATGAGTGGGTGTTTAAGTGTCTTATGAAGGGCTGTGTGCAATTACATTTTTTCTGCAATTACAAGGCAGCAGTACCTGTACTTAGCCTGCACAAGGAGCTCAGATTACACATGTGATGGGTGTTCTACAGCTGCTGAGAAGTCAATAAGAAAGCAGCAGATATCTCTAGTGTTGAAAAGAATGTGCTGTACAGGCATCCATGAGGTGTTTGGCTGGTCCTAACTGATACACTAATGATGTGTCTAGATCTAAGGAAAACATTGCCTCCTCTCTTGAATCAATATTTACATTAGATCATCAGCATTTATCACATAAAGCATGGTTTTGATCGTCAAGTCCATTTATTTTTAGATTGTACGTGGTATTTTCAATTTTCAAAGTCTTTGCATAATGAAAAAATAGAAAATAGCAATCATATATCAGTTACTGTTGTTTCTTGGCAGTAATTTTTCAAAGGCTTGTAAGCAGGCTAGAGCAGCACCCAGGGAAGGGAATATAAAGAAACCACAGTATTTGTCATCAGGATCTCAAGGTAGCTCAAAAGACAAATAAAGCCCTTAGTTCCATTTAAGCAGTTTAAATTTCTTAAGATACTATATTCTCATGCCTATAATTTGTCAGTGCCTCAAACTGCATTTACACATACCACCAGGTAACAGGGAAAATAAAATATTGTTTACATTCTGTCTTTATTTTTGAACTTTGTGTTTATTTTACTCACTGGCCGTGCTATACGTGCCAATAGTGAGATTTTGGCTCTGGAAATCATTAGCAATCAAAAATTTCCCTAGAGCAGAATTTCTTCTCAGGTGCTTTTAAATGCCAGTTTGATTTAAATGTCATACAACAACTACTTATATAAACACTCTTCTGTAAGTCTACAAGGTATATTACCTTTTTTCTCTGGGACTTTCATTCTTCCCTGGCTAGCTCTTTTCACACACATCAACCATTTGAAAAGATTATTTGTGTCTTTCAATTGAAAAAAAATAAATAACTTAAACAGCTACTACACCTATTTAAAATTACCTTCTATTCTTCCATAACTCTTGATGGATTACACTTCTTGAAAGAGTTTGAAGTTATTTAGCTAATGAAAGAGGTCTTGGCAGACTGCTCTACTGTGTCTGCCTTGGACACTATAATTAGAATTTCAGTTTCTTTTACTGAATTCATCCCTGCACCTGTTCCTTTAGGGGAAAAGGGCCCTAAAATTTAAACTGTCTGCTATTCTTCTGTCTGCTAGGAAGAATAATTGCAGAGATCCCAAAAGCAATTAAAATTGTCTGTTACTGGATGTAGGACCTAAGTGTTGCCTTTTCTTTGTCCATTTGGTTAAACACTGGTAAATGATTTTGAACCAGTAATGTGTTAATGCTGAGATATATAAAAAATAAATGCATTTAACTGCAACTCCAATCAGCCCTGACTTCTTTTCTGGTTTGATATTATTTAACTTTAATGTGTGGTCGGTTGACTTTAAGGAGACAGCCAAGGCAATTATCTACAGGCAGTAATTCACAGCATGTGTAATTGCATATGAAGTCATTTTGGTAGGTCAGATTCTGGGTTTTCTCTGAAGCAGTTTGTTTAGTATTTGTGCTTATCTCATGTTTAATTAATCTTCTTTAATTAAAGGCTGTTAATTATGAAACTGCTCAGTAGTGAATATATTGTTCAAAATATAGCAAAATGGTAAAAAAAGTCTTCAGCTTGAGAAGTGTGTGAATAAAATCTGTGATTCCAGCAAAGCTGAGTGTGAGCATATAGACAAAGATGTTTTGTGTCTATATAAAAACACACTGAAAGCACTAATTAGGACCTACAGTTATCTGTTTCAGAGTTCTCTGAAGGCCTGGAGATAATTCCTGTAGATCAGTGTTTATCAATTTCTAGATTTTATCTGTGTATTATCAAATTAAGTGTGGAATCTTCTGTGCATTGCCTCATTTGTTCCCTTTTTATTAAAAAGAACACTTTGAAGATTAGGGTGGCTACTTGGAATGTCAGTTTGGTTGGGGAATGATGTGAAAGTGATGCTGTAGCAACAGGTGAGTGACTTCCTGCATCAGGAGTTCTGGACACACAGCTATTGTGTGCATTGCCATTTTTGTGGGGGTTTATCCCCTTCTTAATAGCACTGAAGGTCCAAATGCCCAAAATATCTGAATAAGACTCCCCAGCACTAAAGCTGTATTAAAGAGGGCCTCATTTATTCAGGCCTGAGGTTCATGCTGGAGATCCTAAGATCCTAACCTGATGTGGACATGTGGTTCTATGTGTGTTTCTTATATACAGTTACTATGTGCATATTAAAATTTAGCTGTTACCATAAATCCCACCCCATGTTCCCAGAGGTTCAGTCCTTTGTTTTCTCTGTCATGGCATTCTTGAGCCAGATGTCTTCTTTTCTTCCAACTGTCCTTGCTGAAAGCAGTGTGCTGAAAGCATGTTAGAATGAATTAACCCCTTTGGTGTCACTGTGATAGGAGTGTGTGCCCAGTCCTGGGTTCCTTGGATGATGATGTGTTTATTTCTCACTGCTTGAGGATGCCAGGCAGCACTAAAGCAGCCCTAAACAGCCATTCCCTTGTCCCACACCCCCCTGGATTGTGTGACTGTCTCTGAAACCTCCATGGCTGCTGAACACTGGGGGTTACCATGCAAATAACTGTGATTGCAGTGCCCAAAACCTGGGGCCTGATCCTGCAAGGGGAGCCTTCTAAAACAGAGGAGCATTGGGCAGTGTGCCCTGTACAGTGTGCAGGGAGCAGTGGCTGGTGCACAGGGGGCAGTGGCTGGGGTACCCTGTACAGGGAGCATTGGCTGGTGCACAGCGGGCATTGGTCAGTGTATAGGGAGCACTGGTTAATGCACAGGGGACATTGGCCGGTGCACAGGGGACATTGGCCAGTGCACAGGGGACATTGGCCAGTGCACAGGGACATTGTCCAGTGCACAGAGAGCAGTGGCCAGTGCACAGAGCAGACAGTGTGGGCAGCAGGGGAGGGGATTCTGCCCCTCAGTGATTTCCACCTGCAGAGCTGCCCCAGGCTGGGCCAGCACAGGAGGGACCTGGAGCTGCTCAGAGAGCCCAGAGGAGGCTCCAGCATGGGCAGAGGGATGGAGCAGCTCTGCTGGGAGGAAAGGCTGGCACAGCTGGCATTGCTCACCTGCACAGGAGAAGCTGCTTTTGTGACCTTCCAGTACCTCAAGGGAGCTACCAGAAAGATGGACAGCCACTACTTAAAAGGGCCTGGATTGACAAGACAAGGGGGAATGGCTTCAAACTGACAGAGGGCAGGGTTGGATGGGATATTAGGAAAAAATTCTTCATTGTAAGGGAAGTAATTGTGGGGATTTTGGAGCAGTTAATGCTAAACTTAAACTCCACTCTGCTCTAAGGGCAATAATTTGAAGAATAAAATGGCAAGAAGGCAGCTACAGAGGTTTTTTCTTGTTGGTTTACAATGCTTACAGACTATTTTTACACCTTGCCTCTCTTACCAGCTGAGGCTGATGATAGTTCTTTATCCCTATTCTTTTCAGTGCTGTCCCTGATTCCAGAGCAGAGCTTGGGCTCTGAGATGAGTTGCTGTTGTACCTGCCAGTGTTAAATTTCACTATCTGGGGAAGTCTGAGAGCACTCTCACAGATTATGGCTCTCATCTTTCATTTTTCTCTATCTCCTCTGCTCCAGTGGAACAAACTGAAAATAAAACACACATTTTATTTCACTAAAAAAGAGAAAATAGCCAGAATAATTTTATTTTCCTTTGGGCATTTCGTTTTAGTGAAATGCTGATGATTTTAGCTAATCGGTATTTGCCACTTACCATTTCCTGATGATTTTGCTCTTTGAATGTTTTTGAAAAAGTCACTGACTTCTGCAGCAAATGGTCTTCAAAAATACCTGTTTTTTTTCATGAGGCTGGAGAGATTTCAGCTCAATTATAAACTTGATAAGTCCTTCACATAAGTGTGCATAGGTAGTAAATAAGAATTCCCACTGCAGCTGACAAAAATACACAGGTGAATCTTTCACAGTTGCTTTTTGGTGTGGGAATGGTGTTGAATTGTGTCATCACCCTCACTGCTATTTGTGTATGTTTATTAAACAAGATACCAGCACTCCATTAGTCTCAAGCAGCATGTCAGCCTGCTCAGTTACTGATATATCTTTTATGTCTTTTTCTTTTTTTTAACAGTTAATGTTGTGTAGCCTGGAAATGGCTTGAATGCCTTATTTCCCAAACTGCCTGGCAGTTTAGAGGTGATGTGGTTTTCAGTGTAGGGTGCTGCTATCAAAAGGTTAGTTTTCAAACTTTAAAATACATGAGAAACAGAGAGAGATGGAAGGTGACCTTTTCCTGCATTTTAAAAACCCCAGTTGCAATCCAGTATTTTTTCCTTTGTTTCTTCAGGCCTGTGTGGTAGGACAGGAGTCTGCCTGCTGTCTGGATGGTGTTTGGTGTAAGATGATCCTGTTCCTGATATTATTTATTTGTCTGTGTGTCTACTTCTAGCACAAGGGTTGAAGGAAGAAATGGATCAGCCACAATCTCTGTTTTTTAACAAGAAATCCTCTGCATGCAGCAGCCCAGGATCTTCTGTTCAGCACGGATGCACTGGGGCTGGCAGGGAGGGAGTGCTGAGCCAGTGGTTTGTACCTGTGCCAGGGGCAGCAGGGCTCATCCAGGGCTTCCTAAAAATGGTGATAGGAATTGACCTGCAGTGTCCAGGGCCATGTAGGCAGCTTAGTGCTGACAGCTCTGACAGCAAGTGCTGGGTGCTAATTGCTTCATTTGAGTGAGCTGCTGAATCTCATGTGTTCAGGGCCCAGAGGGAAGTCAGGGATAATGTGTGTGCCTGGAAAAACAACTGGATTCAGAGAGACACTTCCTGCAGCCTTCCCCTCCTGCCCACCTCCCCTACGTACAGCTGGTCCTTTGATGTTTTAAATGAGGCTGTCACCACTACTTTCCTAATCCAGCTGAAGTCAGGTTGTAAATGGTCTTTAAATAAATCTAAATTTAAAAATTGCTTTAGAAAACCCCTGAGCATTGTTTCTCTTCTGTGACATACAGAGGCACAATTGCAAATGTGTGCACACTCGACTCAGCAGAAATGGGGAGAGGATTACCTGTGAGCATGTAGCTCCTGTCTCAGCACCTCATCTGCTTTAGGAGGTGTAAATCCACTGCAGGAGGTTCAGCTGCCCCAGTCTTAGCAAACACATGCCCACTTCCATTTGCCCTGCTCTCCCCAGCTGAGAGGAGAAATGTGGGAGTTAGAGACACTCCTTGGGGCACTGAGACCCATTTTACCTGAGCTGCTGCTCATGGGGGTTGGTGATGGACTCCATTAGCTGCTGGGAGGGAACAGGGCAGTTTCAGCATATTCCCAGCAACCTCTCAGCATTTTCCCATTGCAGGAGGTCCTGGGAGAAGCTCAGCTGTTCTGTCTTTCAGTCACCTCCTGGTGCAAGAGAACTGTTTAATTGCACAGCCCACTCTTGTGACTGAAATTCACATATTTGGGGTTTATTTTACCTTCTACAAAAAACCTGTGAACTGGGACCATGTGAGAGATTTAAAATAAGCCTCTCTATCATCACAGAGATACCAAAGAACAATTACCGTGCTGATATTGGAAAATGGTTGCCTTCAGAAAGAGAGCTGTGGCAGGATGTGCACCACGTGTGTGCATACAGAACTTGGCTCATGGCACAGCAGGAGATAACCCACCTTTGAATGCTGTGTCAGTGTCCTCACAGGGTCAGTAATACAGTAAATGTGATCATTCACAATTATCCTTTGATTATCTTTTTGGAAATTAAAAAACAGTAGCATTTTAATTTTGTAACATGGAAAACTGCAGGCATTATTAATTTCTCTGGATGTTTTCTACAGTGACTATTAGTCACTGCAGCAAGAACCAGCTTTCTTCTCAAATTAGCAGTGATCTCAGTTTTTACTGAATCCAGTGTGGTATTGAGATAGTGAACTAATTAACATTGCTAATGACAAGCTAAGATTGCAGATATGTGAAATGGAACTCATTGTAAAAGACAGCAGGCTGAAATTATTATTTGATGTGGATTTTGTTCATGCTTGTTCAGACAAGTCAGAAGTAAAGATTCTACTGTATCTCTGTTGTAAGCTTTACCTCAATAATTTTTGCTAATTACTGATGAAGCAAAGAGATGAGAACTTTGTGTTTTCTGGTCATCTTTTGATAAGCAGAAATGCTTGTGATCATGATCAGAGACCAGAAGCTCAACTTGAAGGAAATGGGTAGAATACAAGACTGTCCATTAATGTCATGATATCCCACACTGACCTGAAAATTAAACCTATTTTACACACATGAAAAGAAAAAGAGCAGATTTTGTTCCTTGCTGCTGGCATGCCTGCTGCATAATTCTTTTCCAAATTTGTTCTCAGAACATCCTCATCATCATAGTGTGCAGGTAACACCTCACAGCTAATTAAGCAGCATTTTTAATGTCTATTGTGATGGCTTTGTTGTTTGTTTTTCTGTTGTTGTATCATCTTTCTAGAGGATGAATTGTGTACTGTTTTGGCAGGTGGCAGTTTTTTGAGTGTGCATTATCAGCAGTATTGAAAAATGCAAGATCAGTGTTGTTGTTACAGGATGATAATGCCATCATAGAATCGAGGTTGGAAGAGGCCTTAAAGATGAAGCCCAGCCGCCAGCACTGTAAACCTTACACCACTACATCATTTCCCAAATCCAGATTCTTTTCATCACCTCCAGGGGTGGTGACTCCACCTTCTTCCTGAGCAAACTATTCCATCACCTGCATAGTGAAATTTATTTTTATGCTGCCTAGTCTGAGTCTCCCTGTCCCACCTTGAGGCTGTTTCCTCTTGTCCTCTCACTGTAAGCACAGCAGAAGGGATCAGCCCAGCTCCCTGCACCCTCCTGTCAGGGAGTTGGAAAGAGTGAGGTCTGAACCTTCTCCAGCCTGAACAAACCCAGCTCCCTCAGCTGCTCCTCATGGGGCATCTTTTCTAGAGCCTTCATGAGCCTTGCTGCCCTTCTCTGGACACACTCAGCCCCTCAATGTCCTTTTTCCTGAGGGGCCCAGAGCTGGGCACAGCACTCAAGTGTTGGGGCCTCTGGCTGCTCACAGTGACCCTGAGAATTGTTCAAAGTCTCTTTTCCCAGCCCAGTGCTTGAAGAAGCAGTCAGGGCTCTTCATTTCTGTGTCTCAAGGTTGTTCATTGTTCCTTATCTATAAAATTCTTTCTCCTGCCCTGCCAGGTCCATCCAGCAGGACAGTTCCAGGCACTCTGCCTGCCCCCAGGGCAGGGTTATGTCTTTATACTAAAAACTACCTGTACAACGTTTACAATTCCTTCCCAATACCCATCACCTGTGTTAGACAGTGAGCTTCCACTCTAAACCAATCTGTGAGTGCCACCATCACAGCAGAAGATGGAGGCCAAGAAGAAGAAGAAGAAGAAAGGCTGGACACACCCAGATTCCTCCATTTTGCCCCCCTGAATCCCCATTCCAAAAACCCCAAACTCTACCTTTTCACCCCATGATAACTTCACAATCATTCTACTTAATTTGTCATGGCTTGCAGATCTTCATCTAAGGTTGGTAACTTACTCTGTGGCTCATAATGAAACCCACAGGCATCTTGGGCTCTGTGCCAGGGTCTCTGAGCCCCCTGGCAGGGTCTGGGCTGCTCAGGACAGCCAGAGGGATGTGCTGGGTCCTGACACTTGAGGTGTGGCCTCAGCAGTGCCCAGCTCAGAGGGGCAGGCGCTGCCTGCTCCTGCTGCCCACACTGCTGCTGATCCAGGCCAGGTGCCATTGGCCTCTTGTCCCCTTGGGCACACTTTGGCTCACCCTGAGGCGGCTGGTGACCTGTGGGCTGTGGCACTTGGCCTTGTGGAACCTCACGCCCTTGTCCTTGGCCCATTGATCGAGTCGGTCCAAGTCTCACTGCAGAGCCTTCCCATCCTCCAGCAGATCCACACTCCCACCCATCTGGGCATCTGCAAATTTACTGAGGGTGCTCTCAGTGCCCACCTCCAGATCATCAATAAAGATGTTAACCAGGACCAGCCCCAAACTGAGCCTTGGGGAATACCAGTAGCAGACAGCCCTGTTGTTCTTCTATTATTTCTAGAGTCCCATACTGTTGTTATCAGATTTCTAAAGTCCATACCTCTTTAGCATATTCTCATGGCTGTAGCTCTTCACTGACTCCTTCTTCTGCATGCTGTTCTCTCTCAGGTCAAGGTTCTCCCTGACTGGCTAACCCACCCCCTTTTATCCCTGTCATCTTCATTGGTCACAGCTGCAGCCCATCAAGGACAACTGGGACCTCCAGGGCAAAGCCTCTATACACATATTCAAATACATTTCCTCTACTCTACAGCCCCAGCTGGATTTAACTTTATTCACTACAACTCTCTGGGCAAGGCTGTCAGCCAGTTGTGTACCCATCAGAGTCCACCCACCTAAGGCACAGGCAGCCAGTTTCTCCAGAGAATGCTGTGGGAGACAGTGTCAAATGCTTTGCTAGTCTAGCTAGACACCCACAGCCTTCCCCTCATCTGCTAAGTGGGCAGTTTGTCATAGAAGATCAGGTTGATCAAGCAGGATCTGCCTTTTATACATCCATGGTGGCTGGGCTTGATCCCCTGGCTGTCCTGCACACGCCATGTGATGGCACTCAGGGTGATATGCTCCAGAACTGTGACCAGAACTGGGGCCAGGCTGACAGGCCTGGAGTTCCCCAGGCCAGCCTTCCAAGCCTTCTTGTAGGTGGCTGTTACATTTGCTAATTTCTAGCCAGATGCAACTTCTCCAGTTGACCAGGACTGCTGTAGAGGATGAAGAGTGGTTTGCCCATAGACTTTGAGTGTCTAACTGGCCGGGCATGTCACTACCTACCTCCTGGATTATGGGGGCTTCATTCTTCTTCCCATCACCAACTTCCAGCTCTAGGAGCTGGCTATCCTGAGGACAACTTGTCCTGACATTGAAGACTGAAGCAAAGAAGGCATTTAATATCTCTGCTGTTTCCTCATCGCCTGTCTCTGCACTACCCTCTTGCATTCAAGAAATGATGGAGACATTCCTGACTCTCCTTTTGCTGCCAAGGTTTTTATAGAAACTTTTTGTTGTCTTTAACTGTAGTGGTCAAATCAAGTTCTAGTTGGGCTTTGACTCATCCCCTGTGTGGCCTCTTGTCATTCCTGTAGTCCTCCCAAGTTACCTGACACCTCTTCCAGAGATGAGAGATTCTCTTTTATTCCCTAATCTCCAGCCTAAGTTCTCTGTTGAACTAGGCTGGTCTTTCTCCCCAGCAACTTGTGTTCCTACACCTGGAGACAGCCTGCCCCTGAATACCTAACAGTTCCTTCTTAAAGCATGTCCAGCCTTCTGGGCTGCTTTGTCCTTCAGTACTGACTCCCAAGGGACTCTGTCAGTCAATGTCCTAAGCGGACCAAAGTCTGCCTGCTCTAAGTCCAAGGTGGAAATTCTGCTGGTGTCCTTCCTTCCTTCACCCAGTATAGAAAATGCTGGCATTTCATGGTCACACTGCCCAAGATGGACACTGAGCACCACTCACCCACCACTCCTCCTTTGTTCACAGACAGGTCTGGCAGGACACGTCCTCTGGTAGGCAGGCAAAAGGGATGGAAGATGCTGGGACTGGAGAGCAGTCTGAATGACACTAGGCAGCTGAGGTGATGTTTCTGCTAAAATCAAATTGAACCTTCAGGCAGCCTGGCAAGTGAGAGCTGCAAAGAGCTTTGCTGACAACTGACTCTGGGTGTCCCAACTCATCTATTGAAACCTGTATATTTAAAAGAACTAATGAGATATGTGAAGGGTCCTCAAATTAATCTGTCAGTGTAAGGTACAGTTGCTATCACTTCTCAGTTGGTACAAACCTCTTGTGAAGTGCCATATCCTTCAGGAGTATTGGACTGGATTTCTGCTTTTTCTTATTTCAGAATGAGCCTGCTGTGTCCTCTTGGTCAGTACTGAGTGGCAGAGGTGGGCAAGTATTCTTCTGTCTCTGATTGGCAGATAATTTGCAAAAATTGTGTGGGGTTGTTTGGGTGCACAGTGGAACTGTAAGGACTGTGTGAAGTTTAGGATGTTACATGTGATTTATTAACAGCCTTTTGCCTGTGTAACCTCTGGATTTGCTCTGTAATGGAAGGTTTGATGGATGCTGGATGTAATACGTTACATTGGGTCAATTTTCCACTTTTGGGGGATTTTTCTTTATTGTGTGTTTGAAGGAAGAGAAGAAGAACATGTCTGTTACTAATATGGTGTGGGGGTTGGAAATTTCAATGGCATTCAGCAATTGGCTTCCCAATCCTGCAAGATTTGGGGAGTTTCCTGAGATGTTTATGTTGAGGGAGGAGTCATTTGCTTTTCGGTAATTCTGTCTTTGTGAGAAGGAAATGGGTATGACAAGAAACCATTAAACTGGGAGAGGTCCTGGCCAGTGCTGTTTCTGTTGCTGCTGCAGATCAGAGATTTGTGTCCATAAGACCTCTGAGGGGTCTAGAATTTGTTTGGATCAGATGAACTTGTTGGTTATTTGGGGCTGGTGGGGCAAGGAGGCCTCTGTTACTCAAAGGAGTTCTTGGGTAATTGATATAACTCCTTTCTGGTAGTTTTCTGTTTTATTTTGTGCTTCATTTTCATATTGGCTCAAATACCTGGAATCGATGTAGTGATTTTGTCACCTATGATGGGCCCTTGGAGCTTGATTTGGGTCTCTTGTGCAGTTTAGAATAACAATTGAAAATTAACCCTGTTTCAGTCCCTCAGTCTGCATTAAGCTCTGGTTTCCACTGTTGGTGACTGGTGTCTCTGCCCTATCCTTCAGCCAGCTCAGGTGCTGGAAAGCAGCCTGAGCTCCAGGCAAAAGGAGCAGCCTTTGTCCTGATGAAAGGGGCTTGAGGGCAGTGAAAGGATCAGGGGGACCCTGTGAACAGGGTGCAAGGTGTTTGTCAGTGAGGGGATGAGGAGATTTTTTGACCTCCTACAGAGCACCTGTGTGGTCATTTGTTTGGTCCCTGCATAAAGAAAGGAATGTTGAAATGTTCCCAGGAACTGGAGAAGGTCTCATGGTAGACTTAGTTGCAAAGTGTGCCTGGGTCCTCTTGAACCTGCTTCCTAAGCTTCCCTTCCCCTAAAAATTCTGACTTCTGCACCTGCCTAAATTCAGTCCAGACATTGGCATCATAAATTGAGTGCTATAATCTTTTATTATCCTTAAGGTAGTAGGTTTGCATATCCCAAATGACAAATTACTGCCTTTTCCTCTCAGAATAGCTCAAGTATTCAAAAATCTATTGAGAACAAATTAAGCTCTATTGCTGGGACACCAACGCCCTTTTAACCTAAGCCCTTACTGCATTTCTGCTTGCTCTGGGTTGTTGAACACAAGTTCAAACTTCAAATATTCAATTTGAAACTGAAAGGAAGATTATGAGGCATTAGTGATTATGTTGGCACTCTGTCACTGAACAGCACTTATGTGTTGTGTGCTATGTGGGTGGCTGTGTATTTGCTAAGAAGCGTAACTGAAGATGAAAGTTTAATTATTTCTTCAAGGCAAATCCTTTCTCCCATGGACTTAAACTTGCATAAGAAAAATGAAAATTCATAAGGAGTTTAAGAATTGGCTAAAATTAAAAACCATTTATTTTTACCCTATTTATTCTTCTGAATAATAAAATTTCCCCATGGGTTTTTGGAACATATGTAGAATAATTATACTGTAGAAGTGGTGCTTTAGCTCAGCTTCTGGAGCTAGGGCAAACATTGTGATTATGCTGCAAGCTTAAATCTGGGTCTTACAGAAAATCTCAGTCAAGGCTCTGTTGCCATCAAGTGCAAAAAACTGTGACCCATGGATTGGTCCCTGTGGGAGCAATTACTCTTTGCTGAGATTTTTTTTTCCAGCACTGAATATTATAAATGTCAAAAAAAAGTTTAACCCTCAGTACCGCTAACAGAATGTTTTCAATCCTGCTGGCAAGAATAAAAATTTTTAGTTTATATTTGCATGTTTGGGCCAGGATTTTTTAAAAGGCTTTTCTTTATGAACAACTGAAAGGTAAAAGTGCTGTTTTTTAAGTCACATTCTGCCTGCCTTGGTGAAGACAGAAGCGGGGCTGGAGCTGCCTGATGCTGCAGTGCTGTGCCCAAGCCTCTCCTGATGGGGCTGTGCTCGTTGGATGCAGAGTGAATTGATGATTAAAACCTCTTGTCTGGCGGTGGCAGCAGGGCCAGAGTGTGCAGGGAGCGTGGGGTTGCTTAGGAACAGGGCTGGATGTGTTCTCAGCTGCAGCCCAGCACACGTTTGGTGCTCAGGAGCAGCCCTGGCTCTGCGGAGCCCGAGGGCAGCAGGAGCTGCTCTTGCCTTCAGGGAAACCCACACACATCCTTTGGGGGAGGTGCAGTTGGTGTGCATTTCTGCTGCCTTGTTCTGGTGTTTGTGTCGTGTGGTAGTAGGCTCCTAGCTACATGTCTTGGTTTGGAAAGACAGGAGTCTGCTAAGGAAGGCAGGAGCCTCCCCTGAAATGGAGAATGTGAACCCTCCCCACCCCTCCAAATTGCTCTAAATTTTAAATTAAGGGGCTCTCAGGCAAAAAATATGGGAGCAGGAAATAACAGTTCTTTAATAGGGAAGAAAAATAAAAGGATAAAATAAACAATGCAGTGCACTAGAACAGCATTGCCAGAGTCAGAACCCAACCTGACACCCTGTGGGTCAGGCTGTTGGCAGCAGTCCCATTGGAATTGTGGCTCAGCCCTCCTGCAGTGTCAGGGGTGGTTCTGCTGGAGCAGGGATCCTGTAGAGAAGGATGGATTCTTCCTCTGACAATCCAGTGGAAGGAGAGGCAGCAGCTGTTCCTCTGGGGAATCCAGTGCAGAAGTTGTGCTGGTGTTCCAGAATCTCCAGATTATATCTGGGTAGCAATGCTTGGCTCCTCCCTCTGGGCTCACATCTCCCAATGGGATGCTGTAGTTCTTATCAGCCATGCAGGGACATTCAATAGCTGTTATCAGCAGGTGTCCCCTCCAGAGGGAGGAGTGAATGTGGTCACTCAGAGAGAGATAAAGCAAACTGCCCACTTGACAAAGGTAATCTGCCATACAGATGGTAATGGAATACATCTTGCCTTGCAATCTGGAACACTACAAATTAACATTGACTCTGATCTAGAAGGGACGAAAGACACCTTATAATTAGAAATTTACAGTTCTTACAGAAACAATGGTGGGCTTAAGACTTGATTGGTCTCAAGTGAAAGCCACTCACACACTATTGGTGGCTATTGTGAAAAATGTGTATTTTATGATTGGCTTTTCACAAATATTAAAATGAATATTGTATGTGTTGTGTTAGAAAGTTATGCTGTATTAATTCTCTTAAGCAGTGTGTTAAATATAGTTTTAGGTTATAACAAAATGTTAAAATAGAAACTATGCTATGTGGGATACTTTTTTTTCCTAAAGAAAGGACTCCCACCAAGATAGCAGCCACAGGACACCCAAATCTTTCAGAGAAAGAGAATTTATTGCTCCCTTATCAGGAGAAATGAACTTCTTCCTGCCTGGCTCAGGCAGGATGACGCCATTAGGATTCAGAGGAAGAAGTTGACACTGCCCACACAGAATCCTGTGTTTGAATGGAATTTATGCATCATGGATGAGGTGTATGAATATGCAACAGGTTATTGTTTTTAAGGGTTAATCCTCTGTTAACGTGGGTCCTTTTTCAGGCTCGTGCTGCCCAGAAAAGGTACCCAGACTGTCCGTAACTCTTTGTCTCTATTGTCTCATATTGTCCTGATTCAAATTGTCCAAATTATTATTACTCTAATTGTATTACTATTTTATAACTATTTTATTACTATTACACTTTTAAAATTTTAAAACCAAGTGATTGGTGTTTTTCACAGCTATCAATAATACACTCTAGAGAATTATATTTACAAGCAATGGTTACAGAAAGAGAGATAATAATTGTTTGAATTCTTTTCCTCTTAGTTTCCTGTAGCTTCTACACAGCTTCTCAGGATTTTTCTGGGGAAGTCTGTGCCTGCTCTCTGTGGCCAGAGTGCTGCTGCCACAGTGTAAGGCTTACCAAATCAAAGTGTGTCCATCATTCCTAGCAGAAATTAAAATAATATTTCTTTATTACCTGAGTAACAGATCCAAACCCAGCGGATTTCCTGCCCCTTCCCTATTTTCTTATGTATATTCTCTGGTACTGGATACAGTCTGCTTGTTAACTGTGACAAAACTTTGAGAAAATGGATGGAACTTGCATTATGTGTTCAAAGACTTCTGCAAAGAGACACTAGCTGGGAGATGCTGAGAGGAGGCTGTGCAGCCTTGTAGCTGAAGTTTTAGTCAGGAGCACCATTCACTCGCCCTATACTGCAGTGAGCCATAAAGACAAATGGCTCCCAGATATATCAGCCCTGGGACAGGCTGAGTCACCTTCACTTGTACTTTTTTCTTCTCAGTTAGTGATTTGTGTTTATCACATTGTTTTCCAAGTATAAAATATTGATGAATCTCAAAATAATCTCAGGCAGCATTAAGTGAAGAACTTCTGGTTTTGAGACATGAAGAGAGGACCTTGCAAGTAAAAATCCATAAGATTTTTGCTTTCTAAGGCTGCAGATTTCTTTTGTGTGGGTAGACACGAGTGATATCTTTTAGTAATTATGTAGAGCTTCCAGTGAAATTTAACAAGTTTTTTCTTTCCTAGAAGTTATGTTACATTTTGGTTCAGTTTTGCTTAGCATGCATAAGTAATTTTAAGTTTTTGTGATGCCTTTCAGCAGTTCAGAATGTTATTTCAGATTATTGTGACAAGCATTGAAAAATTTCTTTCAAAATATGGGGAAATGCACTGCTCTCCTTTTATGAACCCTATTCTGTAGCCCAGGTGACTTTGCCAGATCTCAGGTGGAGCTCTGTGACCTCCTGCATGTTTCCCCCTTGGTCTCCACAGAATGCACTGCTGCTCTGCAGGCTGCACCTGCATCTGTGAGCAAGATCCCTCTGGGTTATTTTTAGCTCAATTACTTTGTTGTTTGCCAGGTGTATTCATTCCTTCAGGGTCCAGTCTGTACATTTAACCTTGCTCCACTTTCCCCTCCTGCTCAGTGGCAGAGGAGGGACAGGGTTATGCCCTTTGCCTCTGCTTTGATGCTCTGAAGACAGCTTGGAAAAATCAAGCATGTGTACTGTTAGTTCTTGGCTTTTTTTTTGTTGGGGTTGGGATTGAAAGCTCTCGAGATGATATTTTGTGTTCAAGTGTAAATGTTTATTATCTTTTATTTATATTACAGTTTTATAACTTGTGAGTTCTACAGCATTCTACTAGCAAGTTACAAAATGGTTAACTATCTTTCTCTACAAAGTGTTTTAAGGTTAACAATTAACCTTAAAAAAGGTTAATTTTTAGGTCTATCTAATTAAGAAATGACACATTATTTTCACTTTTAATTTAACAACTAATCTTTTGTGTCTCACAATGCCGATTTTTCTGTCTAATTATAAAACACTACCTAAACTTATGAAGAAGAGGGTGAAGAACAACTACCTACTGCCTTAAAACCTCTATCTTGCCCCATATATATTGCTACATTTTAAAACTTTAAACTCTAAGCTTTCTACTTTGTGATATTACACACTCTTATTTAAACTATACACTTGTAATTTTAGTGCTATCAGTTAATTTTGGAAGCTTTCTCTATGGCCTCAGGCTAAATGTAGTATTCTCTTGTGGGTCTGTGCCTTTCAGCACAGAAAGTTTAAAATTCTCAGCATCCAGGGTTCCAACAGTGTAGGCAGAGCCTGCTGAGGGATCTCACTTGAGGCTGTGCAAGACAAAGTCAGTGTGTCACAGCTTTGTGCTGGGCCAGCTCACTGGGCTGTGCCCTGTGGGCTCAGGGCAGTGTGGGCTGCCAGTGGCACCAGCTCAGACAGGAGGTCCCCCCTGCCAGCCAGCACTTTGCACCCCTTCACCTCTCTGGCTGCTTACAGCATTTGCAGGGTACCCCCAGTGAAGGAAGGAATGATGAGGAGGGCTCCCTCTTATCAGAAGGCTAATTAATTACTTTATTATACTATATTATTCTATACTACATTACATTACATCTAAACTGAACCTGCCAAGCACTCAACTCCAGCTGCACAGCACCCATGACTGTCAGCTGACAGTCCTGACACACACACACTCTGATCCAATTGGTCAGTGAATCAAAACACTCACACCAGAATCAATTATCAATTCCCTTCAGGTAAACAATCTTCCACCATGCACTAACACAGGAGCAGTAAATAAAATAAAAAATATTGGGATCATTCTTTGCTTTCCTCACTGCTTCTCCCAAGTTCAGAGAATGTGAATCCCACATCTGCTGGTGGCTTTGCCTTAATCCTCAACACCTGAATGGGATGTAGAGCTCCTGGCTTCCAGCTACAAATCATGGCAAATCATAGATGTCACCATTGTCACGCCAGATAAATGCCAGATCACTGCCAGGTGCCATTCATCTTCCTGCACTGCTCCCACCCAGGCTCACTGGCCCTCTGCTAACACCCAGCATTGCTCCCAGGATATACCCATGTCCCTTCAGGTGCCTCCTGTAGCTGCTAGGGCTTGGCCAGCCAAGGCTGGATTGTGCCAGAGACCTACTGTTTGGAGCTGGACTAAAACAAGAGGCACAGGGCTTCTCAAAGCTGGCAGTGATGAAAATATGGCTTCAATTATTTGCTTGGATCTAGAAAAAAAATGACTGAAGGACTGAGTGCCCTACTGCATGCTGAAGGACTGGAAAATGGAAGTGCTTTGTTTGAGTAGTGTCCTCCAGCAGTAGCAGAAAGAAGAGACTTGGTCTATTTCAGAGGTAAAAAACCTCAGAAAATGAAAATGAAACTTTCTCTGCCATCTTTCTTACATCAGGAAGGAAGTTGGAAGCTGATAGGGGTGAGCAGGATGCTTGTGTCCTTCAATGTATTTTTTTTTTTTTTTTTTGCTGAGGGATAAGTTTTACACTGGCAGCAGTACTTCACATTTTCTATTTCTTGAAGAAGAAGAAAAAGGCATCACTTCCCTTATTTTTCAGGTGGACTGCAGGTAATCACAGCTGGGCATGTTGGTGTACACTGGTAGACCATGCACCTTCTTTGACTCTTACTCACTCTTAGACTACATTTTTTTCCTTTTTTTGTCCACTCTGAACAGCTGTTTTGGATCCATGATTCATATGCCTTGGTGGTTCTCTTTAGAACTGGAAGCAGATGTAAATTCATCAAGCTGTTGAAAATGGATCTGGGAAAAAATGAGTCTCAGCTGCCATGGCAGGTAGTGCACTCATAGCCATTGCCAGTGGCCTTTGGATCAAACAGCAGAGAAATAGCTTCACAGTAAAGAGCTCAGAAAATTCTAACTGGGTAATGAGTAGTGGCTTCCTTTTGATTTGCAGCAGAGCTTTGCAATCAATCTATAAAGCTTTGAAGAGAAAAAAAAAATCTCTAAGAAGAAGGAAAGGGCCATACAATTAGTTGCTACTGTCTGCTTGCTTGTCTTCCCTAATTCCAGGAGTGTGTGCTGAAAATGGATGATAGTGTGCAAAAATCTCAACTATGGCCAATTCCTTTGTAGTTTCAAGCTGAGATACAGTTCATATCATGCTGGTTCTTGGAGAATATTCAGTTTCATCTTAGCTGTAGATTCTGTGTAGATGGGTGTAGTTGGAGGAATTTGACAAGGGTTGCATGTTTGCTGTAACTTCCAGCTCTTGTATATCAAATTCCTGCTCTGATCTCTTCTTCTTTCATCTCCACTATGTGTCTTTCTTTTCAGAATGGGATGCTGAAGTGGATGTGATAACTTGCAGAGCCACATTCAGCAGTATTTCTTTTACTCAAGCAAATTACTACAGTTCAGAAAACTTACTCAGTAATCTTGCACTGGAATTTGGATTTAGAATTGCAGTTTGTAATTGTCAAGATGCCATTTGGCTGAGATTGCTCAGCCATTAATTTGTTTGAAGTCGACATTTGAGTTGAAAGACTAATAGCTGCCTTGGTGCATTGCTCAATTTTAAATCTCATCTGTAATGGAGTTTGGGTGTGCTGCAGCTGGGGATGTAGTTTGTCATTTTAATGGCAGGGGGGCAGAGCTATTGTCTGGGGACCTGGGGGTTTGCTGTTCACATGCACAGCAGGGTTTTTGTGGTACTTGAGGAAAACGTCAACATATATAACAAAGCTGATCTTAAAGTTTTAATATGTGTATTGGAGCAATTGTTTCCACTACTCAGAACAATTTATCCAGGATTAAAAAAGAGACACAAGGAAACTTGTGTTTTCATCATCTGAAAAACCGAAAGAATTGTTCAAATGCATTGGTGTGACTCTTGTTGAGTGCAGATTGCTGTCAGTGTTCCTGTGTTGACATGCAGATAGTATTGGGGGGTTTTACTGCATGGGACAGACTCCTAGAGGGATTTAAGCAAGGATTTGTGTGTGTCACTTTTTAAAAAAATGGCTACTGACTTGCAGGTATGATCTTCATTTCCAAAACTGGTAACTTGTGAACTGAGGTAGGGGTTTCATTCATAGCAGCAATCTATCTAGATTTATTTCAAATTGATTGATATTTTTTTTATTCATAATAAAATAGTTTTTTTTAATTCCCATAGGAATATTAATTTCAATGTTAATGATGGTATAGGCATGAATTAAAATATTTCTCCACTCCAGTATTAGAAAGCTACTATTTCTTTATGCAGCTACATCTTTTCTTGGTCTCTTAGTTCTTAATGTTTCCCCAGTCTGGCTCCTGCTTTGCTCTGGAATGATTTAGGCTGGCAGTAATCAGCAGACAATTCTTTTTTATTCACAGAACAGGCTGAGTTGGAAGGGACACATAGGGACCATCCAGACCCCCAACAATCCCATCCTGTGCCTGGCAGCGTTCTGCAAACCCTCCTGGAGCTCTGGCAGCCTCGGGGCTGTGCCCATTCCTGGGGAGCCTGGCCAGCGCCAGCACTTTTGGGTTTTGGTTTTTGATCCCCCCCAATACTTTCTTGCCTGCACCACCAGTTCATTATTTCAGTGTCAGGAATAATTGAAACTCAGAGCATAAACTGAAATATTTGGTGTGCTCTGTTTTACATGGCTAATAGATGTACTGGATCCCCAAAATATAAATCAAATCATGTAGCCTGTTAGACTTTACATACTAGAAACAAAATATGAAATACTTTACAATGCAGAAAGTGCTTTGTTGTTCCTAAGGGATACAATTTTGACAATTTTATGAGGTTACAATTTATTTGTGCAGTGAGTTGGCACATGGTTTTGATAAAAGTAATGTTCACAGAGCATTTTGCTAACAAGAATACTTTTTTAAAGCCACTAGCCTTGCTGATTTGTATTGTACAAACAAAGTATCTGTTAAACTCCCTGGAAGTGTGCCTGTCTGAGATATACTTACAAACCCTGCATGGTAATACTGCTCTGAGTGTGAGCAGCTGAATAAGCTTTCAGCCTGTGCTGAGGAACATCTTTTAGGCATGATAGAAAAGAAGAAACCTGTTAAGAATGGGGGAAAGCTGTATTACTTTTTTCTGATGCAGACTTTATCTTACACAAAAAACCCAGAAAAACACATTGGCCTTGAGACTTTCATGCTACCCCTTGCAGTGAAAAAATGGTCTGATGTGGCTGTTCAAAGAATGGTGCAGTTGACAGGAATGACATTTCACTGAACAAATGCTTCAAACTGTTGTCTTGCGAGATATTCTTCTGTAAATACATGTGAAGTCATACAGCACACTGGACTGAATGTACATTGCTCAAAATTCCAAGTATGGCTTTTCCTAGGTGCATTCTGCATGCTGTTTTATTCTGAATGGGATGTAGAGAAAAGGTGACATGGAAATTCTGTGCCAGCTGTGATTGTGTTGCCAGCAGCTGACAGGGACTGTGAAGCAGAGAGCAGAGCTCTGGTGAGGCTCCCATACTCATGTAGCACTGAAGAATCATGGCTGAAAATACAGCTTCCCTCTTTCCAGACTTCAGGTGGGATTGGGCATCAGTTTAAACTACCAACTTCATTTTCAGCACATCTGCTTTCATATTTCATTTCTTTGAAATTGCTTGACTGGCATTTTTGCTGTTTAAGTTGCACCAGAGAGGAAGCCAGCAAGCTCCTTTTCCTTTTCCTTTTCCTTTTCCTTTTCCTTTTCCTTTTCCTTTTCCTTTTCCTTTTCCTTTTCCTTTTCCTCTCTCCTCTCCTCCTCCTCCTCCTTCTTCTCCTTCTCCTCTCCTTCCCTTCTCCTTCCCTTTCCCTCCCTCCCTCCCTCCCTCCCCACTTGTATCTTTTGAATTATATTTGTCTCTCTTCAGACACATTCAATAGTAAAGCAAGGAAAAGTATCTTACAGTATCTCACCCACTATTTGAGATATTTGGGATATATGTTTTGTAAAAATGTTGTGGACAGATTACAACAGGCAGTAATGAACCTGGGAGAGGATAGTTCAGAAAATAGTGGTGAAAGGAGTGTGTTAAAAATGTCATTTATAAAGTAAAGAAACTTTAAAAAAATGAGATTAGAGTAGAAATTAGAAGTACCAGAGATCAGAATTTTGCTTGTTATCAGCCTGATCTTTTGCTTGTTCCCATAGAGTATTTTTTCTTTCTAAAGCCATCAAGGAGTGATAATATCTTATTGCAGGGAGAACTTAAAGCCTCTTAAGACCTGAAAACCTGTGGGTTTTGAATGGTTAAATTCTGACATGAGGTTGCCAGAAGTGTTTTCAAGATCCGCGTACTTGGTGTGGAGCTCTGTTCAGTATTGCAATGTGCTGAGAGATTCAGGAGGGCTTCCTGCACATACAGGAGCTTGTCAAAGACTTTGTTAAGGAGGATTTGTACCAGTTAGGTGGAAAGACACCAGAAGGAATACTGTTGCCTTTAAAAAAGCACTAGTTAGCCTCCAAAATGCATTTTCTTCATTGGCAAAGTTATTAGATTATGGAGTCTGAGAGGTGTGATATCATGAAACCAGCTGCATGGGTGAAATAATGAAACTCAGTACTCTAGTTAGATACTGTGTATGTTTGAAATATTATTTGTATCTATTTCAGATTTTAGAGGATGGAAGTGTGCACACACACATTCATATCTCTCCCTGCAATATTTAAAATTGCTTTAAATAAGCCCTGATGACACACAGCATCAGATATGCTTTAGCAGCTCCAGGAGTTGTTGTTACAGCTATAAAACACATCTCTCTCAAAAGACTGAGTAGCAGTGCCCTGTGGGGTTATTAGCAGCTTCAGAAGATTCTTGCATTCCTCATCCTACAATCACTTTTGGGAAAAGACACATGAACCTGTCCAAATTCTTCTTGGTAAGACCCAATATTCCCCTTTTATCCTCCTTGATCTACATGCAAAGCTGTCAGAGGACTGTGCAATTCTGAAGCATCTGTGCCTGCAGAGGTGAGGAGGAGAACACCAGTGACTGTGGCCATTCCAGGGCTTCACTCCTAGCCAGGGTTTGCCTCACATGTCCAGAGTCCACACAAAAGGTGTCTGTGCAGCCTGGGAGCACTGGGTGGTTCCCTCAGCACAGGACTGAGGACCACTGAAATGAGAAATACCAAGCAGCCCATCCCAGATTTCAGGATCAGTAACTGCAGGTGGCCACTGCATTTTGCAGGGTGTTTGTTTGCCTCAGCAGCACCCAGAGATTGAGTGGTATTTTGTGTGTAGCTCTGATCTCTTGTCACAGGAGTCTAGGCAATATAATATCAAACTCACTATTTATAATGCCATTTGATTTTCAGAGTAATTAGAGAAAGTAAATGCTGCTCTGAGTTGGAGTGCAGGACTGCTGAGACTTGGTTGAAAGGTGCAGAAGTCCAAAGGGATTAGGGAAGATGAATGCTTATAAGGCTACTAAACATGAAAGCAAGTAAAAGTAGATATAGATATGATCTTTAGCCAACAAAAAATTTACAAAAAATTTGACATGACCTCGCTGTTACTGCAAATATCCAACATAGAGTAAATCAAAAAGTTGTAAAAATGAAAATAGATTCCTCATGTTATCAGGGTTTTTAGGAAAGAAGAGTGGGAAATAGGAAGCAAAAGGATAGCATTTTAGTTATGAGAGCTTGAGAAGCCACTAGGATTTCATCAGGTTGGTAATTTGTTTTTTCTTGTCTTTCTTGTTGGTTTATTCCTCCTTTTTCTTCAAAGACGATTCATAGCAAGGTAATAGTTTGAGAGTTGTAGATAGCAAACTCAGAAGCCTTTAAATGGTTTATACAATTATCTATATTCTGAATAAAAACAAATAGTTCTTAGAATATTGTATACTTTATCTTTTTTCAGCTAGGAGACTGAATCAGATTAATTTTCTGTGAAGTCCATTGGTATTCCCTGTTCAAGGAATATATTTGTTGCATAGGAGAGTCCTTAGGAAATTAATTATGAATTGGCCTGAATATACAATTTTGTCCAAGGCTAAAGTATCCTGTTGTGTGGGTATGGGGGCATCAAAGCACAGGGTGGACAGAACAAGAGGAAATGGCCTCAAGCAGCACATGGGGAGGTTCAGGGTGGACACCAGGAGGAATTTCTTCTTGCAAAGGGTGGTCAGACATTGGCAGGGCTGCCCAGGGAGGTTTGGAGTGCGCATCCCTGGAGGTGTCCAAGAAATGCCTGCATGTGGCACTCAGGGCTCTGGGCTGGGGACAAGGTGGGAATTGATTTCAGGTTGGGCTCAGTGGTCTTGGAGGGCTTTCCCAACCTTAGTGATGCTGTGAATTGTAAAAAATCATCACTAAGTGCCAGTGTGCCAGTGCATAGCCTGTGTATCCTGAGGTGTGAAAAATACTTGGGTTTTTAATCCTGTTAATGCACATAATTCATTAATGGGGCTAGATGAACTTGCCTTACACTGAAGTTCTCATATGAGAACAGAATAGAAAACTAGAATTTTAATAAATGCTCATCTAATAGCTGAAGTTGAGAAAGCTGCCAGCTGAGACACTGCCAAGTCAGCCAGCTGGGACAAGGATCAGTGTGTCCAGGGGCTGAGGCTTGGACCAGAACTTCAAAATGTGTTTCCACGCTGAGCTCTGCTGGGAGATGCCAAACAAGTCTGTTTGACCACTTTATGTTTTTCCTTTCATTATTTCTTGTCTCTGTGGAGACAGAGAAACTCCAGTTCTCCCTTCAGTACCTGTGACAGCAAATGACCATCCTCAGCTGGATCTCCTGTTTCTCTGTGCAATGTTCAGGTGTGCCCTCAGAACCACCCCAGGCCTCCTTCCTGCTCAGGTGCTTCCACAGCTGTGCTCCTTTGGAGTATGAGAGTCAAATCCCAGTTTTCTGTTGAGCTATTCAGATTGCTTTTGTTATGAGGTGGAGTTTAGTTATTGTTAGTAATTAAAAGGTGAAGTAAAAGCAGAATACAACTCAGGAAATTACTAATTGAAGGACTGGTACACTTGCTTGTAAAGATTCTCAACATGGGTTAGTGAATATAAGAAGAAGAAAATTAAACTGCTGGTAAATGATGGGGATAGGAACAGGAGTCTGGGTAGTCTCTAACTGCAGTTCACCTCAGTGGGGTAATTGCTGCAGGTATTGGAAGCAGCTGGAGTAAATAGGTGAACCTTTTTTATTATCTCCCAAAAGCTGGGAGTATTTGTAAATGAGTTTGGCAAGTTTTTGTAGAAAACTCACTCAAGAGAAACATGATAAAATGTATTATAAAATTAGTAACACAAAAAAATATCTTTTTCCTGTAGGTGAGCTTTTTACATCATGGTCTTATTTTGGCTAGCTGTGGTCAAAAAGATGCTTATCTGAACTTGGTAAAGATGACTTGGAGCAGTTTGAAGAGCTTTTATTGCATTGACGTTTTCCTAGCAAAGTAAACAAAATAGTTTGGAGAACTGGAGTTTGTTTCCTTACTGTGTGCATTATAACAATGGCATCCCTTTCCAGTTGCAAGTACTAAAAATTCAAAAAGAGAAATTAAAAATCTGCATTCTTCCCTGAGAGTAACCACAATTGTTTAAGGTTATCCCTAAGCCACTCCTCCCCCATTTTTCCAAATGAAGAGCCATAGGAGTAATTCCATTCCCTTACCTGCAGAGGCCTGGAGCAGCTGTGCTTTCCCAAAGGCAGCTTGGGCTGTGCTGGGGGCTGGGGAGCTCACCTGGTGCTCAGGAAGCTGCAAGTGAAATGGATTCATCTATTTTCGTTAGCCAAGCTAACAGGGTATTAAAAGTAAGACTAGAGAGTGAAAAATGTATTGGATTCCTTTCAGTTTAGATTATCAAAGGAGCTGCTGTTAATGTAAGGAAAGACTTAGGTTTCAATTTTAAAAAGTGCTCTAGTTCCTCTTCCATATCACCTTTTCAGTAGAATTTAAAGTTTTAAAGGCTGGATTTTTAAGGCCAACTGGATCTTTTTGAACAGAGTAGAAATCAGTCTATAATATTTTGGGGATATGGGCTTAAGTTTCCAAGATACTTAAGTGCTTCCTGAAAGAATCCCCTTACCTTCTTGGCTATTCTTAATTTAAAAGCCTTACTAATAATGCAAGATGGGCATGAAGAGATGCTCCTGTTGAAAAGGAGCAGCAGAAGTTTGTGGTGCCATCTTCCTCCCTGGGACCCAGCACAGAAACTGGTGAGCAGCACTGGTGGCTGGGCACACAGGGCACCAGTTGGGTGCAGTGAGTGTGGGGAGGCTCAGAGGCAAGGGCAGGAAGAACCTTCACAAGGACTGGTCCTGCCTCTGCTCCTCTGTGCCATGAGGAGATGCTGCATGAAGCGATCTCTCTTGAAGTTCATGGAGGTACTTAGCATAAGAGCACAAAATACTTGAATGAAAGTAATTTTCTCATTGTTTGTTCTATTCCAAAGCTACAGTGCTACAGAACACAAACGAGGAACTTCAGAGAGCAATAAGGGGAATCTGAAAATATTGATGGTGAAGAAGAAAAGACATTTCTGTGATCATTTGAGCTCTTTACCAGTAGCTGTTTTGGGTTATTTGGGTTTGGAGTCTTTTTTTTGTTCTATACTTTATGGGGTTTTGGTTTAATTTTTGAGATGAATATTGGCAAACAGAAATGGCATTAGAAACTGGCATTAGAAATGAAAGGAAAAAGAAAATTAAATGCTAGTATGATCTCTGTGCTTTTGTTAAACAGGATTAGGAACTGCTGCAAAACATGTTGCTTTGATTCCTTTCTTAATATGAATAACACTGATATCCTCTCTTTGGCTCATGAAAACTGGGTATTTATCCCCAATGATCATGGAACTTGGGTATCTGTCCAATTAAAAGTTATTTCCATTTGACTAGTCTATTTTAAATACAGGTGGCAAAAACCCAAATGTACTAATTAAAAACAAACCAGTGGGAGATTCAGAGTCAGAGCTACAATTTAATAGGAAAATTAAAATAAAGGCAGGAAACACTGGCTTAAACTGCCAGAGTCAGGGTAGAGCCTGGCACCCTGAGGGTCAGGGTGGTGGCAGCAGTCTGATGAAATGGTGGCTGCAGCCCTCTTGAAGGGACAGATGTGGTTCCATTGAAGCAGTGATCTACAGAAGGGTTTGATCTTCCCTTGAAGGTCCAGTGGTGGTTATATAGCTCTTGTCCTCTGGGAATCCTACAGGTAAAGCTGCTGTGGTGTTCCAATCCTCGGATTATATCCAGCCAGGAATACTCAGTTCCTCCCCTGGGTGGAGCATCTCCCAGTGGGATGATGTCATTTATCAGCCATGCAGGGACACTCACTGCCCACTGACAGAGATAGCAGAGATGGCTCCCAGCGTTATCAGGAATGAGTCATGGAAGAGATAAGGAACACTCCCCGCCTGCTTTTAGCAGCTTATGAAGATGGTGATAGCATACATAGTTTTGGTTTCATCTTACATTGTAACCTAAGACACCAAAGAATGATTTGATAGCATGGGGAGAAGCAGAAAATGTTATTTAACAGCTAGTGAACTTTCTAGAAAAGCTGCTGTATTTTCTGCTCTCCTATAGTGATTTTCTGATTAGTTCTATGCCAATCTTCTTTGCCTCACTTGTTCTTGTAGACCTTTGTTCCAGTACCTGTATTAAGTAATTTTAATTTATTATGATAAGCCATATACAGTTTGCAATTCAGCAAAGTCCTTGTCACTTTGCTGTAAACCATCTCCTGATGTGACCTAACCAATTCTGACAGCAGAGAGAATACAGCCACAATGTAGAGTTTTAAAGTTATTTACAGTGCTTGAAGGTCTGTCTGACCACAGTATCCACTTAATCCAGCCTAAATCTAGGAGCTGTCTTCTGGTCCTGCCACTCTCTCTAACAGCTGTTAATAATAGCTGTTCTACTCACCCTGTCTGCTGACTGAAAATCTATCTACAGCTCTTGCATCTTAGAGGCAGATCAAAATTGACATTTTTTTATTGATGTTACTGGTTTCTGCTGAATAATTGAGGACAAGTAAAAGTAACTGAACTCAAAGTGAAGCAAAAAAGGAAATTGTTGGGCAGAATTACCAGTCTGTAATCTGACATCTGTAGTTAAATAAGTAGTCCTTTTAAAAATGCAGGTTTCCTACATACATATATATATATGCATGTATATGTATATATATATGTATATATAAACATAATTTCAGTATTAACTTTATTTAATGAAGCCATGATGTAGACAGATCTCCTTTAGCAGTTCCATTTCTTCTTCAGTGAGTATTAAAAGGGAAAAACTGCACATTTGTTCCATGAGGAAATGAATTAATATTGTTGGTTCTTACTGTCCTAAATATTTTCCTATCTGTATGTGTATTCAATACAGAAATTCTAAAGCATGGTTTACATTTTAGCAGATCATCTGGTTCTGATTTACACTGGGACAGGAGGAGAGGGAACAACCAATGGGTGCAGACTGGGGTTATGGCTGGTGTCAGGCTGAATTCATGATGAAAAAAGCTTATTTGGCAACTGCAACAGTGCTGATATGAAGTTCCAGTAGTGGAGGACAAGTATTAAATTAATTTGAATTAATGTGGTATTATGAAGGACATCTTATTGAAGAAACCAGGATTTAATTTTTTATTTAGTTTACATTTAGTAGATAAAGTTAATTCCATGGCTTATATTTAATATATTTAGCCTTCAGCAGTGCATTTGACTTATTATCACACAACATGGGGATTAGCTGTATAACCATATTAATAAGGTACACATTGAGCGGATTTAAGCCTGGCTAACTGACAGAAGTGGTTGTCAGGAACAAGTCATCCTCCAACACTTGTTCTTTTTTCACAAGTGGAGTTGCAAAGGAGGTGATGTTAAATCTGGCAGTATTGACATCTCAGAAGAAATTTCTAAATCTCAATAAATCATGTAGATGTAGACCTTTTTTCAATGGTCAGTAGGTTATCAAAGTGATGGGAATTGAGCAGGAATATCTGGATCATCTGATCAGTCGAGCCTATCAATATAACATTTTTAAAATATAAACAAGAAAAGAGGTTATAAGTTTAAGAAGAAAGAATTTAGATGAAAGCTAGAGAACATTGCACTTGTGATCTGGAAATAATTTAGATGTGAGAGCTTGCAAACAACTGAACATGTCCTCTGTGTAGTAAGCTCTCAGAAAGAGCTAATGAGACATTTGTATATACATCAGAACAAAGGCTTAATTACCTCAGGGGGAGAGACTCTAGTCCAAGGTAATGTTTTTTAGATGTCTCACTGTATTATTTCTGTGCCTGATGACTGTGTAGAAAGTCACAGCTGATGTCTTCTACTGTCAGCTCCATTTTGAAAGTGATGGGAAGGAACACTTTCTTCTTGAGAAATATGAGGTCCTACACACAGCCTTATCCAAAACTAGCCATTTTGGTAAATACAGAAAATACTTTAAGGAACATTCAGCTTCTCTTGGGGGCCTGCTTGGGTGCTTGAGCAAAAGGCCCCACATGTTTAGTAACTGTATGGTGAAGCCATATGACATTGAATAGAAACTGAAGGGCACAGATAAGATATAAAAGATAAACAAAGGAAATGGTGAATTCTACCTGTTTACAGAATCAGCACTTCTTAAATAGAGAACCAGTTTGTTTTGGCAAAGAACTTTTTAGGGAAGTACTGAGAAGTGAAGTGTAAAAATACACATGTCTGAGCAAACCAATGGGCAGCTCCTAACCACCCTGAATTCAGAGAATTCAGCAGCCCTCACTGCTTCCTGATGTTCCATGGTCTTCAACAATCCTGGTCTTTTACCATCCTCCTCCTCTTGGTCCTCTGCCTGGTGCTCAGGGCATGAGCCAGATCTTTTTGCCTTGTGTTTGTGGAGACCTGTCAAATCTGATGGTAAAGAGTGCATCCATGGCCTGTTAGTGGGGTTTCAGCACTGATCTCATCTGCTCTCACTTGGAGAGGAATAAAGACCATATTTCTGTTTATATCTGCTCAGTTTAGTGAATACAGTGGAAGATGTTTACCCATTCTGCATGTAGGCACCTCCAGAGGTGGTGAAAGGTAGTGTGTACTAGTGAAAAGGTAATTGCCAGCTGGATCAAGAGGTATTTTAGACTTTACATTCCTGGCAGAATTAGTGGCTTGTAGGCACCCTGAATGACCTGGTGCAGTCACTCACGTTCCTGTTGCAGAGATTTACATGGTAAGAAATAAGAGTTGAGAATTTCTGTAGATCAATCCACTGCTGCTTGGATGTGGCCTTAGAGTCTGGGACATGCTTGAAGGCAGTGTGACTGTGTAGAGCTTTCTCAACCATCTCTGGGGATGGGATTTCTTCTCCACCAGTGTCAGCAGGAGGCACAGAAGAGTTTGTGGGGTAAAGTCTGGGAGACACAGTTCTGCAAATGCTGCCTCTGTGTCCTGCCCTGTTTTTCTGTGTGCCTTCATCTTCCTGTAGGGAGAAGGAACTGGGGTTGGTGAGCAGCAAATCTGCTGTGTACAGAGAACAAATTATGTAATTTTGGTGCAAGAGCTGGACTGTGCCTCCCCACAGGCTCTTCTATGCAGTTTCACATCTTGACATAAACAGTTTCAATCTTTAACTAGACATGCAGCATCAGGACAAAAGTTCTTTCATTCTTTTACAGTTCTAGACATGATGCTGTTAGCTAAGGACTGGAATTCTTGTTTTATTTGCTGCTTGTGGAGGCTCTGCCATGAATGCAGTAGCTGAAACACAGAGTTTCAGGCATGCAGTGAAATGTTAGGCTCATTTATACTTACTATCTTTCCAATCCTTACAGCTTTAATTCTTTCTAATAAGATCAGTAGATCTGCAGAAACTGATGAGCACCAAGTCAGGCAATTTTCTGTGTGCCACTTAAAAGCAGGCAAATGGATTTGTCAAGCCTTGTGTGACAGCTTGAATTGTTGAAAGTTCTGTTGAGGGTGTACTTTCCCTTCACTTTCACCCAGATGATGATTTGTGCTCTGCAACATGGATTAAGGGAATCACCATCAGTATTATGGATTTCTTCTTGAGACTGCAAGAGCTTAAGAGCTGTTGGAATCATCTCTCCTGAATGCATTTCATTTTGTTCCCCAGGTCTTGCAGTGGTATTTGTTTTCCAAGTTGCAGATTGTTGCAGATTGTCTCCTCAGGAGTTGAAATCAGTTAATGTGTCTTTAAAGCTTTATTCTCATGAGTTCAGCTTTGCAAAACTCTGCTGCATGAGCAGAAAACCACGCACGTGGTAGTTTCCAGGACAGCATGGAGGGGGTGTCTCTTGATAGCACTTTCTACTTCTGTTGTATTGCATTGACTTGAATTTAACTTCCTGGGGTGTCAGGACAGAAGATTGTTGGAGACTCAACAGATTAGTCTGGACACTTTTTGCCATCTAATGTTGAAGTGTTGATACATGTTTTCTTTACTCAGAGTCTTTTGCAAAGACTTATAGGTCCTCTCTCGATTTTTACAACAGATATTTCATAGCCCCAAGAGTAGATCCTTGGAGTCATCTATCTCAGGCTTGGCTCTCAAAAGAGTAATTCCACTGGATTGAAGAGGCAAGTGTTTGAAATTCAGGAGACTATAAAATTGATTCTTCCATAAAGAAGTAATTTGTGGTAAATGGTGTAGTCCTCTGGACAGCCATTCACTCATTTTATGTGACTGGGACCCTTGAAACATGGTCAGAAAGATTAGAGAAGGACATCTCTGATCTGTTATTTATCAAGCCAAGAAAACTTTCTTTTTGACGATACAGCATCTGGAAGCAGACCCAGCCAAACACACCATCTTACTCAAGGCTGCTGGGACCAGGGTAAATGCAATTTTAAGAAACATTTGGATAGTGTTGTGGAGTTTGCTAGAAGATTCTGAAATACTTTACCAGCTTTTCTATATTTAGTTGCACATTCCCTGCTGGGGAAGCAGGAAGGCACTGTGTTACTCCAGAAAGCATGTGGGAGATCTAGGCAGGGTTGCAGGGATCTGAATTCTGGCAAGGAAAATTGTCTGGTGTGAGTCTTCTCCAAGAAGTATCCTCCCAAGGAGATGTTAGTCACTCTTAGGTGACAGCTGGCATTTATTTATGTACTGTGTCCTTGCTCTGGCAGTCTCTGTAGACTGAGGAGGAAATCAGAACCCTCACTGGCCAAGGTGCTGCCTTCAAACAAAAGCAGTTACATAGTTAGCATTTAATAAAGCACAGCATTAGATTGAAAGACAAGCTGTCAATATATATCTGATTAGCTTCTATCATAATGCCATTTCTGATATTGGCCTTATTACTGTCCTTCCCCAGTGCTTCTAACAGCTAAAATACTTCTTCTTGAATATTTCATCTTGTTTATTATTACTGTGTGTGCAGCCCTTGAAGGTGTTTGCCCTTGGTCTCACAGTGCCAAGGCATCCTGAGAGACAGCAAAAGCAGCAATGTGGGTGGGGGAGCAGGTGCTGGGGGTGATGTTGTTTTGGGTTCTGCTTGTCACTTCTGTTGGCACTGCAGGGCTCCTGGCAACAGCAACCAGGTACCATTCATAACAAGCTTTGAGGTCTGGTGATTTTTGGAGGAGTTTTGAATGAGTTAGAGATGGGACTTTTGAGGTTTTTTTGATGATGTGGTTTATTTGTTTATTTTTACAGAGGTAGGAAGGGTGGGTTTGGTTTACATCAAGATAGTATGGTTTAGAAGGTTATAAGACTCTTAGCTGTAAGACTTTTTAAGGAGTTACTGATTAATAAAACACTGCCAACAAGGATATTTATGTTTTTGACTGTTTGAAGCTGAGAAGTGATATACAAAAGATGCACAAAGACCTAATCTTTAAATATTTCATTTTATGGACTCATGCTACAGTGTAAGTTTTCTTAGCTAATTATGTTATGACACACAAACCTACAGTACTGCATTTTAATTTCTTTGTTTATCTTTGTAGCTATTTTTTCTTAAATATCTTAAACTCTAAAACTCTAAACTTTCTTTTGTTTAGCTTATTACATTTCTGCTTTAAACTATGAATCTAGATTTTTTGGCACTTAAATTTGGAGGCTTTTTCTAAGGTCTCAGATTGAATCCTGTGGTTAATTTTATGCTTTGGCTTAACAGGCCTAAAGTTCTGAGAGTTCCTTGCATTTCAAATTCAGTGTGTTTTCTCTTCCAGGCAGATTTACTGCAATCTTTGAAAAAGTGATAAGTGTTCTTGATAAACCTTGATAAAGCTCATTGCTACATCAGCATTTGTTCTTGTTAGATATGAGCCCTTAGATATTCCAAATGACCTTTCCAGATATGTTCTTTTGAGGAGATACAGCTCATATACTCTTCATAATAAGCTATTGTTCTTATTATTTCATCAGAATATAAATGGACAATGCACTTTGTAAGGTAGTAAAATATATTCTCTGCCCCCAAGAGCTTGCTTATAAGCAGAAATAGTCAAAAATGGAAATGAAAGGATAGGATTTATGTAAGTCAAACTAGGCAGTAGCTCAAGTCTTGTTTTGTGGTTATTTCAGTATTTGTATGCTCACTGATTACATGATAGGTGCCTGTAATGAAAACAACCATCACAGTGTTTTAAATGTTAAATATTTTTAGAGAAAACTTGAAATAAGCTGAAATAGCAGTGATTTCATTAACATATCCAAACAGTAGAAATCAACATGAAAATTCAATTTTAACATGTCTGAGTTAGAAGAAATAACATCATATACCTTTTTTAATATTTGTAAAATACAATATAATGGGTAAACAGGATTCTCCTACAGAGTTATTGGTTTCCTTATGTCACATTCAGATCACTGCAAGCAGTGAAGCCACAAAACAGTTTACAGTGATGTACAACTACTTGGAACATGGAGAGCTTAGAAACATGTTTAAAACCTGTAATTTATCACATTTTAGTTTGTCTTAGCCAAACAAAATCTATTGCAATAACATACAACTTTAAAGGTTGAATTGCTGTGGGATATTGAGTTTTCCTGAAGAGCTTTAGAAAGATTTGCACTGAAAACTGCCTTAGCCATAGTAAAGAAGAGTTAAACTTTTATCACTGTCACATTGACAAGTCTCAGCCTCCCATTAATGCAGCTGAGGGGGAACTGGCTGCAGCCATGGCATTATGTTCACCTTCCACCCTCCCCTCCCACATGGAGGCCAGGGGATGCCCCAAAGAAATGAAAATTGATGGCTCCTCCAGTAGCTAAAGCCTCTCTTGGCTCTTGTTGGTTCCTAAAATGAGGAAGGAATTAAATAGGAAGATTGGTTAATTGTCACCTTCCCTAACGAGCAGGCTTTTAGTAGCCTTGTGCTTTGAGCTGAGGAAACTTGAAGACATGCTGGTGCAATAATAAGGATAAAGCATTTCTCTTTATTATGGTCAGTTACTGCTAATCTCCTTTTAGAGTTTTAACAGGGATTTATAGGGATTCATTTGTGGTTTAGATTTGGAGATAATTAAGTACCTTTCTGCTGCAGAGAAGAAATGGAGAGAGAATTGGCTCAAAGCTAGAAAAAGATTCCTGTACTGTCACATGCATTAAACTTCCTTTTATTTGGTTGTCACCCCAATAGGAATGATTAGTGGGCTGTAAAGAAAAAAAAGTATTGCATTACATCTATTAAAGCATGTTTTATATGTAACAGTAATTAAAATATAATTGAAATCATGAGTTCTTCTAATTATTGGCTTTACATAATGCATAGTTAAAGAGAGAGCATCTATAAATGTGTCTTTTTTACACATCCAGAAATGGTTTGCTGGCAGCATTTTAATTAAAGATGGATTAGCTAAAATGCAGTTTAATCATTCTGTCATCAAAGGATTTAGACCTCGTTAATTAGCTGTTGATAAATAGGTTTAAAGTACAAAAAATTTAATTTAAAATATGCCAGTTGTGATCTAGAATTATTAGAGCTGGAAATGGAGCAATGAGTCTCAGAAAGATCTGTGCCATCTCTTTCCTTAATATTAAATTAAATATGAAATGTAGGCCAGTGCAGAACTTTGTTCTGCCTTGTTAGTAATGGATGTGATTCCAAGGGGTCTTTGGAATTGAGGAAGAATTAAACCAGAGACTCTTTTTAATGATCTTGCCTTGCAGTGCAGCACTGGGATCCATTTTCCATTTATGTATTTAGTAAGGATTGAAAACTATTTGAAAAATCTTTCTGCTCTGGAGAGTGGATGAAAACAAATCCTGTTGAAGGGTTTCTAGCTCCTCCTTGCTGCAGGTATCAAAATATCAAGGAGCCATGATATTGTCTGAAAAATCCTTTCCTTAGGATTTTTTCTCCTGAGAAGCTGAGAGGCCTCAGAAACAAAATGCAAACAATGGTTATCTGCTGCTGTGGAATGCAACAGGTGGATCTGTGAATTGGTCTCATGTGGTTGTTTCTAATTAATGGCCAATCACAGTCAGCTGTCTGGATGTCTCTGTCAGTCACAAGCTTTTGTTATAATTCGTTATAATTCCTTTTTGTATTCTTAGCCAGCCTTCTGATGAAATCCTTTCTTCTATTCTTTTAGTATAGTTTTAATATATATCATAAAATAATAAATCAGCCTTGTGTAATATAGAGTCAGATCCTCGTCTCTCCCCTCATCCTCAGGGCCCCTGCAAACATGGTCACACAGAGGAGCAGAGCAGAGGAGCTCTCTGCCTTGGTGCAGCCAGGCTGGCAGAGGCAGGGGCAGCAAGGAGCACGGGCAGTGTGGGCTCAGCACAGCACAGGAGCAGCTCCCACCTTGTCCTGTGCTCCTGGTGCCAGTGCTGAACCTGCCATGGCAGAGCAGGGAGCTGACCCCTGTCCCTGCTGGGGCATGGGGGCTGTGGCTCTGCAGGCAGCAGGAGGTCATTCACATCAGCTGGGTTCCATCCCCTGGGCTGCTCTAATCACAGCTGGAACTCCAGCCATGGCCTGTGGGAACCCAGCACATCCCTCTGGCTGTCCAGGATGGCCAGGACCCCTGCCAGGGGCTCAGAGACCCTGGCACAGAGCCCAGAACACCTGTGGGTTTGATTATGACCCATGGAGCAAATTACCAGCCTTAGATGAAGATCAGCAAGGCACAACAGTTTAGGTAGAATGATAGTGAAGTTATCATGGGGTGGAAAAATAGATTTTGGGGTTTTTGGTATGGGGGTTCAGGGGGCAAGATGGAGGGATCTGGGTGTGTCCAGCCTTTCTCCTTCTTCTTCTTGGCCTCCATCTTCTGCTGTGCTGGTGGCACTCACAGATTGGTTTAGAGTAGAAGCTCAGTGTCTAACACAGGTGATGGGTATTGGGAAGGAATTGTAAACATTGTACAGGTAGTTTTTAGTATAAAGACATAACCCTGCCCTGGGGGCAGGCAGAGTGCCTGGAACTGTCCTGCTGGATGGACCTGGCAGGGCAGGAGAAAGAATTTTATAGATAAGGAACAATGAACAACCTTGAGACTGAGAAATGAAGAGCCCTGACTCCTCCATCGAGTGCCAGGCTGGGAAAAGAGACTCCCCACTTTTCTCGGGGTCACTCTGAGCAGCCAGAGACCCTGACCATGGCCATGTCCCATTCTAGGCAGGCTTTTTCTGTCCATCACCTGATGGGTTCCTGGCCTGGCTGTCCCATTCCTGTGGGGAATCCTCAGCTGTGTCCCTGTCCCAGCCCCTGTGCTGAGCTGGCAGCTCTGCAGGAGCAGAGCCAGCAGAGCACACACCTCCTGCCTCTGAGCCTCTGCCTACCAAAAACCAGGGCAGGTAGACCTTGACTTACAAGTCTGTCAGAGTTGACATTCAACCTTGTTATTATGAATATCTTAATCAGCTCAATTACTATGAAATTACTATGAAATATGAATACTAACTGTATTTCAACAGGATTGATAGTTAAAGATTTCAGTAGTGTAATAGTCATAATATTTGAATCCACAATCAACTGGGTTTTATACAGATGAATCAAACACTTCTGACAAGTGATACGTGAATTTTTTGAGTAGAGTTAAAAGAGTTTCAGGAAAATAGTAATTTGACAATCATACCTGAAGACATTTTTAAAGGTTTCTTACGTGTTAATTTGAAGACTGACTTACTGAAGAGTGGTATTTACAGAGCATTCTTGGTAACTGTTCTATCTCTAGGGCACCCGTTCCGTTGTCCTGCCAATCTTCTGCAAAAGCAGCAGCTGAGTAGGAGGTTACAGGCTTACATAATCATTGTTTGCATTTGAATATTGGTAATGAAGTGGCTTAGCTGAACTCCTGTGAAAAAGCATAACTTGATGAATTTTCAGAGTCAAAGAGATGTGGCACCAGTGTAGAATCAGATGAAAGGCAAATCAAGTGAGAGTGTCCATATGCACTTCTTTAAAATCACATCTTTGAAAGCTCTTGCCCTTTCCTCATACTGGAAAAAGAAAAAAAAATGGACTAAATTCCATTTTTTCCAACAGTCCTGTTAGAAAAAAACTTACATCAGTCTGTCTGGAAGGGAGAAGGGAGAAGGGGAGATTGCTCCACAGGAAGTCTTAAACTGCTGCAGTATCAGAAGTCATGTTCTCTGACTCAAAAATCATTCAAAAGTTCTAGATTTGCAAATTGATGGGGGAAAATTTTCCTCATGTGGAATAGATAAAAGAAAGAGCTATGAAATTAAAAAACAAAAAGGAAATGTCTCTGTGTGTGAGGAAAATGCAGTTCCTGATTCTCCAAATTCTCCAACCCATTTAGCTTAGACAAAAGGATGAATTATCAGCTCATGTTATATAAGCTCTTCAGTTATTCTTTACATAAGACAGGTAATTTATAATTCCCAATTATGCAATTAAAATGCTAATTACCCCTCACCTAAACTCTCTGTTCTTGAACTGATATTATCAATTACCTTCAATCATTGCAAATCATATATGACATATGTGACAGTGCTGAGTTCTGTATTATTTATGGACTTTGTGTTTCGTGTGTCTCTGGTTTCCAGGTAGTATTAATGGCTTTACCTTGATAGATTTGGCTTCCTGAAGGAATGGTATTCCTTCTGATCTGTGTTGTTTTGTATCTTAAAATATATCAGCATTTTACGGTAATCTTACCCTCTGTTCCTGCCCTGAGCTCTGGCTTGTGATCCATTTTAGTACAGAGAAGTAACACACTTAGAAATCCCAATATGAATTATTTATTACAGAGGTGAGCCCACTTACTTCTGTGCTGCTTCTACACAGCTCTCCCTTCCTTCATAAATGTTCTTACTGTATTTACATTAATGTACTGCCAGTTTCCTGTGTCATACTTGCTTGCCAAAGTTACATTTCTTCTGTCCCTGCTGAACTCAGGCAACATTGGTCACTTTTAAGGTTCTATTATTATGTAGCATTTGCTGCACATAAAGAAAAATAACTTATTTAAAGAAAACACAGCATAAATAAGAACAGAATCTAGCTGTTAGAGTTCAGAAGGATCAACATTTTTTTTAAATCATATATTATTTCTGTTTGTGCATGATACAAATTAGGACAATTGTAAATAGAGATGCTTCAAAGTATAGCTCCTGTCAGTATATCTGGTTGATAGTAAGCTTCAGCAGCTCTCCTCTCTGAGCATGCAGAATAACCCAGCCAGGAATTTTAATCTAAAATTTTCATTTGGAGTAGTGTAACCAGTTAGTTTAAGAAGTCAATGCACACAAGTGGTTTTATTTCCTGTTGTTAATGGATCTGCAAGTTCTGTTCTAAACAATTTCCAGGCAGAAGTCATTAAGTGTATTGTCTCCAAGGTGAAGAATAACTTTGCTCATCTGCTCATTGTGCTATTTTTCTTGTTTGGCTGCAAGTTACTAATCCATTGTTTGTTCATTAATAGTAAGTTGGATTATTCCTCCTAGATTTCTCCACTCTATTTTATTCTTTTGCAATGAAGTACTGACTTGTTGTTGTTTTTGTATTAAAACAACCTCAGAGATGTCTTGCAGTACTGCTGTGTGCTGTTGTGAACTAAATGAAAATAGGATTAGATAGGCTAAGCCTTTAAGCATCGAGTTGCCCATGGAAAATAAATTACATTAGCAGAGTAAGTAGGTTAACAAAGAAAAATGCTCTCTTTTTAAAAGCCTCACTATGTGTAGTGTGGGATTAAAGGAAGCACTGCTCACCTTGTTCCTGTATTCACTGATGGGATGTTACTGACACCGTGTCTTCTTTCCTCTGAGCATCTTTCAGTCTAGCTTGATGTTAATATAAATGCTTTAGTAATCATTTGCAAATTATATTTACTGTGGTTCAACAATTTTGTGGGGTTTGTGCTTTATAGCTTTCTTACATGGAGATTTTAGTGTGTCTAAATGATCAAAATAATGGCTCTCAATCCTGGTATAACTGGAGAGATCAGCTTTGGAATATTTGGCCTTTTGTGAAGGCTTTAGAAAGACTTTGGATTTTAGGTTGTATCATGGCTATGCTTCATATTTACACCATACAAAAACATAATGGCACGTTCTAGTTGAAATTCAAAAGCAATTCAGTGCACAGGTAACTAACAGATATTCACCTACATTATAGTAGAGGAAATGTGTTGAATTTAAATGTCTGTATAGAGGCTTTGCCCCAGAGGTCCCGGTTGTCCTTGATGGGCTGCAGCTGTGACCAATGAAGAGAACTGGGATAAAAGGGGGAGGGTTAACCAGTCAGGGAGAGCCTTGGAGGAGCCCTGAATTGAGAGAGAACAACATGCAGAAGGGGTCTGTGCTGTGAAGATCTGCAGCCATGAGAACACACCAAGGTGGTATGGACTCTAGAAATCTGATAACAACAGTATGGGACTCTAGAAATCTGATAACAGCTTTATGGGACTCTAGAGAAATAGAACAACAACGATTGGTGACCCCGACATGATAGTTGGTAGAAGATGAGGCAGCCAAGAGCTGTGAAAGAACATAGCCTTTGGGTCAAGGAGCTGTGAAAGAGTATGGCCTTTGAGCAAGGAGCTATGTGTGTTGTACATGGCCTTTGAGTCATGGGGAAATATGTGTGTTGTACTTGAATATCATCTAAATATCTCTATGTAAAACCTGGTTCTGTAAGTAAAAGAAAAGGGGGAAATATAGTAGAGGAAATGTATTGTACCTGAATATCTGTATAGAGGCTTTGCCCCGGGAGGTCCCGGTTGTCCTTGATGGGCTGCAGCTGTGACCAATGAAGATGAGTGGGATAAAAGGGGGTGGGTTAGCCAGTCAGGGAGAGCCTTGGAGGAGCCCTGAACTGAGAGAGAACAGCATGCAGCAGAAGGAGTCAGTGCTGTGAAGATCTGCAGCCATGAGAACACACTGAGGAGGTATGGGCTTTAGAAATCTGATAACAACAGTATGGGACTCTAGAAATAGAACAACAACACTACATCTTCCAATTGCAGTCATAAAAATAAAAGAAGGAACTACAGAAAATTCTCCCAAGTCCTGTCCAGAACTCCCTGAAGTTACTGTGATTTCCAGTTTGTAGTTCAAACCCTCCTGCTTGCATTTCAAGGGCTATGTTAAAAGAATACCATTTTTGAAGTATACAAAGGTTTCTTTTTATTAGGAGGCAACTTTCTTAAATATCTGTTTTCAATAGAAACACTATAACGAGGTACTGACCTACAAGTGTCCTTGATCTTCTGTACTTGTACTCTTCACAGGGCAGCCTGACAGCAGATCCCTCTGATACACAACCTAAATTTGGGTTCTACTGCCATTATCCACAAGTGTTCTAGATGCAGTACCTGGCAATCATGAGCAGGATTATTCAGGGCTTTTCTCTCTCTTGTCAGAAACCATGGGATGAGTAATTGTCCCTCCAGCCTCAAGTGATGTGCATGTCTCATTGTGCAGCACTTGGCTGCAGTCACTGAGGGTGTGGGACCATCACAAGGTCACTGAGCAATCTATTGAGCAGTGTTACAGAAATTTGGCAAGGATTTAAATATTTTTTGCTCAGATATTCTTGCTTCTTTTAGTTCCTTCTGTATCTCTCTTTTCTCCATGTTTATCATGCTTTCTGTAATTGCATTTCTTACTGGTTTTGTAAGATACAGGTCAAAATGCTCAATTGGATTTTTATTTAAAATTTGAACCTTTTTGATCTAGAAGTGTCTTGGTTTCAGGAGTGAATAGCTGAGAAATGCCAATGTTGCTTTTTTATAAAGCAATATTTGCTTTATAAAAAAGCAACATTTGAGTTATATTTCTTACAACTCAAGAAGAGCTGATGATAAGAAATTAAATTAGAGATTATTGATGTGCTTCTTTTGGAAATAAAAATAATGCTGCTGAGTGTGCATGGATGTGTTGTATTCTAGTATGAGGAAAAACTGAAAATAAGCAAAATGTGAGAGCAATCAATACAGATAGTTCTATTCCTCCTGCTTTATGTGTCTTTATTTTGTAAATTCATTTAAATTAGGACAACTGTTAACATTAAACTACCTTGGTTAATGTAATTTCTGTTCATAGCACACACATGATTGTAATTGTCAAATCTGTGTTAGATGGCAGTAGAAGCTGGACCAAAGATGACCATAAAACACAAACATCATTTTTGGATAATTTATCAGAAAAACTGTTCATAGAAGCTTTCACTTTAATGGCTTTTTAGGCTGTTTGGAAGTTGAGGCTCTTTAAGCATTCTGGAGATTTGTTTACATGTAAGCACTACTCCATAGGATCTGAAATACAGCGAGTGTATACTTGTTCTGTTATTTCTATTGGTGAATAACCCATTATTTCTGAGAGTTTTCTTCTCTCCAGTCAGCACAGTCAGTGAGACAGTTGAGTCTCAGCAGAGCAGTGGGGTTAACATTATCTTGTGCCTCAGCAAATTTGGAAGGAGGAGAAATTCACTCATGTCATATTTACTTGAGTTGATGGTGACTTATTCTTGGGGTTTTTTTAATTGATGGGAAAAACAGTGAGTTTTTAAAACTGCCTTAACTCTCTGCATATTGTCAGTCAAAGACAATGATGGTTTTGACAAAAAAAAAAAAAGAGCACCAAACCCAGGATGTTCATTTTACACAGTAACAGCAACAAACCAATTGTGTCCAAAGCAGTGCACAGCCCATGCCTAATAAAGCCTCTTATTTGGCCTTATCATAAAGCAGAGCACTAGGGCTCAGGAGCTCAGTCCCTGGGTAGGGACCGGGTGCCCGAAGCTGGCTCACTCATGCCAAGACCGCAGGGCTGCCATCCAGCAAGCATGGTGATTATCAGCTCTATAGTGATTGCAAGCTCTCAGGATTTCAGCTCTGCTTGCTAGGTAGTGGTGCCCTGGGCTGGAGGCTGCAGCAGATGGAGAGAGAGAGGAGAAGGAGAAGGCGCAGGCTGTTCCACGGAGATGGCTTTGTTTGGGGAGGTCCGTGAAGGGTCTCTGCTCTTCTTCTTTCTCAACTAATGGGGTACAGTATGCTTCTTTTATAGGGTTGGAAAGGATCCAAGCTTGACCAATGGGTAAGGGGTTAACATGACATTGCCTTATAGGATTACAGAGATAGGTTAGGGGGTGGAGGACAAGAAAACAGGAATTTTCTTTTGCTGTTTCAGCATTCCTATTGTTCATATCCTCCATGGTGCTTTTCCTAAATCTATAGGGTTTACTACACATGCCAGCTCTAGCAAAGCTTTCTGCATTTACAGGTGACATGTGACAATGTCACAGTGGTTGGTCTGTGTACACCACTGAGGCCATCCTTCCATGGGAGGTGATACACACACCCTCTGCAGAAATACTGCCCAAATAAACATGGCATGAACTTTGAATCCTGTGCAAGGAGAAGAGCAAGAGCTGCTTCATTTCTGTACCTCTGCTGGTGGCGTTAGAAGCTCAGGGTAAAGCACCCAGCACCAACATAAAACTGACTGAACACACATATCCTCCAATCCAAACCACCAGGAGGAGCTCAGGATGCAATGTTTGCAATGGATGCAGAGTGCCAGATTAAATTATATTCCATCCAACTATTTCAGCCTCTGTACTTTCCTGTTGCTCTTATGGATGAAGATTCCTGCAGAGTGTAGAAAGTGAAATCTTAGTGTGATAAGTCAAGTACAGAATCTGCATTAGCTTCAGTGGAGCTGAGACTTTGCCTTCAAAGTCCTGGTACTTCTCTAATTCTACATATATTCTTTCTAGCTTTGAAAAGCCAGCCTTTGTCATCTTCTTTGTCATTTATCTGTGCCATATCATACAAGGATGTTGGCTGTCTCTGATGGCAATTTTGGATTTTTTTCCCAATTGCATGAAGTCATACCCTGAAAAAGTAAATTCAAAAAAGTGATGTGAGTAGTTTTACTAGCAGGAAACTCATCACCTGGCAAAGTTGTACCATCATCAGCTCAATCACACAGATGGCCCCTTCTTTCTTGGTCTTAAAAGGAAGTCCATGATGTTTAATGAAAAGAGAAACAAAGTTCAGACAACAGCTGGATTACACAATGCATGTCTTAATTTATTTATTGTTTTTTACTGCTAGTCAGGGAGTTCTGCAAGAGGTGACTGCCATTACTGGCTGCATAGTTTCATATTAATTGCAACTATGAATATATGATCAGTTATCATATGGAAAAATAAACCTTGCTATCCTGCATCACTGATGATGAAAAGATATTTAGGACCTTCATATTTCATTTTTACATTTCATTTTTAAGCTCTTTTTAAGGTTACTGAAAGTTGCTGTCTAGAGGACATAGTTTATTCAGTCATTTAAGGTGAAGGGTCAATAAAATACTCTAAAAGTTGCTTCCTAAAGTGTAACTATACATATATAACAGTAGATTTATTGTGCAGAATGTTTCTGTACAGTGTCTTGTCTCAGAGAGTAAAGCCTGCCTGCAAGCAAATGTTTCCATATGAAATGTCCATTTCTGTGAAATTACGTCTGTGTCAGAAGAAATGACAGCTTAGGTGATACATTTTATCAGCTCAGTTTAGTGATATCTCCGCTGGGTTCTCACCATGTCAGAGTTTCTCCTTAGCTTCTCTGGCATTTGACCTCCTCATTGCCATCATTCATTTGTGGGCCAAAACAAACTTAGTGTTTTCTACCTTGTAAACCACCACAGTATTTTGAACAGAAGAGAGATCTTGTAAACAGGGTGTCCCTCCACTGAGTCTCTAAATGGAGGCTTTTCTTTTTTCATATGTGATTAATTTGTATGTTTTCTTTTGTTTCTCTTTAAATACTGTAATTTTGTGTAATTTTAAAATCCAGTTTAGATTTACAAGCATGTAATGTCTTTAATGTCTTTTGAATTTGAATTGTGTTCTGTGGCTCACTGCTGAAGAAGGACAAAATCACAACATCTCTATTCTTTGAATAGCACCATTATCATTCTATGCTGATGAAATTATTTCAGTATTACAAGAAATGAGGTTTTGGAATTCATTCAGTATTACAGGGAATTGGATTGTAACTAGAGCATATTTCAAAAAGAATAAAAGGATCCATGATATGTGCTTAGCTTGTAAAGCACCTAATCCTATATTAATTGTGCTTTGGGCAAATCTGCCCTCATCTGAAGGGGACTTTGACAGTGAAGATGAAAATATTGTAATGCTTTTTAAGGCCAAACAGCTCCTCCAGCAGGATGGCAGTGAAAGAGGAGTTCCACAGGCTGCTCTGCCTGCCCTTCCCTGCCCCAAGCACACACAAAAGCAAGCAATGCTGTGTTGTACTGTCCTTTATAGGCTGCAGGACACTTGGCCTCATGTTACCACAAGATCTTCTTGCTCTTGGGATTGAGTTTGTGTTAATTTTTTTCCCCATGTTTGGACAGGGAAAGATCATAGAGGCATTTAGGTACCACGATCTGAAATTGAGTAAGCCTTATGTTTTCTCTGTGTCTGTTGTGCTACAGACAAGAAAACATGAGGGTGTCCATTCCAGCCCAGGTGGAATGTGATGCAGAAAGGACGTGGTTTATGTGAGGGGAGAGCTCTGCTGCCTTGTCTGGAGAGTGAGCATCACAGTCAGATGCAAATTAGGGTTAGGGGATATTTAATTCAGTTTCCACCACAAGGTGTCTGTGAGGTGGTAAATGGAGAGGACTTCTGCTGAAATTATTTTTGAGGGCTTTGACCAGTCTGGCAAGCTCCTTCCTCTGTGAAGGGCTGGGTGGACTTCACTTTTCCTGACTCTACATGACATAGATGGAGGGTAGCAGGATTGAAAAGGTGATCATGGATGTGATTGTGTGCCTGAAATGCAGCAATGCAGTGATTTTCTCAGTTCCACTTTGGAGAGTTTGGCCAGCTTTACCAGCTTCAGCATTTTTGCCTGTTACCATCCTGTTTGTTCTGTGGTCAGATGAAGTCTCTTGCCAACAGTAATTTCCCTTTTGGTGTGGAGCTGTAAGGAAAGCAATTGCCATTTGAGGTCACTGAGCTGCACTGGAGGCCTCTCCTCTGCTGCAGAGCTGCTTAATGGCTCTGTGGAACTCACCTGCAGCTCTGCAGGGCTGCTGAGCTGTGCACGTGGGGCACTTGGAGTGTTCAGCTGAGCACAAATAGGCAGAGATTGGGGACTTACACCAACACAGCTGTACTCAAGCAGAACTTGTTTTTCTACCTGTCTTGGGGTGATTTTACAGAAATCAATAATCACCACCTTTGTTTCTTTGCAGCCTGTTCCAGCACTACTGCTACACTCGAGGTGGCATGCGCCACACCTCCTACACTTGCATCTGTGGCAGGTAAGAGGATGATTTACACTGAACTCTGCAGGCTTTATAGTCAGCTTCCCCCTGGATGTTTGTAAAATTGGTCCTTTTAGGCATGCCATGTGTTTGCAAATGGCACCAGAGTGAGTTCTGACCTGTTTGCACTGGAAAAGACAAAGAGAGGTAGGTGGTTACCTGTGTCTCCTGAAGACATAACGTGGTAATAGAGTTTGCTGCACTCCAGAGGTTCCCCAATGGCTGCTCCTGCTGCTGCCAAGATCCTGTTTATGCTCACCCCTGTGCTGCACTTGGCTTTTTTTGTTAAATAGCACCATGGAGAGGGGCTTTACAGCTATTCTCTGTTGCTCAGAAATACTTTCTTTGAAATACACCTTAAGCATTTCTTATCGTCCTCTAAATTCTTTGTCTCAAAGATTAGGAAACAGTTAAACTAATCTTCTTGGAATTTGGAATTTTTTGCTCTCTCTGCTTCTTGCTGAACAGCTAGTGTTGAAGGTTACTGTATTTGGGAAAGTAGTATAAAAGTTCTCCCTGCAGTTGTAGAAATGCACAAGAGAACAGTGTGGCACACATGCTGAAGAACAGCTGTGTGCTTCATGCAGAGATTAATCTTACTTAGTGGAATTAATCTAATCAGAGATGTATGACAGTGAAATGAGCCATATATGTTGGTATATATGTTCCACTTGTTCTGCTGCTACTCAGAAGTATTTGCCCTACACTGAAGTCACATACACTTACAAAAGATAATTTTTATGTTAATGACAATAATTCTATGTTGCTTTGAAGGTAATAAGAACAATTAGCACCTTCACTTCTTTCTGCAGTTTACTCAATTGCTTATTTGTAAATGCAATTTTCCAATTTATATGCAAAATTGCAGCAGGAGCATGAGCGGTTTTATGGCAAATTGTGTATCTAAATTGTCTGAAAAGTTTCCTGGTTTAAGTACCATTGTATAACTTGAGAATTAACATCCCAGTGAAATGAGACTCCATCTCTAAGCTTTTGTCACAGACAGTGATGATGTGATTTTCAAAGCCATGCAGACTTCACACTCACTTGGAGTGGATCAGAACCTGTGTTTGGGTGCTGGTGGCCAAATCACTTTGCTAAAGCTACAGAAATGTCTGGTCAGGGTTTGTGTGGTGGGGACAGGCTGAACTCTCTACAGGACTGCAAACCCAGGACCTGCATCACCCCCAGGAGGAGGAAAGCTCCAACAGCAGCTCGGAACTGGGTGCCCACAGGAGCTCCCTGGGTGCCCTGTCCTGCTCTGCAGGGATGGGCGTGGAATTAGAGTTGCCTCTGAGCTATTGAAGGATTTAAATCACAGAGAAGGGCTGTCCTTGGAATGCCATATCCAAAAAACCATTTTTTTATTAGCAGCTGCCATTGTATCCTACCACTATTAGTACAGCCAAACCTGATTTAAAAAATATAGTTACATGAGATAGCAATTTACAGGCAAAGGTCTTTGTATTCTATGTTCTGACTATGAGTGATGAAGTAAGAATGAATAATATTAACAGTTTTAAGCTAGCTCCTAATAAATGAATTAATTCAATTAACATAATAATGGCAAAAATAATAGACATTTTTTAATGCTGTGAAAATGTCATGCATTGTAAATATTTCACTTAACTACATTTACAGCTAAAAATAGCTTTTGCAATTAAGATTTTTGAATGTTTTATTCTATTCATGCTGAATTTTATATTTTCCTGAACACTTAAAATGGGCATATTTTGACAGGATCTTTCCTTTTTAGATTAGAGGCCTGATAATATTTTCCATAGAAAAGAATAATCCTTTTAAATAAAAAACAAGTTTGTTTGTTTGTTTTTTTAATATGCTGATTAAGCTGAAAATCAGGAGTAATCAATACAATATTTCAGTACAGAAATAAATCACTTGTCATGTGATGGGTGCATTTAGTTATTGCTGTCCCTGTGCACTGTTACATTCTTGAAGAGCTGCTAAATGAATATTTGCTGGATGCTCAGCATAGTCCTGTTCTTAAAATATTGCTGACATTTCTCTTCTTTCTTCTAATGATTTGTTTTCAGGATGCTTTCTGATCTCAAATGCATCTTGGGGGATTGTTTTCCTTTGCTAGTAATCAGAATCTCTTGCTACGTTTTGCATTCTCAGTGGTGTTAATTTGCAGCTCTTCTGCTGCTTTGTGCAATTCTTTCTGGAACAAACATGTCTTTGACACCAGTTAGAAGCAAGTTATTAAAGGAATAAAAATGGATACACAGGAACCTCTTGGAGGATTTTTGAGGTTGGCTGCCTGAAGGTGAGCATTGGCATCCTCATGTGTGGTGATTTTCAGAGGTGCTGACCAAAAGAAGGCAGGAAAGCCAGTGATCCTCACCTCCCACAGCATTTCATCATAAACTGCAACTTGGCACTCCAGTGCTGGACCTTGCAACTGTTGCCTCTTGGAAAGAAGGAAGTAGCTTCTACATGAAGGCTCATTTGCTTTCATTTGCTTGATTGATAAAGTTCTGGAATGTTCTGCCCAGGGAGGTGGTGGAGTCCCCATGCCTGGGTGTGTTTAACAAAGCCTGGATGTGGCACTGGGTGCCAGGGTTTAGGTGAGGTGTTGGGGCTGGGTTGGACTCCATGCTCTTGAAGGTCTCTTCCAGCCTGGTCATTCTGTAAATTCTGTGCTTTGCCAGTGGCTTGGGGTTTTATTTGACTTGTTTTAAAGCCACCTTGAAAGGCTTACTGAATCAGTGTGAACAATTTCTGGCTAACGGTAGCATTTACCTTGTGGGTACACATCATTTCTGCAGCATTGCTCCAGAAGTATCTTCCTGCCTTCATCTCAGGACAGGGGTAAAGATGCAGCCTGCAGGGGAGATTGGATGTGCTCTTACAGGATCCCACTGGAGGTTTCCATATGTCTGTCTTAATTTGGGTCAGTAGTGCATGTCTGAGTCAAGCTCTCCCACTCATCCTCAGCTGCAGGGCCTGCTCAGAGCCAGGGGTCAGTCCTTCAGTGCACATGCTGGTTTGGTTTTGGGGGAAAAGCACTTGGGGAGCTTTCAAGAGCAGGTTGGCTCTGCCTGGTTGCTAATGGGTGGTGAGCCCAGGGTGTCTGCCCAGAGCCAGCCAGGGGAGCAGACCTGCTCATGCCAATAAATCCCTGGAATGCAGATGGTGTGCAGATCTGGTCTTCAGCACCAACTGTGCTCTCTGTGCTGTGATCCCCTGTGTGTGACAGAGCCAAGATGTGCCTGACAGATCAGGAGCCTCCAATGCCAAGAAAGATTGTGCCTGCTTAACGCTTCACCAACGGTGCTGAAAAACAGATCCTTCATGCAGCTCCCCTCACAGTTGGTGCTGAGCCTAACAGAAATATTTTGTAAACTAAAACCTTTACATTAAAATGTGCAAAAGAAACCCCTCATCTTTGTATCTGCAATGTGTTTTGTTGAAAGCATTTGTACAGTTGTCAAATTTGAGTATATGACTTATTTATGCACTGGTGTGGTGTTTGTCATTGAGGGTGCCAGCACATCTTGGTAAGTAAATGAGCTATCTGCACATACATAAGCATGGACTCATGCCCTTAAGGTTCATGATAATTAAAAAAAAATATATATATATTTTTATATATATTTTTATATATATTTTTATATATATTTTTATATATATTTTTATATATATTTTTATATATATTTTTATATATATTTTTATATATAAATATATGCATGTGCTGTTTGATTCTCCTACTTCATCCCCAGTATTGGAGGGAGATAAGGAATAGTATCTGCAGCTGAAATCCTGGCAAACTGCTGTGGAGTATGGATGTGCATGCCAGCTGTTGAGATGGAGACAATACAAAGCAACACACCCCATTTTCAGAAGGCTTCAAGCTGTTTTTATTCTAGCATGCATCTTTTTATACATTCTTTCAAAGCTCATAAGTTTACACTTTACTCATTGGTCAGAAGAGACAAAAAAGTGCTTACTGGAATAGTTAGTTGCAGGTTTCTCTTATTTATCCTTTTTTCTTTCTTGGTTTCTATGTCAATGACCTTGATAGAAAATTCTTTCAGGGGTAAGCATGGATCCTCTCATCAAACTTCTCTCTGGCTCACAGAAGTCTCTGTAAAACCTCTTCCACAGTTGGTGCTTTTTATTGTTTCCTGTGTTTTACCTTGAACAGCAAACAGTGTTATGCAAGGTCATTCCAGTTCCTTCCACATGCCATCCTCCCAGGGTTTTAGCCCTGCACGTGGGAAGCAGCTCCTGAGGCAGGGGTGCTGCTGACAGAGCAGGGCAGGGGCAGGAGCTCTGCTCCCCTGTCCCCTGCTGGGAGAGCTCAGCTGGAGCACAGCTCCCACTGCTCACCCTGCCTGCCACAGACACCTTTGCTTTCCATTGCACTCCATTGCTCTATTACAGATCTTTTCTTCAGATAGAGCAAACTAATTTTGAAAGTGTCCTGGTGTGGAAAATATTCCAACAGTGCCCAGGAGACAGAACATCTCAGGAAGAAGTTTATATCTGTCTTCATATTGTATACAGGCTTTCTGGGTCCATTTTTAGCTATCTGCACAGCTGCAGAGGTTCTCAAGTCCAGCATGCAGCAAGGAAAAAGCATCCAGCCAGTTGTGAAACTGTGCTTAAGCCATTGGACCAGCATCACAAAATGAATGTGTTGCAGCCTTAGTTCTTAGGGCTTTTAACTCTTGGTTTAACAACTTTTATCTTTTCTAATTTTTCTGTTTGGAGTGTGTATAATTTTATGCAGTACACTTTGTATCAGAAAATCATCCCTGTGATTCTGAAATATCACCTTTCACTGTCTTATTGCATAGTTAAAAGTACTTAACAATAAATACTTCCTGTCTTAACACATTCAGGCTGTAAGAGCCCTCTGAGATCATGCAGTCCATCCATTAACCCAGCACTGCCAACTTCACTGCTAAACTGTGTCCCCAGGTGCCACAGCTACATGCATTATTAAATACTTCCAGGGACACAGTCCAGCCATTTAGATAGGGAGCCTGCAGAAACTTACTACTTTCTACTCCATAATCATTGTTTATGAAATTATCTGTATGACTGATGATCTGTTAAATATCTAATATCACAAGTACTTAATGTGTCTTGAAGGTAATATCTTTTTGGATACAGTGCATGCTTACTGTTTTTGTAATTGCACACATCAGAAGTCTAAGATGAGAAGTATGTCAGATGTCACATTTACTCCAGACACAACAAAAGATTGATTGAAATTGAGCCTCAGATTCCTGACATCCAAGATACAAAGCTGTTCCAGCACCACTGCTTGAAAGAACCAAATTTGAGCAGGGTGACCAGGGAAAGGTTCTGATTAAAGCTGGGGTACAGACTGGCAGGTGAGCTGGAAGGGCTGGAGAGAAGCTGCAGTAACCCTGTCCCAACATGGGTATTTTTGGATGTGATGTAATCCTTGCAGCTTTGTGAAGAGAAAAAACGAGAGCATCTATCTGAAGAGAGCAGTAAAAGAAAAATAGGTAGAGCTTGAGATCTTTATCAGCCTTTTAAACTGACATTTTATAGACCCAGAGGAATATCAGTAGGCAAGAGAGGATGCCAAGGCCAAATGTAGGTCACTGAGTGGATCATGGAACTTCAGAACAAGTGTCCATCCTTCTCTGGAGCTGTTTCATTCTTGTGAATCAGCAGTTTACTCTGAAAGGTTTACAGGAACAAATATCTTTTCTTTGTAATGTGATTTTTCAACAGCAGGTAAGAAGAGAGTGACAGTTTTCATCCCTGCTCCTGCTGCTGGCATTGTGAGCTGGGAGTGTTCCCCAAGCAGTGCATCCCTCCAGCAGAGCCCAGCTGTGGCCATGCCAGGGGGGAGCTGGAGCTGTTCCCTCAGACAGCTCAATTCCTTCTGTCCCACTGATTCCTAGAGTGTTTCAAATGTCAGATTTTACTGCAGGGGAAGTTGGTTTGTTTTATGCCTCAGACTGCTTAACCTTGAATAGGGAAAAACAGCACTAAGTAATTAAAAAAAAAAAAAAACCAAAAAAAAGCTCATCAGAAAATAACAAAATGGGTATAAATTGAAAAATTACTTGCACATAATTCTTTCCTTTACACTGTCCTGGACAAAGGAGATGTTGATATGAGCCATGCCATGTTCCTTCTGCAGCCAGGTCCTGTCCTACAGCCAGAGTAGCAGAATTCCTGAGCCATGCCCAACTCTGCTGCACGAGTGCTGGGGTGGCTGCTGCAGCCACAGCAGGCAGGGACTGGGACAGCTCTCACAGGCTGCCTTTTATGTGAATGCCTTGATGCTTACAGAATTCCTTCTTATGTCACATGAATGTGTGTGTTAATGTTTCTTCTTCCACTAATTGTGCTAATTTTCTGTTTGCCCATCAGTGGGGAGAACTCATCTGTTTTGCACTATGGCCATGCTGGAGCCCCAAATGATAAAACTATTGAAGATGGAGACCTATGGTAAGTAAAGGGTTACAGTTTGTTTGGTATTTTTGTTTTGTTACTGCTGTTTCCATACAGGAAAAAGGATATTTTCCATTTTTAGAAAAAGGATAACTGCATACTGATAAAAAGTCTAAAGCTTTAAAATAAAAGGGAGCTTTGCATGCCAGATTATTCTGGTTTCTTCCAAAGGTCCTGTACATCTGCATCTCCAGTTGAAAGGGAGGAGATATTGTTTCAAACACTTCTGAACCAGAGACACTTAGAATTGAGTTTAAGAAATTGCTGTATTCCAAGTACAAGGGCAGTTAGAAAATTCATCATTTGAGTTTGCTTTGGACCTCAGATCCAAACCTCAGCTCTGGTGGTGGAGTGGAGAGTGTTGGCTAATTTTAGAGGACTGCCTCAAATTGCAAAATGGATTAGATCTTAAAAATGCCTGTGTGCACACAGACACCCCACAAGATATAGAGATTAAAATGTGTGAAGAGATCAAACACAGTTCAAGTCAGGGAAGGGTGCTTCTAGTTCTGTGATGTGCCAAAAACTCCCTATAAAGATTTGCTTAGAGTTTAGTGATGTGTAATGCAGCTGCAAATCCCATAAAGTTTTCTCTATGTGTACTCCATGTCCACATGCTTTGCAGTATCACTGCAGGTGAGAGCAGAGTGAATGGAAGCACCAAATACATTCCCATAAATTGAAATACTATTTGCCTATTTGTCTGATGTGTAATATATAAAGTCATAACTTTCACACTTCAGCTCCAAAGACATGGGTCAAAAAGCCTTTGTTTATAAAAATGCAAACCTAGTTTTGGAGAAGTTGATCACTGACATGCAGTGGAGGAATTGTATAGAATTATATATTATATATATGAGGCAAAGGGATTTTTCAGAGAATGTGAATGTGACACATGAGCACCTGCCAGGCTCCAGCCACTGCCCTGCCCTTTGTAGCCTGTGCAGGAGGAGTGTAGGTGTGTATTTTCACAGTGGAATGTAAATACATGAGGAAAAGCAAATTAGTATTATCATTGATAAGCTCAAAACCTATTATGGAAAACAAATTGAATCTCAGAAGTTAAAAAATATGCCCTGTTGGCTTAAAGTTCCAGGCATATCTTCAGGTGCTGTACAGTGAATTAATTTCTTTATAATACTATAAAAACTTTTTTAAAAGCTTCTTGTACAATAGTTTATGTATTACCTTCATCTGTGGTTAATATCTTACTAAACCCATCAAATACTAAAGTTAATTTATTGCAGGGCAATAGTTTTGATTTGAGATTATGTTGTGTTTGAGTAGATAATATGCTATGAGCATTTCTTGATCAGGAAGGACATACCAACATAAAAGTGTATCAGCTGTGTCATTCAATTAAATTTCAAAAGGAAGGTGTGTAGCATACAGGAAATCTCAGCATGTGCTACTGAGAGAAGATATGCTACAGTGCATCATCATATCTCATATTTAAAACTGAGGTCTTTAAATGATGAGGCAGACCTCAGGATGAAGGCTGTGTGCAGGAATCTTTCACTTACAGTCTCCAAGGACAATTTAGTGGGTGGCTGCAGTCTGTCTTAAACCACAAGAGTTCATACAAGACTCTTTGCAAACCCTTCTTTCCTGCAGTACTGCAAACGTCTTTAAAATACGTTTGGGTTTTATCAGCCTCAGGTATGTCAGTGTCAGGAAACCATAACTACCACATGCATCAATCACTTCAGGGTTTCAAAACTCCTGAGCAGCACCTGTGCCTCAACAAAGAGAGCAAGGTTTAACAGGGTCTGGAATAACCTCTTGCTCTTGGTGAAGATGTTTTCAGGTGCAGGTGGTGTCAGCATGGGCTGCTCCAGATGCAGCAGTGTTGTATTTGCAGGGTGCCCTGTGGCAGGGAGGAGTGATGGATCTGACTCCATGTTCTCAGAAGGCTGATTTATTATTTTGATACTCTATTATATTAAAGAATGCTAAACTAAACTATACTGAAATACAGAAAGGATCCTTACAGAATGCTAAAAAGATAATAATGAAAACTCCTGACTCTCTCCAGAGTCCCGACACAGCTTGGCCCTGATTGGCCAAAGAGTGAAAACAGCTCCCAGCAGAATGCAATGGAACAATCACCTGGGGGTGAACAATCTCCAAACACATTCCACATGAGCACAGCACAGGAGAAGCAAATGAGATCAGAATTGTTTTCCTTTTCTCTGAGGCTTCTCAGCTTCCCAGGAGACAAACCCTGGGCAAAGGGATTTTCCAGAGGATGTGAATGTGACACAGGAGCTCCAGCCACTGCCCTTCCCTGGCTGGCACTCACAGAGCAGACTCTGCTCCACACTGGCTTCTTAGTGTTTATCTCAAGGGAGAATAATACAATAATAAGAAAAAGTGATTTAATTTCTGTAAAGACAATTTAAAAACACACACTCATTTTCCAGAGTTAAAAATAATGATTCAGAAAAAGTCTTGAGGTGTAGCATGCATGAGCAGCATACAAATTCAGAGTGGTTTCACTGTGGGACTTCACAAATGTCTAATTTGGGTGTGGAAGGGTGTGTGTGTGTGCATACAGAGGAGGCATTAAAATGACAGTGTGCTGATTTGTCTGTGTATATTAGCATTTGTATATTGGCTTTCAATTAAGCTTTTTAATAGCTATGGGGAGCCCTCTGTTGGATAGTCTTAGGAAGCCCTGAACATGGGGAAAAAATAGACTTAATTTTTGATGAAAAAGAGGTAAGAGTATTTCAAGGGTTATTTCTGTTTCTGCCAGCATTTTGGCATAACATTAATCTAACTATTCATAGAGTTGTGTGTAATAGAAGTGGGAGATTGGGTATTTGGTATGATTTTTAATAAATTATTCTGTAGAATTTCATGTCTTTTTCTTAACATTACTTAGTGGATATGAATAACATTCATGGGTTTTGCAGATATGTGCAGCTCAGTTTTTTTATGTACAAAGAAGTGCAGTAAGTATCATAAATAAGTCAACTAAGCACCTGAATATTAGAAAAAACACATTTGGAAAACTAGGGCTTTGCTCCTGTGAAATGCTTAAGTGCATGCATTACTGGCTTTTTAAAAAGTGTAAGTAACAAGGATTTAGTTGTTAAAAGAAGATCATAGGCCAAAATACTTGTGCTATTGCATTTTTATATCTTTATTAAGGCTGTTATTCTGACTTCTTTGTCAAAAGCTGTGGAAGGTTTAGAAAAGCCTGGCTTTATGATGTTTTTTCTTAAATTAACCTCTATCAAGTGGGTTTATTGCTTCTGTAAGAAGCTGGTATGGAATTGCATCTCTGATAGTCCATCATAATCCACACTTTTTATAGGTACAGCTTCTGCACTAAAAGATCCCAGTGCAAAACAAAGGGAAATTCTGACACTTTTTGGTAATACACATTGTCTTGCTAAGCAGGGCTATCCTTTTCAATCTGTTAAATATTGAAATAGCTATCTAACACAAAGCACTGTGATTGACAGAGAAAGAAATCAGTATTTTTAGGGAGGTTTAGGTGTTCAGGATACAGATATTTAACTGGTATGGATATTAAAAGCAAATATTGCTATAGCAGCAAGTCGGTGTTTTGTATAAATGATTCATGTACTATAGCATTCTGTGGTGAACATGGAAATTATCAATTTGCTCTAGACCAAACACTTTCCCTAAGCAGGTGTCTCTTGTCTCTGTGGTCAGATAAATGAGTCACCATTGTAGGCACTTGGCCCATTTACTCACTATTAACTTTAAATAACATCTTCTGCTTGGAATGCAGCAAATCACAGCTGGCAGTGGTGATGTATGGCCAGGCTGTTCACAAATCCTGATTTTCTTCTGTCATCTTCAAGCTCTGACAGCTTGGATTGGAGCTGAGCCCTGGACTGAGGTTCACTGCATCCTCTCCAGGTGTTGCATTACTAATTGGATGCCAAGACCCTTTTGTTTCTCTACTGAGGCTGGAACTGCATTTGGTAGTAGGGAGAGTGGAGTCACAAGCTAAATACTTGTTGTAGTTTGCAGTCTCCTGCCTTGCACACAAGAGGCTTCCAGCATTTTGGAAAGCCAAAGGTCTTTCAAAATTTGGTGAGGAGTAGAATGAAATTGAAAGTTGCTACTCAAGAGGACAATAACCCAAATAAATTGAAGGAGTAAAGATCTGAGTCCTTGAGGCACAAATCAAGAGCAAATGTGCCCCTGGGAGTCGTGCTCAGAGAATGGCAGCCCCATATGGCTCCTTCTCCTGGGCAAGTGTCTCATGAGCAGCTGGCTTTTGTTCACACTGCAGGAGGATGCTGGGTCAGAATTGGTTCCAGGGCCCTTTGGGGGGTGGGAACTCTGCTTTCAGCTCTCCTAAACTGATCCCTGACTTTGGCTGGAAGTGATGACCTGACCCTGGGAAACAGCATCCAGTTCAGTCAGAGCCAGTGTGCTTCTATGAAAAGAGTTGGCTCAACAAATCAGCATCTGCCACCTGGGAAATGCAAGCTTCCTTAAAAATAATGGAAGAAAATTGCCTGGAGTCCTCCTTTCTGCCCTTGCCCTGCCAGTGTCCCACCATGGCTGGGGAGAGAGGGCAGGGAGGGGACAGCAATGAGCATCAGGAAGGGGCAGGGCAGATGTCTCTGCTCACCCCTGTGGTCTGCTGGCTTGTTCTAGAAACCTGAAGTGTATATTTTATGTTTTGATTTGAGAAGTTTCTGAGTAAAATTGGAGTTTATTGCATTTGATTTGCAGCCTGGTGGCTCTGGCAGCCTGACTTTGTGGTTTCTTGGCACTGCCATGTGCCAAACACATGGCAGGAGTTGATTGTTCTGTTGCAGTTGATCAGCAGGGCTCCTGCAATGTTTGGCAAATAAAAAATGTTTCTGTGATCTTAAAATAAACATTGATTCTTCATGATGAGGCTTACACTTAAATAATAGAAATGTAAGAAAATCAGCCTGATTTAACTGAAATCAGATGTAACTGAAATAGATACAGCTGTTACCTGAAGTGCTTTCCTGCAGGTGTCATGGGTTGCAGGTCTTGGTATTTTTGTGGCATCTGACAAATATACCTCAGTGAAAATTCAGCACTTTGTAAACAATTCTCATATGCAGGTTCATTGACCTTCAAGCATTTACTGATATTCTGGGGATTAGTAGGTCCATTTTGGCTTTCCAAAATAATGAAAATAATTGTATATTCTGCTAAAGAACATACAAACAAAAAAAACCCCAAACATTTTGAAACATCCTCCTAAGTTACAGTGTTAATGAAGAGCAGACCCTGCTGCTCCCCACCCCAAGGAATACAGGCACTCACCTGGGCTGGGGCAGCTGCAGGGGGATCCTGCTCCTCCCTGGAGCCAGGGCACAGTGGGATTTATGGAGAAGGCTGGGTGAAAGCATAAATCAGGGGGGCACAACCAGCATCAACTGCTTGGGAAGTGTAGCAGACCTAGGAGAGAATCCATTAACCTTGTATTCACAGTGGGGCTATCTATTATTTATAAAATAAAACTAGCTTTTAGAAGTTTAAACAAAGCAGGTTGGATAATCAGATGATGGCTTTCATTTTATTTGACTTTTTATTTTAACATTCACATAATTGCTTATTGATTACTTATTTCATTGCAATATTTTCTAGATTTCAATGACAGCTCTGGGCAGAGTACAGTGTCCTTGGTGAAGCAGAATGTCTCTCACTGCTGTTCCCATGATGTGCCATCACTGCTGTGGGTGACACTAAAACAAATTTTACCTGGAAATAGTTTTATTGCATTCAGGTACCAGAAAACTTCGTTAGTGTCACAAAACCAAACACATCTGTCATAAAAGTACAAGTTTTGCATAATGTCAAATGATTTAAGTGTGTCTTGCATGTATTAACAAGCATGGCTATTTCCTGAATCAAATGTTGGAGCTGGGGATATGGAAAACTGTCTAGCACTGCAAAAAGCTTTTATCTGAATGGTTTAATTCTGAGGCAGATTTTTGTTTCTACTTCTTTCCTTAATATCCCAGTGCAAATTTAAATCATCAGCATAATGCTGACAGCAGGGGGCACTAGAAGAAGAGCTGTGCCAAGAAGGGAGCTTTGCCCAGGTTTTCATATTGGAAACGTCCTGCACTTGCCAGAGCAAACACTCAGCAGCCCTCTGGGAGCACTGCATTCTGCTCAACTGTCAAACTTGGGTTTGTTTCCTTCCATCTGGCACTTGGATGTAGCTTTTGGTGTTTTCTTTGTATTATTACCTGTGGTGCTCTCAAAAGATCCTCCTAGCACTCTCCTATTGTCATTTCAGAGGCTTTGTTCATCACAAGGAGTTTTTCCTGGCTGCAGGTACAGGTGGTTGGGAAAGGTTGTTCTGGATGAAGCAGAGAGGGAAGATGTTCAGTGTTTGGGGTGCTTATTTTTAATGGCTGAAAAGGGCCAAAGGACAGGTTTTAAGCTCCCTGGAGTGGCTGGTCACTCCAGGGTGTGTGTTAGGGTTAGGTTGGAGATCAGGGCAAGGTTCTGCTTCCCCCAGAGGTGCTGGCACTGCCCATGCTCCCAGGGAATGGGCACTGGAGGCTGCCGGAGCTCCAGGAGTGCTTGGACTCCAGGGATGCCCTGGGGGGATTGCTGGGGTCTGGGCAGGGGCAGGAGCTGCACTGGCTGATCCTTTTGGATCCCTTCCAAATCAGCCCATTCTGTGAAGAATACCACAGGAGAAAGTTGCTTCTTGCAAGAGCCTGCCAGATTCAGTTGTTCATGGCTAAGCCTTCTATCAGCTAAAATAAAAAATTACTTTGATGATTTTAATTCTTTGACCTCAAAGCATAATACACAGTTTTCTATAACAAAAGATTTGTCAATTCATGTATAATCCATGTGTATTTATCTTTTATTATGCAGACACTATGCATGTGCAGCATACCTATTGCATTGAAACTATATTCACATATTTATTGTAATATTACACAGTTTTATTTGTAGAAAATGCACTATTCTCTTCTCTGGAAGAATGAGTAAATGTAAGACTTTCTGTGAGTACTGAGCCATTATTTCAGGAAAATACTTTCAGGCTGTCATTCATTTCAGGAAAATATTGGAAAATTTTCAATAAATCAAGAAAAGATTTAGGTGAGCTTGAAAAAGGTGTACCAGAAAGGATGGTATCAAAGTTTGCTGTATTTTTTTTTCCAAACTTTTTTTTTGAATTCTCAGTATTTTATCAAGTTGTACAATAATATCAACCTAGAACCAGAACTCATTTGTCCAGGTGGGGGCAATATTGTATTTAAAAAGCAGGAGCTGACCCTCTTTTTCCATCAGATAATAGAAGTCTTTCTTTTTCCAACCCAAGTCCTTCAGTGTCTGCTATTAAAACCATCTATCCTATGGTACAAAATATTGTATTTATTACTTCTTGAAAGCACTGTTTGTAAGATCTCAGGATGTTCATGTGTCAGATGTAAATGCTCAACCATTTTATGTGGGTGGGACCAGTATTTTCATTTGGCCTTGTGCACTTTTATGCATTTTGAAGTTCAGTGCTGTAATAATATGCAAAAATTATGGTTAGCTTTAACTTTTCAGTCTGCAGTTTTGAAACAGCTTGTTGGTAGTAATGGTTTTGTTTCTAATAATAATACAAAGTACATTGCTGCTACTTACTGGTTGATTGCAAAATTACCTGGCTATCCATTTCTGAAATAATTCCTTTGGCCTGATTCCTCTGGTTTGATTAATATTTACTGTTTTCATCAAGTGTAGGTATTTTTCATTTTGTTGTACCTATGGATTATATTAATTTTATGCTAATTCAGAAAAATTGAATTTGATTAAAAATAGAGAAATGTATTTGCTAGAATTAACAATAATTTTGCTGTAATTGAATGGCTTCTGTTAGTACTGGTTAATTCAGGCTGTGAGGTTGCTTACTGTCAGAAATAAGAATAAGCCTATTCACCAAAGCTCAGATCACTAAGTATTAGTAGTGTGTTTGCTGTAACAAATTTTATCTTTCCTTTAAGGGCTGTATTATGGTCTGCCTTCTAATTTTTGCTGTCTATAATGTGAAATGTCTTTTGTCTTTCACATACATTTCACAATGTATGTGAAATGTCTTTTTAATTGTTAACTGTGAGTTTCATCTGTCATAGCTTTAGCATAGCATTCCCAGCATATTCTGGACTTGTAATCTACTTTTTGTGGTGGTCTTTAGCACTAACACACATGCAGTGTGATAGAAGTACTCTTGATGGATGTTGCTTGTGCTGGATGGAATTCAGTAGCAAAATCTTTCTCATTGGTGTGGGGAAGTCAATTGAGTAGGTCAAAATGCAATTTTAGTGGGAGTCTGCCTGGCTTCTAAACCACTCCAAGTCCCCAGCACAACCTCTGTGTGCTGCCCCTGAAGCAGAGGTAATTCCCAGCCCTTGTAGCAGGTCAGTGTTAGTTCTTCCCTTGTGTCTGTCCAGGGGATCTCATTCCCCAGGGCAGGGGCACAGGCTGGCAGAGCCTCAGGGGGAGTCCTGCTCTGCTCCACACCAGGGCTCAATTCTGTTCCTCATTGCAGTTGCCTACAGTCCACTACAGGTGCTGCCATGAGGAGTGGGTGTTTCCTTCAAACAGCAAAGAAATGTTCTTACAGCAGAACAACCTGCTCAGCTGGGGAATAGGCAGCCTCCTTTTTGGAAATACTGGTTGCTACCTTCACTGCTGTGCCCTTGGCTTGAACTCTTGGACATGTCCATGGAAAGGCTAGCAGCTGTCTTCTCAGGGGTTTTTCATTCAATTGTCAGCTTCTGTAGACTATTCTAAAACTCCTGTCTGTTGTGTTCCATTGGAGAACTGATAATTTGGAGGTTGCTTGACCAATCAATAAAAAACCATAGGCTTTCAAAAAAACTAAGTGAACCTGTGCCATTGGACACTGGCCCAGTTTTCATCATGGAAAGACATTGGAAGTATTTTACTTTGGTGGGCACATGTGTGTAAGCATGGCCACACACGTAAGGAAACGTGACAATATTTACAGAGAGATCATGAAGTAACATCTGCCCCTTCACCTGTTCAGCTGCTCTCCAGTGGTTGTTTGTCAGGGCAGCACAGGTCAGAGTGCCCAGACACAGCTGCTACAAGCTGCAGGCTTGTAGTTCTGCATGCCAGCACCCAAGAATCATGGCCTGTTTTGGAAGTATCAAACTTTTCCAATTCACTTTCAGTACCTTCCACTTCTCAGCAGACATCCAGAAATGGACTGGTTTAGTCAACTGCAGCCATTTAGTGACTTGCAAATGGAGCTGTGCTGTTCTTACTGTGCTGTCAGGTGAGACACATTCTGGTGAAGAGCCAGTGAGCTTTACTGCTGTGTTGATTGGGAAGCAGTCAGCTGCCAATGCAGGTTTCTCCCTGGATGCTCCCCTCTCTTCCCTGCAGCTCCTTGTTGGAGCAAGTCAGCTGCAGCCATCAATGCCCCAGATACTGCTTTTCCAGTGGGGAGGCTCCTAATGGATGGAAACTAGCCAGAACTTGGGGTTTGCTGCCACCCCTGCTGATTTTTCAGCAAATTGTCTCTGCTAAAGAGAAGGAATACTGTGCTAAAGAGAGTACTGCTGAAGAGAGTGAGTTGAGAGGCTTAGTAAATATGTCTGTTAAAAAGGGATAATAATTAGGGCAGTAAAGACAGAAAAAAGAAATCATCCATTCAGCAAAAAGACAAGTCAGATAGGTGACCCTTCCATCAGAACTTCCCCTGCTCTCCTGCTCTCTGGCACACTGTCAGCAGGGACCTGGCTGAGGTTTTCAGCTACCTTCTGCATCTTGTGGAACCCTCATGGCTCCTTCCCCCAGCCCAGCATGGTGTTCCCAGTACTTGTGATTTGTGTGTAGCCCCTCTGTATCAGAAACATCCCTCTGCTGAAACCCTGAGAATGGCACTTGGAGTGAATTTATCTCTGAACAAGCCAGGCTGAAGATTTTTTGGCTCTTTGCTCTGGGCAAACTTAACATTTTTCAGAAGGCATTAATGCAAACTGCATGGGGATATAAGAGGGCTTATATTTGGTCATGGAAATTGATTGTTTTAGTGCAGAAACTTAAGGATCTCATCTTAGATTTATTCAAGACATAAATGCTGTAAGCAAGGGACTCCTCCTTAGCTTGTGGATGAAAATGGCAATCTTACTAGTGTACATGGGTGTTTACTGAACCAGCTCTTTCATGCAGCTCATTTGGTAAATCCAGTGAGATTTAGGTTTCATATCCTATGGGAGGAATGGATCTGAAGGTCTGAGAGGCCACAGCCTCTCCTTTTGAACAGGAGGCTTCAACAAAAACTTGATTTCTTGTGAATACTCAGAATCAAATTTCCTACATAAAAAGTATTCTCCAACACTTTTGAAAGGTTATTCTTGACTCCACTGCTGCTGATGACAAAAAGCTGGCTTAAACCAGTGAGCCAAGTCTGGCTTCAAGACAGAGCCAGTACAAGTTCCTTGTCTGCTATGTCAGATGGAAGCTGGTAACAGCAAGGCTTTTCTCAAAAAACCTCTTCCTGACCATGGTAGGACTATACACTATGCTGTCCCAATTCTCTCTTAGGGTTTGTGATCTTATCTTACCTGGTGTTGCTTTTTTAATTGATAATTCTTGGCTAGTCAAGATGCAAGTGTACCGAAGAGTACGTGTCACTTATCTCTCTGTTTTCTCCCTTGTGATATCATTTACATTAATTCATTCTTGTGGTCTCCTATTAAACCACCCTATTTCCACATCAGCTGGCCTGTTTCCAAAACATATCTCATAGAAATGCTGATACCTAGTTCCCTTAAGCTTGAAATTGCCTTAGAAGTGTTTAACCAAACAAACAGTTGGATTTTGTATGTGAATACTTAAGGATTTAATTGCTGCATGAGGTGTAAAGCACAGAGTGCTCTCTGTGAACTCAGAGCAGAGTATGCTGAGATCACACAGCATAAACCTCCAGCTGGGGATGACTTGCTTTTATGGCAGTAAGAGGAAGACAAAACTGTGTTTACCTTTATTCCTGCTGTCCTAAGCCTGGCTGGCACCAGTTCATCTGTGTGGCTGCTCACAGGTGTGTTGGTTAGTAATGGCTCAAACCCCTAAACCTCAGTAAATGTTGCTGAGTAAAGTGCTTCAGTTTTCACACCTGTTTAACCTGAGGAGTGAGGAGGGCACGGTAAGATAGGGCAATATCAGTTTTCTAATTGCTAGTGTTGCAAACCCAGCCAGGGGAAGGGAAGATTTTGTCCTGAGAACAGACTGGGGAGAAGGTGGGCTGCAGGTGGGTGATGCTCAGTAGGACACTGGGTTGGGGTGCATTGCACAAGGACATCCACCTGGGTTTCACCCCAGTCATTGCTCTGCCACGTTAAGAGCTGCACAAGAGTAATTCTTTTATAACCCTCATGAGGAGATCCAGTTCTGAGTGTGCAGATGAAGCAGCTCTGTGGAGCAGGAAGGTGACAGCTTTATGTGTTAGCTCGTGGGAGTAGATGTAGGCTTCCCAAAAAATGCCTGCGAGAGCTTGTCTTTGGGTTGGGTTGGTGCTTGGATCATAACAATTCATCCACATGGCTCAGATATCCCAAATAAAGTATTGCTTCCCATTGTGATATTGGCCATAATTTGCTTCATTGCCTGGCAGTTTCAAATTATTTGACAATAAAAGTGTCAGCAAGCCTATAAAAGTAAAACACATGCTTAAAGGAAGATGATGCTTTATTTTTGAAAAATGGTATACAGTGACTTTATGAAGAAGAGAGCTATGACTTTTTATAGTCCACAGTGTTCAAATTGAAAGTGTTACGCAAAGTGTTCATGGTGCTTCACAGGCAAAGGTTAAGAAAGCTAAAATCAATATCAAAATGCATACTATTTTTCTTGGCTTGAAAGCAAAAAATGTAACTATAAATCTGCATTTTGTAGTGCCAATATTCTGTGAAAGTAACACAGCCATGTCTTACTCATGTGTTTTGTTTCAGAGGGAAAGGAGGGGAAAGGAGCTTTTGTGCATCACGTTGTGTTTCAGTTCCAGCATTGACTTACAAACCTGTATTCGCTTTAAAATTGACAGGACTTGAAATATTTCCTCCAAACTTCTCTCCTGGGTTCCTGCACGGGGAGCAGAGCCCAGTTGGGTTGTACATGGCAGAATGCTGCAGGGACTTGCTGGGAAGGGCTGGGGAGCTGCTGTGAGGAGGGGCATGTCCAGCCAAGCCTTTCTGCAGTGCTGTGGCATGTCACACACATCTCTCCTGCTTTTTGACTATGATACGGGTTTATGTGCAAAATGATTTAAACTTGTGGGTTTATGTTTTTCCCTGTGAAAGTAATTAAATGCTGTTAGTTATTTTTGAGGGTGGCTTATAAAGCAGGCAGAAGGAACCTTGTATTCCAATGCTGTTGGCTAATGTTGGATTACTGGTTCATAAGCAAGGCATTCTGTCAGTAGAACAACTGGCATGTTATCTGATTTTTCTTATATTCTGCACTGTTCAGTTTTAGTTAGTAATGTTTACAGTATTTTGCAATATGTTTTGTAGGAAAGATTGTGTGTACACACAGAACTGAAGCCTCCACTGGGAGAGCTATGTCCATAATTCCAAGAAGTTAAGACTATTTTTGCTATGCATCTTTTACTTATGGTATGGCTTCCTGGTCATTCTAGAAAATAAATTGAAACAGTAGCATGGAGTTTTCATGGGGTGCTCAGGTCTTCTGGCTGTTAAATCTGCTTTATACATCACGCATTTTCACCATGAAATGAAGGTGTTTGTTGCTTTTGCTCACAACAAAAGGACACAAAGCAAGATTAGCTTTCTCTCAGAAGGCTTTGAAAGAGATTGAGCTGGCCTCCTCAGCTCTAAGCTAAATCAATGAACAGTTTGACATAAAACCTAATGTCTGTCTTTGGTCAGCAACACTCCTCTGTTCAGCATCCCTTTCAAATGCCTCAGAAACCTGACAGCCTCAGCCTTATCATCTCATTGAAATCAGCAATTCACAATTGATTTCTTGCTGCAAAAGGAGTGGTGAAAAGGGTATTTTTAGAATGAAGTTTTTCATCATTCAGCAGAAAACTGAACTCACAGTTTTGTCATATGAAATGTAAAGTATATGCAATGTATATGTAATGATGACATGCACAGTCTGCTACATGTGCAGCACTTAATTCATCTAAAAGGGAAATGTGATAGGGTTTGGTGAATGTTTATGATATTATTGGATATGTTGTTCTGGTTTTAAACAACTCTGAAGAGGTAAGCTATAGATCAAGATGCCTGTAGGCCTGTTTTCATTTCTGCATTTAATTTGTTTATATTGCTGCTGCATTTGATAACAATCCAAATAACATTAAGGAGTTGTTTCTGTATGTGACCCTTTTAAGACTACACTATCAGACAGGTAATTTTGTACATGCAGTTGAGAACAAACTAGAATGCACTTGTAGTATCTTTTTCAATTTACTATCTAATTTCAGTGTAAAATAAATGTGCTTTTCATAAGGAACCTCCTTTTACAAATTTTTTTTCTGGTTAGTCAACAGGAAAAGATAGTAGCTGTCAAACATTTTATTTGATTTGATATAAATGTGCTTCACCATTTATTTTGCCTGGCAAGCAAATATATGAAACTGGGCTCTTCTCAAGCTCCCATTATTTTCTCAGTATAACTACAATATTTTGGCTATTTCCATGTCTTGGGCAACATTTTAGCTAATGGATATGTTCCCAACTGAAGTTAAATGGAAGAGAATTCCTGATAAGAGCCAAAATATCTCCCAGATGTCCCATTTGGTTTGGATGCTTTCTCACTGAAGCATACAGGCTGGATGGTCTGTGGTGGAATTTGAAAGATCATCTTCCCTCATGTCTCCTCTTGTCTGGAAGCCAAGAGACCTGAACAAATGGTGCTTCCTAGCTTGTGAGCCTTGTTTTGGTGTACCATCAGCTTTGGGATTTTTTTTTCCATTGCTCAGTTCTCCTGTAACTCAAAAATTATTCAACAGCCACTGAGTGATGAATGGCTTTGAGAAAATGCTGATAATTGTAATGTTAAAGACATAGGTAAAATTCTGCCTCTGGTAAGTTCAGAATAACTACTTTGCAGGGTAAAATATATAATAAAATATACAAATCATAGCAACTTCCAGCAGACATGTTCAGGGAGTTCTCAAGTTGTAAGTCACAGCTTTCCTGTCACCATGCTGAACTGGCATTCACCCTTGGAAGTGGAACAGTTGGGCCACAGCACTGCTGCACAGCCCACTGAGCATCTTGGAACTTGATTTGGGACTTTGAAAGGCTCAGCCTGGGATGGCTTCAAAGGTTTACAACTGATCTGTTTCTTCTTGGTACATTAGAGCTTGTAGCAGCTTCTTCTATGATTCCCAGTTGCTGCAACTACTTTTCTGTATTTGTAGATTTTTTAGGTACAGCTTTAGTAACTTTTAGAAGTGAGTCTAACCATAAAATCAAAACTTAGGCAGTGCTGATGGGGTTTCTGATTTTGAGGTTTGGCCAGGCTGGTTTACAGTTCCTATTCTGGTGTCCAATCATGGTTTTTTCACCCTGACATTTGCTGCCTGTTTTGTATCTTTTTTTCAACTAGCAAATTTCTGATTTAACTTTCCATATTCCATATTGAGGTGAATGACTGTGGTGTGTGCATTAGCCTGGTAACACAGATAACTTGGCTCTCTCTCTCTGCAGCTCGAAGCCTCGTGCAGCTCTGCAGGCACTGGGGCAGTTCCTGATGTTCCAGTCCTGCAAGTCTCTGCAGCTGAGCCTTGCCCAGTCTGGGGAGGCTGGCAAAGACTCCAGGCAGGGCAGAGATTTGTTCATGGAGGAAATTGTAGAGTGGATTTGAAAAGTTCTTGGAGTAAATCTTCATGTGGCTGTGTGTGCAATGCAGCAAGAAGAGCCCTAGCCCTGCTGAAATATTCTTCAGTTTTATCATGATTGCCTTTGTTTACTCACTGTCCTTTGCTTTCAGTGCAGTTGTGCTGGAAGTGCTGATCAGCTACAGCAGAGTGTGATAGCAATTTTTGTGGTAGTTTATATTTATCCATACCTAGTCACACATGCTGCTTGGGGACAGAGCCACACTGCAGAGTTTTCCTAATTGCTGCTGTAATTAGGACTCAGTGGCAGGGAGGGTGCCCCACTGGAGTCCCCTGCCTTCTGCTTGTGCTGACTGACTGACCCTGCTGTGAAAAAGCAGCAAGAACAGGAAAACTCCAAGGTTTTCAAACACACTGAAGGAAAATCATATTTCTTACGGTGATTAGCTTCTAATAGTTGTTTGGGGTAGTTGGAAGACAACTTAAATTCACAGATTTCAACTCTGACTCATTACCACAGAAATCAGGAGGTCACACAAATACTGTATCGAGATCAAAATCTTGTGTGTAAAATGTGCCTTCCTGCAATCAATACCTGATGAACCAAGGGGGTTATTTGCTCAAGTGTTGTCTGGTCCAGATGGTTATTTGGTTATTTACTGATTTCTGGTCCTGCTGAAGGCACTGCAATGCCTTCTCAAGCAGGCTTGAGAAGCATGGTACTGCACGTCTAACGTGGTCCTCACAAGGGTGTAGAGTCCCATTGCTGTTCTTGTAGCTGATTTCTGGCAGCTGAGCAATCAGTGGTGACTCATTCAGTCATGTATAGAATAAATACACTTCTCAAGGGGTAAGCCAGGTTTTTTGTCCCCATAAAAGAAAGCACTTCATAATTTCTTTCTTCTGCCTCTGATGCAGAGAACTGTACTGTGTGTGCTTTTATGGTTGGCTCTTGCCATAATCCTTATTCCATTAACATTTCTCTGTTAAGTGGGATTCTGTTTTGGATGTTGGATGCTGTATGTGGTGCTAGCATTTTTCAGGAAAGAATAAAAGGACATATTTTTTCTTCTGAGAAGAATTCCTAAAAACTGGAACTGAGGAGCTTAAAGTGTATTCTTCATGTACTTTTTATGTTCCTGTCTGTGTTCTCTGAGCATTCCCATCCTGACCAGCACAGGCCATAAGGGTGTCCATTGAAGCCATGTGGAATGCAGATACCCTTCTGCCAGGAGATTCCAGGGCACTGTCATCCTGTTTTACTTAGAACAGTGTTCAAGCAGTGATTATACTGGTGATCTACCAAAATGTAGATTTTATTGACTGCAGAGCAAGACAAAGATCTACTATGTTCAGCTATTTCTTTGGAACTAAATTTTCATTTCTTTCCCCTGTGTTTCCTTTTCAGCCTGTTTGATATGGGAGGAGAATATTACTGCTACAGCTCTGACATCACCTGCACCTTCCCTGCCAATGGCAAGTTCACAGCTGACCAGAGGGCTGTCTATGAGGCAGTGCTGAAGGCCTCAAGGGCTGTCATGGCAGCAATCAAGCCAGGTAAAAGATGTGCCAGCAGGAGTTCTGAGCTTTGGTAGCAGCATTCAGGCTGTCAAATCAATTATGTTTGCATTTTAGAAGGTGTTGGAAGGGAACAAGATGGTACAATTAATTTCCATGGTTAAGCAGCTTCTAATATATAGAGGTAGGATACACAACATTTTCCATAAACTTTTAAAGACATAACATAGAAACAATTATTAACACAATTAGTAAGATATTTTAATATCTATTTATTTTTAATTCCCTTCATCTACTTTGTGTTCTTATTGTTGTCTTGCCTGTTTGGAAGAATGGTGCAAATGCATTTTCACTCTTCATGAGACCAGTAATGATGACAGTTGTTGCTCAGATGTGTCTTGACACACACAGCCATCTTTTCAGGAAGCTTCTGCCAAATGCTGAAGTCAGAGTTCGTGTGAGCACATGTTGTGCTTCAGTTTGTTTCAAGTATCTTCTGTATTTTATGTGTAGGCACAATAGAAATCTTCTGTTGAAAAAGGGGATGGAGTGTGCATCTTTGGGAAGGATAATGAGCCTTAAAAAGCTTTCAAAAGCACTGGCTATTGGGTACTTCACTGTATGCCTTTAAATTGCAGGCAAACTGATCCAGCAAATAGACATTTTCATTTGAAACAACTGTCTGGCTTAATGAAAACCTTATTTTTCTCCCATTCTGCTTTCAGGCCAGCAAATAAATGTTTTCGAGGTAGCTGCTGCTGTGATTTTGTCACTGGTGAAGGTACTTGAGCATTTTTCAGTATTACTAATGGAACATCTTCAAGAAGAATGTACTCAATGCACAAAGCACACTTATCCTTTAAATGTGCTGTATTAGTCTTCAGTCATCAGGCCTTGAGTGCCTGAGCTTTCTGGATTGCCTGTTGGAACAGAAGCAATTTTCCTGTTACACAGGCTGGCAGCAGCTCTGTTGATTTGAGCAATTTGCAAGGGAGTGATGCTTTCAGTTTTAGCTTTCATATTTTCCAGATTCTGCATTAGTATATAACTCTGAGCTTCATATGGAGTGTTAGCAGGTTCTCCTCACAGTTCAGTCAGACAAAACAATCCTTTTGCAGCCTGAGAACTGAGGACACCATTGCAGCTTCAAGCCTAAAATTGTAAACAACAGTGAATTGAGGGCAACCTGGGAGGGTGGGACTGCATCACCTGGAGCTGTAATTGGACAATTAACCCCAATATGGAAATGGACCAAAACTTATAAAAGTGTGAAAATGTGGGATCCATTGTCCATCTTGGGTGTAGCCTTGGCCAGGCTCTTGTTCTGCCCAAGTTGTATCCTTTGAAAGCCTTTTGAATAAATCCCTATTTATTCCTTTAACTCTGTCTAGCCTCTCAAGGCATCAGAAGAAATAACACTTGATGTTTATCTGCAAAATGAGACCAGATATTTTGCTATTTTAATAACAATATGCATTCTTCATCATCTGCTGTTCCTCCCCTCAAGACTCATCCCTGTTCCTCTTCACAGTTCGTGTTGCATTTCAGTGTCACCTTTAATTCTATGTAACATTTTTTGCAGTATTTTATGCTAATAAGTTGCAGACTGTCTTCAGAATTTGAGAGCTAATATGATGTTGTGCTCAGGGTGGTGTAGAGAATTTTTCAGTTTGCTGAACACTTTATTTACAGTGTCAGAAAATAAGGAGATACTAAATTGAGTATTTCTGAGAAGTACTTGCAGGGGTCTTTTACTAGCTTTGGGAGCTTGAGATCCACAGACAGACAAATCATTCTTAATCTCTGGCAGAAAAAGGGACTGAACTTTCTGTTCTTATTGTGTTCTTGCCTGTTTGGAAGAACAGTGCAAATGCATTTACACTCTTCAGGAGACCAGTAATGATGAATTTTGTATCTACAGAAAATGGGCTGTGGGCTGGTTCATTGGTTTCATTCCTTTCCTACTTCAGAGTGCAATGAAATGCAACCTGGACTCTTGAATTACAGATCCAGTTAAGAGTCTGGTAACAATGCAACAAGTTTCACCAACTGCTCTTTAGGTCCTTTTTAAGATCTCCTGGAAGACCAGGATTCTGAAAAAGGAGAAATGGAAATGCTGACCTATCCAGCATGGTTAGTGTCACAGGCTTGTCAGGCTGCAGAGAGAGCCCAGAGCCCCTCAGGGGCCTGATGCCATTGTCACTGCTGTCCAGAGGGACACCCAGGGAGAGAGGCTGCAGCTCCCTAAACAAACCTCATCTGGGAGCTCCTGGACTAAAGCACTGGGATCTGCCACAGAGGAGCAAGAAATGATGCTGTGAATTCACAAGAGTCTCTTCTCCCTGTAATACTTTGTGTCTCCAAAAGAAGAGCTTGCAGGGTTGGAGGCACTAAATTTAAAATCCAGAGCCATCATGTTTCAGTGAGATTTTTTGGATTATGGAGCCTTTGTTGGTTTTGCTGTTATTTTTGCTCGTCTGCTTTTCCCAGGTTCCCAAGGTCAGAGCCAGCCATGGCTGGTCAGGTGGCAGGAGCCATTCCTGGAGCAGCCTGGGTGAGAGTGGGCACAGCACAGTGCAGGAAATGCTGTTTATCTCCTTGATTGTGCCTTGTGGCAGGGGTCACAGGACACATCTAGTAGTTGTCATCAGGATGTTAATGATTCCTGGGGTCTTTCTGACTGCAAGATAGGGATGAGTACTTTAGGGGGAGTCACTGACCAAATACTGGGTTACATAACTGTGTTTATGGAAGGACACAGCTTGCTAGCAACCTTAAACATTCTGTATAGATGTGTTTAATTCAGAGATTTGCATTTCTTTTTACAGTTGGCTCTCATGTGAACCTAATTACCTTTTGAGTGCAGGTATTTTCTGAGAGATAATAGACCTTCTAATAAATTCTGTGTATATTTCTATATATAGACAGTTGTCATAATTTTAAAAATAATCCAAAACATTGTATTTCATTCAGATGAAAGGCATTCATCTGCTACATGCTGTGCTTGGCCCCAATGTACAAACAGCTCTAATCCTATATATGGGTCTCCTTTCCTTACAACTCCAAGAACAGAATTCCTTCTGCAAGGCAAATAATGTATTCTGAAAGTTAAGAATCTGTAGGATTACAGCCCAAGTTCAGTGCAGTTGTCACAACTTCTGCAGCAAACAAAATCTGTTTAAAATAAATGAGGAGGAAGACTCAGTCTTGCATAATCAGCAGTTTTGAAACCACTGAACATGGAGCACTGATGCAGACAGTGATGCTTGTCACTGAAGAGAAAGTCAAAAAAAAGTGTGTGTGTGTGGCAGTGGGCTAATTGTCTTTCCTACAAAGTCAGGCCTATGATCCAAGATGTTAGAGAGGGATGTTGCATTTCTGCTTAGGGGATATTCTTAATTGTGTCAAGTCCATCTGCATTAAATTTCCTCTTCCACAGAACTAAAATACAGGGGCAGATGTGCAGAAAATTGACACTTTCATTTCCTTCAGTGGCTGAGGCAGCATCTGTTTCTTTCTCAGAACAGTGATTTGAGAAACAATTTTTATATATATATACATATATATATATGTATCTGCTTTACAGATATATGCTACATAGAAAGATTAGTTAAAAAAGAGTGAAATTGTAAAGCCATGTGTCTCAGAGTATTCCAGAAGTTAGTGTCCTGATTTGTCTCACTTCTGCTTTCTTTTTTAATCTCATTGGATTTGCCCAAGGTTGAGGCACATTAAATGCAGTCCTGGAGCACATCTCCCAGTTTACTTTCATCTGAAATGAATTCAATTCATGCACCTCAACATTCCACTGTGTACACAAAAACAGAGTAAGTGGGGACAACCAAGAGATTTCACCTCCAAGGATGATTGGAATTAAATGTTCCTGTAGATACATTCATTGTTTCTCACTCTGCTGTCTTCACACAATGCATATAACAGTAAGAGCTGAGCTAATGAGCAGCTATTCAGTAATTTAGTTTAACCTTTTGTTCTGTGCATGGCCTGGAGCTGTTTATTGCCTACTGTTCAAAACCTGCTCTGAATCCAAAATGATCAATGTGTCCTCACCAGTTTTCTCTCAGAGTGCTCATCATAATGTACACAGGTGCTGGGCAGGCAAGGAGGTTTGCTTGCACTGCATCTTAATGATGTGCAAGTGTGCAGCAGTTCCCTTTCTGCAGGCAGGAGCCAGCAGGCTAGAGAAGTTAGTGTAGAAGCTATTGACTCATTTGGGATTCCAAGATGGAAATTCTTCAGACTCAAGATCTTTTTTAAGAGAGTTGATCATTGCTCTTGCTCAAACCACAGCTGTTTTGACCTCTGTTACAGCTGCTGAGAGCCCAGCCTTTCTGCAAATTACACTCCAGATTGTCAAGCCAAACTCTGGTAAAATGAAAGAAAATGATTAATTAAAAAAATGTAAAATAAATTTTAAAAAACCCCTGTGTTTGAAGCAAGTTGCTTAGCATCCTGCTGGGAACCTGAGTCTGGTGCAAGAAAGGTTGCTGATTACCAGAGGCAACTTTTAGGTGCATTTGCCATGCTTGCCTTCTTGTGAAGTCTCTTGGGTTTTTTCTTGCTTGTTTTCAGCTTTTGTAACAGATGGAAGAGGAGTTAGATAATGAAGAGAAATCTTCAGTGGTTTATCAGGAGCTGTGCTTGCCTTGGTGGTTGGAGTCTTCTGGAAACTGGGTAGCCCTAGAAGTAAATTAACCTGGAGCTTCCTGTGGATTTGCATCTTGTGCTTGGTGGGAAGCTCTGCTTGGTCTGGTGGAAGCTTTTCCACTGCTGAGGCTCTCCTCCATGGCTGTAGTAACAGTAGCCATGAATGGATGTTGCACTTTGGCTTGCATGAGGTCTTCTGTCCTTTAGCCAGCTGCCTTCATTGCAAAACATAGCCCTGGGTCTCTTCCTTTGGCAAGTGTCACTGAAATTTTTTTTAGAATTAGAAAATTTTTAAAGATTTTACTGCAGGACTGGAGTAGGCAGCATCATCAGAAAGGTAATTTGAAATCCTGTGTAAAGGAGTAGATGTTCATGTAAGTGAAGGACTGAAGTGTAACAGGTCAGCACCAAGGGGCCAAGCAAAGCTCACACAGACACTGCCAGTGGATATTGCTCAACTCTGCAGTCCTTGATGCTATAACCATAAAATTACTGCTTTTAGTGTAGCTCTCCCCCACCCCCATAATTGCCCAGGCTTAAAAAAGCAAACTCTGGTGGAAAAATAGCATTGTGCAGCACAGCCTCAGTAGGCATGAGGCTGCTGAGGGCAGTGGGAAAGGGCAGGGGGTGAGGGCTGGTGTGAGGTGTCAGCTCTGATGTCTGGAGCACCTCCAGTGGGCACCTCTGATGGCAGCAGCTGAAAGCCTGAGCTGCAGGGGTAGATTAGGCTCTTTGGGGAGCAAGGTGGGCATGTTGTTAATAGTGGAGAGATCTGAAGGGTTGGAAAGGGCACACGTGCATGGCTCCCAAATCTGTCTCACTCCATCCTTTACCCCAGTTGCATAAGTTAGATCCAATGTCTGTGTGTTAGCTTTGTTATCCATCATTAGTCACTGGTTTCACCTGGGAGACCACTATTGTTTGCTCTTTGGAATTAGTATCAATCTATTGGGGAAAAAAGTGTGAAATAATTTGTTTTGCTGTAAGTCCCTCTCTGAAACTCAAGAAAACAATTTGTTGAAGAAACCCAATCTAACCCTTTCAAGTTAACCCTACCCTGAGCCAGGGCTTCGAACCCTCCTGGTATCCCTCCTGCCCTGAATCACTCCATGCTGTGCTGAACACATGAAACATGCCCATGGGAATGCCAGTGGTGGAGGCCAGGGAGATGCAGCTGGGGAGCAGTGCCCCTGTCCTCAGCTGTGGCTGTGCCCAGGGCAGGGGTGCTGGATGTCCCCGTGAGCTGTGGCCATTCCAGCCCTGGGCACCACCCTGCTCTTGCCCCAGTCTGTCACTGTCAGTGGCACACAGGGTCCAGTGGTCTTGGGGAGGTCTCTGTGGAGTGGATTCTCTTTTATTCTTCAGCAAATGACTGTGTATTTATACCATGGGCAGCCTCTCAAGTGATTTCTGCTATTTGTTGGTCAGGTTATTATCTTAACCATTTAAAGAATATTCATAATATTAATAATATTAATACAATATTTATATTATTATCAATTTAATTCCTTGTTGATGAGGACATATAGTTGCTACATATAGAAAGTTTCTCTGTACAGTTTCTGTTCATAGAAACACTGAAGCTTCTGAAATAGAATAACTTGCTACTGTGTTGAGAAGAGCTAAAAAGGAAGTATGCCTATCTCAGCTTTGCAATTAGAACTATTTTGCATTAATGCACTAGAGCATAAACAGAGTCTTTAAGATTAATGAGCTAAATATTGGAGCAATCACATACTTTCCATCTTCATCCTTTTGCAATTGCATCCTGGGACCTCCAAGCATTACTCTCTGTCTTTTCTGTAGGCTAATGGAAAATCACAGGAGAAGGGGAAGGAAGGCAGCTGGTTGTGCTTAGCATGCCTGGTACTACTGCAAAATCTATGTTGAAAAACATCTTTTTTTAATCTTTAAAGTTCTATACATTAATATTTGGGGTGCAAGAAAGAAGGAATTAAAATACCTCGCTCTGTAAGGTCCATTGTCCTAAATTCCAGTTTCATAAAAGATCTCCTTGCCTAGCAAACTGCTCCCAAGGAACAGTTGAGTAAGGCCAGGTTGGCAGCCACTCAAGTCCCTATCTCTACATTTTTATGATTTGAAAAGCTTGTGTATACAGAGTCCCCATTGAATCAAAATTGCATTCAGACATTAGCTATGCAGCTGGGAATATTTGCTGATTGATGTTTGTTTGTTTCAATAAAACGAAAAATAAAAATTAGTTCCAAATATGCACAGAAGTTGTTGTTCATCACATCAGTTTATGTGCAGTGTGAATTCCTCCTTGGGATACTGACATTACCACAGGGTTTCCCTATAGGATTTCTATCTCTGCATTTTTCAAGTTGGAGCTCATCTTATATGCATATCCCCAAGTTCTGCATTTTACTATCCAAGACAGGGAGTATTGCCTTGCCTCTGGCTTTCAGGCTTTGCTTTTCCAATGAATGCATTTGAGGAAGGTCTTGAAGAAAATCTCTGCCTCAGGACTAACATCTCTGATAAGACAAAATGGAGGTTTCTCCATGTTAGGGCTGGAAGGTTCCTCGTGTATGGCTCTCCCAGAAATCCAGTTTCACTTAAAGACATGGCTTCTTGAAGCTCTTAAATCCTGTCTTCCAGGGTCAAAGATCAGACTTTGCAGATTTCATTGATGCCAGGATTGCCATATAATCTTTGACCAAGAAAGTGCAGTCAAATACACTTCAAGTACAGTCAAAAACATTTCAAAGAATTAGACCTACATACCAAGCAAATAAAAGATCCTTTTATTAATCATGTAGATACCAGCTGATCCTCAGAGCCTACAAGAAATGGGTACCCTTTTGCTGGAGATGCTAAATAAATGCAAAGACATAAGTAGTTCCCAAAAGGCTCAGGTGTTTTGAGATGGAGAGGCCAAGGGGAGCAGGCTGGAGCAGCCAGTGAGCACAGGCCAGCAGTGTCTGGCTCAGAGAACTTCAGAAAGTTCTCTCTGGCTGCTGGTCCCTCCTCTGTCTTTGCTCCAGGTGCCTCACTGGGTCAAGTCTTGCATTTTGCAGTTGAGAATGGTGTTAGAAGGTGTTTCTCTAATGTTAGGAGCTACCCTTCCACTCTGTCATTCCCAAATGAATGATTTGAGGAACAGAGTGATTCAGGGGGGCCCTTCTGTAGGTCTGGGACTGAGGACTTCCTTTGAAGAGCAGGAGGAACAGTCCTTGGCAGTTGTCTAGGATGGAATATCACAGGTCACCAAGAGGCACCTCCAGAGGCAGCCTGGAAGGCAGGCAGGGTGTTCCTGTGGGTGTTTGTAGGTGTCCCTTTGTGTGTTTGTAGGTGCAGGATGCAGAGCCAAGTTAATCCTAGCTGGTCTTTGTCCCGTGGGCAGCTGTAACTGCATCAGTTGAGCTGCTCTGTGAAACTCTGACCACTTTTTGTGCATTTCTTCTGATTTCTTCAGGGTTTTTTTAATTGTTGTAACTTCCTAACTGCTTTGCAATGAAAACTTAGCTAGTTTTCCCATGTACAGCCTTCCAAGGAATGTTGTGAATTAGAAGGACAAAACAAAGAGGCTCCTTTATTTTGCAGTGTTTTGCCTCCTCCCTGTTTGTCTGATGCTAAAGGATTGAAGTAGTAAAGCTGATGGGGGTAGAGGGGCAAGCCCAGGGACTGCACAAGGTGAGTGGTCTGTATTTCAGTACAGCAGGGTGCAGATTTTGGATGGTGTGTCGTCCTTTGGTACCCAAATACTGAGGCACAGTTCTTTCAGTCAGACTGTCAAGAATTAAGTTTAGTGAACCACTACCAGTTTAAATAACCTACTTAAACAACAAAAAATGCTGTGATTTGAATTCAAAGCAGCAGTATGAGTCCCTGTTCTATTTTCTAGTAAAATGCCTCTAACAAAGAAAGAAGAGTGGAGAATCCAGCTCAGGTAGAATAGTACCAAGAGCAAAGATTAAAATCACTCAATTAAAGAACTGTTTAATAAAAACAATTTAATGAAAACTAATAGCTAGGGTATATATTTGGCATAGCAGATCATATTACCAGCAGGTGTTTCTGTTATTAAGTTGAGCAGAGTTGTACTTGGCAACATATGCAAATTCAAAATTTGCAGCTTCACAGATTACTGCTTCTTTTTGTCCACAACAGTTCTATAACTTCTTTACAATTCAGATTGATTTTGGGTTTCTAATACTGCTTCAGAGTAAGTGTCACTGTATCCAACTAGGATTGAAATCTATTATACCTAAAGAAAATAACTGTAACTGTTACTAATATTTATCCTCCCAGGTAGAAGGTTCTTATTCACATGCAATGGGAGGTTTTTGCATGGAAGTGTTTTTTATTATGTGTAGTCCAGAGCTGTGCTTAGTGGAACACCATGTGGTGATGCTTCTCTGTTGTGCTGTATAAAAACAGTAGCTGATTTTGGTGAATTTTTAAAAAGAAACTGGACTGTAAACTGGAATTTTTGACAATAGCAGAACATGGAAGGGTATGAGAGCACAATCTGTTTTACAGTTTGTATAATTTCAAGATGCCCTTATGAATTATTCCCATTCAGATTGTCATATTTTAGTCAAAGCACTGCTGATCATTATTAATCTGCTGCAATATCTGCAGCAAAACAATTCTTCTCAGGAATAAAAAATTAATGACAGAAGTTGAAGATTTTATTGCAGTTCCTCTGAAGAGCAAATGCTTTTAGGGCATGTTGTAACCAATATTTGATATTCACAAATCTTGCTGAAAGACACCACAGTATTATTTTTCCTTCCTTGCAGTTCAGAATGTGTTACTGTGTTGAAAGACAGATTGGGAAGTAAATCTTGTCAATATATGATTTTAAAAGCTATTTGTAATCTGCTCTCTCTCTTCTCTATTGAATGGAGTGGACTGTACTTTTTTTTGCTGGCATTAATGTTCATCAATTGATAAACAAACAAAAAATTCAATAGAAGTTGAATCCTGCCTCTCTGGGATGGCCCCAGCAAAGGTAGAACAGCTTTCTGTGGTGTGTTAATTCTGGTTTTCTCAGTGTAAATTGTTGAGGCTTTGCTGCTACTTAGGCAATAAAAGCAGAAGGCACTTAAGGATGCATAGACAATACTGTCAGTCAAATTGAAATTCTTTATTCTTTCATGATAGGAATTAAAAATGGTATGATTGGTTACCGGAGCTCTCATTGTTGGTCAGCTGTTCAGCACAGCAGTCACCTGTGGCAAGAGGTGAAAGAAAAGGGAGTTTGCTGGTGTTCTGCCAGCCTCAGCAGACCCTCAGGGAAAGCAGCAATCTATTGAAATGTGCAGGCTCTGACTGCAGACCTGGGAGCTGCTGCTCCTGCTGGGATGGGCAGTGACCACTGCAGCATTCAGGGCTGCAGTGATGCTGAGTTACCCCCAGGGTACAAAAGCAGGCACTTGAAACTGTTTCTGCCTTGAAACCCCTCTCATCTCCAGGTCCCTGAGCAGAGTCTGCAGGAGCTGCCGTGGTTCAGGGGCAAACCTGAAGCTTTCCAGCTCAGCAAATACATTTAGATATCTTTACAGACTCAGCCTAAATTGGCTGCAGGTTTTTTGCTTTTCTATACTAAATGGGGTTTGGTTTAAGACCTTTTTTTTAAAAATCTTTTTTTCCTAATTGTAACATGCTGTATATTGTAACACTGTGCAATTCTGGTTTTAATAGTGATATTGTGCAATGAGCTGCCTGTACCTTGTCTGATTTTTAGTACCTGCACTGATTTTCTCACAGGAATTGTGCTTGATATTTGCTGTAATTTGAGTTGAAGTGCAAAGTTCACAAGTCCTTCAATCTTGACACTGCATCAGCTGTAGCTGTCAGAGTGCAAACCTGCCAGACATAAATTGTGCTGTTTGCCCTGAGTCTTATCTGAACAGGGTCTTTTCTGAGCTCCAAAGATTGATAAGTTTCCACACTGCAGTCACTCCCTCCAACACTTCCTTCATTCTGTCAATCCTTTTTCCTTTTTTCCTCTTCAACATACACCTCTTTTGGAAGGAGCATGCTGTAAAATAGTGTCTGGCAAAACTCAATCCCAGTGCTGCATCCAGACATGGAAAAAATCCCTCCTCTTGCTCCACACCTGCATCTATTCATATTGCTTTTCCTGATGTTTCTGCATGGCAGAATGTTATCTTCATGTTGCTTCTGATGCCTGACAGCTCACCTTGTGCAGGGTTTATAACTGGGAGGATGGAATTACTGCTGGAAACCTCCATCATCCATGCCAAGGATGGAATTACTGCTGGAAACCTCCATTATACTGATGCAAAAGGAATGTCACAGTACAGCTGAATAGCACAGTGTGTGTGAATTGTTCAGCCTTTTGAAGAAGTCCAAATTTCAGAGGTGATGAGGATCAATCTCTGTTTCCCTCCAGTAACTCCCATCCCTGTAAGGCAGGTGAATCTTTCTGGGGAATAAAGGGGTGACTTTATTGCCCAGAAATACCATCCTGGTGTGGAGCTGTGGCACTGGGGCTCCAGGCCCAGGGCAGGGGCAGGTCTGGCAATCCCTGCAGTCAGAACTGAGGATATTTGCAGGTGTGACACAGCAGCAAATTCTGTTTAGTTCCCTTTTGTGCTGGGAAAGTTAAGAGGCTCTTCTCCTCCTCACATGGCAGCCAGATGCAGCCATGCCACAGCTGGAAAGTACAGTCAGAAATGGCATCCCTGAATTTGGCACCCATCAGCCAAACAATGCTCACCCCATGAGCCATGTGATCGTCCACACAGCTCTGAGCAGCTTCACTGCTGCCCAAAAAGAAAACACTGCCAGGGTCAGAGTGCAGCTTTTGGGGCTTTCCCCATGGCAAAGCTGCCTTACCTGGTGCTGCAAGGCACCAAGCTCAAAACCAGAGCAAACACTGAGTGTTTCGTGTAGTGGGCCAAAAAGAAAGCATGAAAATCACAAACATGACAATTGTTTCTCTAGCACCCAAGTGAAGAGGGAGAAGATAATTGGATTTTAGTATTTAAATTATGTTTTGGTTTGGTTTTTAAACTGGGTCTGATTGAGTTCTAAAGTCCTATTGTTTTATGTCTGATATGGTCTCTGCCAGCTGGCAGATTTTAATCTGTTCCAGTGGGTTGCTGGCTGCACTGGGATTGTGTGTTCTGTCTGCATTTCAGTGGCACTGCCAGGGGACATTGGGCCTTTTGCCCTTGTCTGTGGACACTTGGAAATTAAATGTAACTTAACCTTAGCACAATTTGGGGAGAAGTTGCTAGAACCTTGCCATACTCGTTTTTTTAGTAAGATTGTGACATCTGTGTTGGCAAAAAACTCCCACCCAACAACAACAACAAAAAAAAAACCTGTTAAATCATTTGTGGTTTAATCATTGTCACATTACAACCACAAAGTACCCTAAATAGTGGCCAAAAAAATCCTGTTAGGCCTTTTCAGAGTACTTTCTGACCAAAGTGGCTAAATACCACGCAGTAATTCTAAATTATTTTTGTATGCTATTTCTACTTTATGTTCTCAAATGGCTTCTAATAAAACTTCAGATAATAATCACTGGGCTAGAAATACCAGTGAGTTAACAGCAGCTGAGGAACAGTTTATAGTGTGATGTGTTATAGCAACTCATCTTCTTAATTCTACTGTTTAAAAATTTATGGTATATTCATCAAAAGATAGGAATGCTTTTGATTTCTGGTTTCACTAGAAGCTTTTCTTTCTTTATGGGGGGCTGGCAAAGAGGGCACAAAAATGCCCTCCCTTGGTGTGATCAAAGAGATTGCAGAGATTATTGCAGAGATCTTTATATGATGTTCCAGAGTCCTTGAACCTGGTGTTTTATCTGAAATTTTGTGTGGTTTGGCAAATAGCTATCGAAGAGGAAATATTTTCAATAAAGTAAAATAATATTAATTTTATTTTTTTACTTTCTTTCACAGTAATATCTAATAGTATCAGATAACATTTAGCTTTATGGGGATACCTTTAAAAAAAGACTTTAGGCAAACTTAATGCACTAATTTTGCCATTTTTAAGTGGTACCTCACACATCTGCAAACCTCCACGGTACTGTTTGCATTGTGTCTGAAAACTAATAACCTCCCTAGATTTTTGTTAATTAATGCATAGCATGGTTTATTTCATTACTGGACATCTCCAGTGTCTGGTTGCTGCTGTGTTGGTGTTTTATCTGAAATTTTGTGTGGTTTGGCCAACAGATATTAGAGAGGAAATATTTTCAATAAAGTAAAATAATATTAATTTTATCTTTTTCCTTTCTTTCACAGTAATATCTAAGAGTATCAGATAACATTTAGCTTTATGGGGATGCCTTTAAAAAAAGACTTTAGGCAAACTTAATGCACAAAGTTTGCCACTTTATGTGGTACCTCACACATCTGCAAACCTCCACTGTTCTGTTTCCATTGTGTCTGAAAACTAATAACCTCCCTAGATCTTTGTTAATTAATGCATAGTGTGGTTTATTTCATTACTGGACATCTCCAGTGCCTGGTTGCTGCTGTGCAGTTGGTTCACTCTGTATCTCCAGGAGTCTGGGTTTGAGCTGACCTCTCTGCTGAGCACGTGCTGCATGCAGGTACAAACCCCAGCCTAATGAGCCTGGGGACTGAGCTTCCCTGGGGAGCCAGGCCCTGCCTCAGTGACCTCTATCACCCAGAGTCTCATTTGGCAGAGAATTAGGAAGGGAGCAGACACCTCATCAGCAGATTTTCCTGAGTACAGACTCATTTTGGTACAAGCTGTCAAAGTCCAAGGATCCTCCAATCTGACTTTTTAAACCTCATCTGTCACTGGACTATAATTGGTTTATAAATTGGCTTAAAGATAATAACAGAACTAACCTTTCTACACAAAAAGCACGTCTGCAACTATCATAAAAGTTCTTACACAAAAAGCATGTCTGCAAATATGATAAACTTCACCAAGGCTTAAAAATAATACTCCTGAATAATACATGAGTCAAACGTGCTGGTGAGTGATTGGTGGTGGGAGCCAGTGCTGGCCCACGTGCCAGAGCACTCAGCCACTGAGTAACTCACACACCCAGTGGCAGAGGCATTTGCAAGTTGTTGTTGTGGGGTTTGGTTGGTTTTTAGCTGCTTTTTCTCCCTACAAGAATGCTAATATGGTGTTTGACTTCTCCTGCTTGCAGTTGGCACAGAGGTCTCTGCTGGACCCCCAATAGTCCAAAAGTTGAGGAGCCTCCACAAACCAAGGATTCTTGGTAGAAAATGTTCATTCAGCACTGTTCAGCCAGTGTTCTTCACACCTGCAAGTGTGCAATCTGTAGGGCAGGTTGTTCCCTGGCTGCCTGCAGACTCTTCCCTGTTATTGTTTTCTGTAACAAGCTAAAGCTATCCACACAGATGTGTGCCCAGAATGGGCTTTTTCAGCATTCTGCATCTGAGCACAATGAGACACAGGGACTCACATATTCTCCCTGCAGTCCTTGGGGCATTTCCAGATTGTTGAGCTGCACATCATGAGAATACCAAAAAGTTCTGCTCATGGCTTCTTATCAAGGTGTCAGGTTGATGAAGCTATCAACTCTGATATTCAATTTTTCCTCCTTTCTCTGCTTTTTGCAATTCTTGAAGTTCAGTATCTACAAAGGAAAATTAGATTAGCAGAATTTAAGGACTTCTACTCTTTGAGTATATTTACTAGGTATCTGAATGACACCTGAGTGCAGGGATGTCAGTCAGTCCCACAGACAGCTGGGCTTGCACAGGCCATTGTATTATGAAGATTTCAATTGCCAGATAAAGCTAATACAATTTTAGTTTTAAAATAACTTTAAAGCATATATTTCTGTTTACTCTATAATAAATACATGTGAATATACTTTTGTATAAAATGGACAAAGACATCTTCCTTGAATTATGGTTGTTACTATTTTTCAGTGGATTTTTTTTCTATACTTTTAAGTAGTTGCCTTAGTACTGTAAAATAGTTCTTTCTCTTCACAAAATTAATGGTTTTAATATTACAAAGGCAGTAGGAAATGTTTGAAGATTTGCATTTCGATCCTTTTTCTTTGTCAAATTACCTGTTTAAGAAATGGGTAGAAATCTGTTTGAAACTTATTATTAAAGTTTATTCCTATCATGATGTGAATCCTCTCATATCAAACAAGACAAGGATATCACCATTTTTTTAAATGAAGACCAAAAAATCACTCCACTTATTTCACTGTCTCTAGTCAGCTCAGAATATCTTCCTATTTTGTCTTAGCACTCAAGTGATAGTCTGTATATGAGATTTTTATCCAGGGCTTGTAGGTTAAGTGTCTTGGAGGGGGTGGCCACCACCCCACAGTCATAATAGAATAAAGCATGAAGCCAGACAATAGAATAGAAAGTACAATCTATCTATAAACACTTTCTTTTTAATTAAAACTATTTGAATACCTATTTATTTGTATTATTTAGCAGGGTGCCTCCAGCAGAAGTTTAATTTCCCTGTGCCCAGAGCTGCCCCAGTGCTGTCTGCAGCTCCAGCAGCATGGGGGACACAACTGGAGCTGACATATTTCATATCTCTAGCAAAGCTCGTGGCACTGGCTGCATGATCAAACAGTGCTCCAGAGTAATTTTGCTGGGCTCTGTCTGAAGCACCACCCTGGCTCCAAGAGAGAGCTCAGAGCTGCAGATTTTCCATCCAGCCTAATTTTTTATTTCACAGTAGAGCTTTTTGTTATCCTCAGTCTCTAATGGAGCAGATAAGATGAATAAAAACCAAAACAGATGGGGAATTAAGAAGGAAGGAGAGAAGTATTTGCACTTTCAGACAATGAGAGAAAAAGGAAAAGGTAGGGATGAGGGAAGAAGGAGTTCTAATGGATTTGCTCAGTGCCTGGAAATACTCAGGATTTACAACCATGGCAGTCTTTAGAGTTAGGGCAATAGTGCCATTAATTTACTCTGTTCAACTTCTGCAGACAAATGGATATGTAGTGTTGGTGGTTTTATTTCTGATCAGTTTGATATTTGTATCTCCTTTTGTATCTCTTCCTCAGTTTGATAAAGGTGACTGGGCCACTTTGAGTGGAGTCTGTGGGTTTGGATTGAGACCAGCAGAGCTGCAGAGGGAAGCTGAGCTGCAGACAGCAGATACCTCAGCTCCACTCCTCTCAGACAGCTCAGCTTGATCCAGAGCATCCAGGGAATGGCTGTGTTTTGTCTTCCAGCCATGGAGTTCTGACCTTCATTCTTAACAAGAGAGGGTGAGGCTTCAAACAGTTGACCAGGGTCAGATGTTGTTACATGTGGCTGTGCAGTTATGGTGGTGAAAATAGGTGACTTGTGGTAATACTCAACTAAGAAATCATGGGAGAGACCTTGAGAGAACATCTAGTGTCCTCAGAAAGAAGATTGAAGGCTTTAGAGCAGTTGGAGTTAGCTGCAAAAGCTGAACCTCGACTTAGACATAGAAATTCTGTATTTCCACAGCTATAAAATAAACAGGAAAGCAACTGTGATTCTGTAATACTTTTAGTGTGATATGTGTAATATTTATGTGAGGGATTGTAGTGATTTCAATTTATCATTCAATAGAGTGGAGCCTAATATGAGAGAACTGTGAAACACAGGTGAATCTAGAGAAGTGAAAATTGCAATACAATCAATATTCAGAAAGATAAATAATTATAGAATATGTTGAACAGTTGTGAAATAACAGCTGGTTCATAGAATGAAAAATCTAAATTCCTTTCTAAAGTAGGGAAACCATAAAAATATCACATTTTGAGCAGGAAGACTGCACACACTTTGTGGGTGAGCATCACACACTTGGGCACTGCTGGCTTTTGTGGGGAAGTAGCAACCAAGGATTTGTCTGTTTGTCTGCCACTTGCTGCTCAGTTTGATTCTGATCTTTATATCAGAGCCACAAAGACAGCTGAGTGCTTTCTCCAAGCACTCCCATAGGATGATTTTATTTCTGACTTTGAAGCCTCAGTACTTTCAGCAAAAAGTGATAATGTAATTAAGGGATGACATTTATCTTCACAGTACCCTAGAGCTGCATGTTTAACTGGATTAAAGCAAACGGAACTTGGTGGGAGTTTGGCCTTAAAATTTGCTCAGTTCTTATTTGTTTAATCATGCCAAAATTGAACAAGGAAAATATTCTTCAACTGTACCTTAGCCCTAGTTGTTTTGACTCTGCAACTGCTGCTCTGTTGATGATGACTCAATGCCATGGTGAACTAATTAGGACAGTACTTTGTTACTAACAAAAGAGCTGCTTTCTTCCTCCCTCCTCTCCCCAGCAGTTTGTCAAACAAAATTGTATCCTATACCAAAATAATAGCAACCTAATGTATCCTGGCACTCTGTCTCTAGTCAAACAACAGTATTTTGTAATGCTGTTTCAGTACATGTATTAGAGGAGTTGTGTTTTACACAGCCCATTAACACAAGGGAATTATTAATTTCTGGAGAGTGTGTTTGCCAGAAAGATGTGGGCTTTAAATCTTCAATGTACGTAGAAAAGTAGTGTCCATGTCAGATGTTCTAAATGGGGATGATCATTCTTGAAAATAAAAGGATGGTAATGGTATAAAAAATGGTAAAATGCTCAGCATTTAAAAAAAACTATAATCTACAGTTGGCATTCTTATAGGAGACTCAGGGATGCATTTCCATCTGTGTGGACATGCTTAGATCCATTGTACTAACATCTTTTCATACGGCTCTGGATTACAAGGTGCTGCTGTTTCTCTTGTTTCTATTTTTCTGTGCTTCACAGACATCTTAAAATAGTTTTATCTTGTTTAAAGTGTTTTTGTGAAAATGTAGTTGCTCTTTCCACCTTTGTTTTTTACATTAACAAAGGGCACATGTGTTACATCTGTTTTTTGAAAGCTGCTGTTAAAATCTTGTAGCAATAGTTAACTGAGCTGCCTGTTTGTGCTCTCCAAGGGGTGGCCTGGCCTGATATGCACCGTCTGGCTGACAGAGTCCATCTGGAGGAGCTGACCAGAATTGGCATTCTGAAAGGCAATGTGGATGACATGGTGAAGGTTCATCTGGGTGCAGTATTTATGCCACACGGACTTGGACATCTCCTTGGAATCGACGTGCATGATGTTGGAGGCTACCCAGAGGTTAGTGTTAGTCCATGCTCAATCCCCTGCAGATTAACCCCCTCAGTTCCACCAGCTCTGCTCATACTCTCTGGGTGCTTACCCAACTGCATCTTCTCAGGGGTACAGCAGTTTTGCATTTAAGTGGCTCCTTGTTTTTAGATGTGGTATTTTATGCAGTTTGCTCTAAGGAACTCTATTAGTTCATTGAAAAATAAATTGTTTATGGGAAGAAGTCAACTGATGGTGCTCTGTGTTGTTCCTCATGAGTCACTGCTCTGACAAGCACCACCCAAGTACCCTGTGCTGTGGCAGAGCATCTCAGTCTGCCTGAGTCCTGTATTGGCAAGATTCACCTGCTCCATTGCAGATGTGAGGCAGCTGCAGGAGCCCCTGCTGTACCTGGGCAGTAAATCCCAGTGGCTGTGTCATATTGAAACAAACTCATCAAAGCTCATAGCCCTGTCATGAGCTTTTCTGTCCAGCATCAGCACGGGCACCAGGGAGGATGTAGCAAGAAAAAAGTCCATCAAGTCTTCCAGTGTGAAAGCACAACCTCTTGTATTCTGAGTTGCTGCAGAAATCACAGAAAGATTGTCTTTTGCCTTGAATTAATTTGGTGATTCATGACTGTGATCTGAAAGCAGAATAGGTAAAATTCTGTAACCAATTAATGGCAGTAGGTCTGCAGTGATAACTAAACAGAATAAAATCTCTAAGGCAAATTGTTCCTAAAGTTTGAATAGAGGAAGTTTGCAGCAGCTTTGGAATGATTTCAGAAGGATTGTGTTTGTGTTAGGTTGTGGTTATTTGAGGCTATTTAAGGATTTTCAGTGATACAGTACAAAAATGGATCATTTTTCTCCTCTCATATGTAAGCTGTTCTTTTGCAAGAATCTGCAAAAGAAACAAGGAACTCCATAGGTAAAGTTGAAGCATATTTTGATGCTTGTTCATGTTGGGTGACCAGGCTACAGCTGCTATTGCTGGTTCAGTTTTGCAGGCAGGGGAGAAACAGGATGTAATATTTGAGGATACTTATTACATTCACAGTGTAATTATAGTTGAGATACAGTATTGGGATAATGCTGTATTAGCATCAGCTAATAAACTTACATGTAATAAAAATGAAACAAAAATCAAAAGCAGTGCTATTGTGATTTTAAGGTTTCTGCACTAGCTGATACAGAGAGGATGGATGCTTGTCCCTTTGTTCCCCCCAAGTGCATTCTCTGTGCACAAACTGAGACATCCAGCAAAGCACAGGGACTGGGGTTATTTGGAGAGTTCATAAACTTCAAAATCCAGGACCCTGCTGTTGCATGCCTTTGCTTAGATTGTTTTCACTTGTGTTGTGAATAACCTCTCTGAATTTAATGGACTTAAAAAACAGGAGCATGTGTTCAACACTTGGTAGGGTGAAGAGATAACTAAATTTTAGTAACAAGTGAGTAGAATTCTGAGAGTGCAAAGTGCCCTTCTTGGTTTTGCCTAAAAACTGTATTCTTTGAGGTTAGAGTGAGTACCTTAGTGTCAAGGGAGATTTCTAGAACTGATTTTGTGTGTCTGAAGCAATGGACCCTGTACACCTTCCATCTCTCAGCAGATTTCAGTAGTGTGGCATACAATATGGAATCATTTTTGACAGTAGTTTTTGTTTTCATATGAATGAATTTATAATTGTTATTGTATGGTATTTTATATAATTTAAGGGTCATTTTTTGAAAGCAAACTGATCTCTCCACAATTTTGAAAGAGCAGCCTGTCACAGATAAAAATGGTTATAAGGGACTGTATTGTCAAATGAGTTAGGCCCTCCAGTTTTGTATTTACTGTGTGTAAAAATGCCAGAGCTCTACACAGAATTTTATATCTGCAAAGACTGAAATTGTTTGTTTGTGTTGGCATGCAACTGCATTCTTACATGAAGAATGCTTGCATGGCTAATTTACTTTCAAAATCTAATCCTAAATAGCAAATTTCTTGAATATGAAGCATGTATGAAAGCTTACTAACAAATAGCTAATGTTCTGTATTTGCATATAAAAGTGCACATAGTTGAGTGTATGGCATCACTTTGTTTGAAAAATTAGGAGTTCTGGGTTCTGCAGGGGATGTGGTTCTGCCCAAGTTCATCTCAACACGAGCAACTGAGCACCTTTCCTGCAAGTGTGGGACGTGTCTGTATTAAATGGGAGAAGGCTTATTATCCATGCCTCATTGTTTCATGAAAAAACACATTTTGAAGACATCTAGTACACTCTGGAGTGATTTGTGGTGCATTTTAAATGTTTACCAGCTAGTGAGATCTTTACAAAGGTTTTTATAAAGCCATTTTGGTGTTCATTGTACACTGAGCCCATGCCTGTAGTATCATGTCCTTTTTTCTAGCTGGTTAAAAAGCAACTTCTTTGCTTTTGGCCAAGGGAATTTCTGGGAGTATTACAAACGATTTTTTAAAAATAAAAACTTTCCAAGTGGATATTATTCCATTATTTTCCTCAAGTGTAAACAGTTACATTTGAAATAATACAATAAACGTTAATTTCCTAATTTTTATCCGTCAGAAAGTTTTGTGTGTTCCAAAAAAACTATTTCCAGACATTGTTAGCTTAGATTAGTTATTCATTGGTAGCCAAAGATTTCTTTTTTCAAAATTGGCAATAATAAGTTTTCATCTTTTCCAGTAAGCTGCTTTCGCATGCAGCATTGAACAAGCACTTTCTTCTTCTTTGACAAAAGTTGTAAATACTTGCAGATTTTCTGCAAAGTATACTCTGGGATATTAGAAAATATAACATTTCCCCTTCCTGTTTTTTGCTGTGATAAAGAACAACAGGTTTTGGCCAGCAATGAACGTGTCTTGGCAACCTTATTTTAGGACAGCACGTTCACAGGAGTGTGAGCACAGTGTTTCCCAGTGCAGCACACAAGTGAAGGTGCTGGTTTTCAGGAGGGCTGAGCAGCAGGAGCTCCCTGGGCACCACGGCTTTCCTTGGGGAAACCGAGCACCGCGCATTTTGCCAGCCATGAACGTGTTTTGGCAATTTTATTTTAGGACAGCACGTTCACAGTAGTATGAGCACAGTGTTTCCCAGTGCAGCACACAAGTGAAGGTGCTGGTTTTCAGGAGGGCTGAGCAGCAGGAGCTCCCTGGAGACCGCAGCGTTCCTTGGGGAAACCGAGCACTGCGCATTTTGCCAGCCATGAACGTGTTTTGGCAACCTCATTTAGGACAGCACGTTCACAGGAGTGTGAGCACCAGTGTTTCCCACTAAAGGATGCAAGTGAAGGTGCTGGTTTTCAGGAGAGCTGAGCACCAGGAGCTCCCTGGGAACTGCATCTCCTGCCGGGCACCACGGCTTTCCTCAGGGAAGCCGAGCACTGCGCATTTTGCCAGCCATGAACGTGTCTTGGCAACTCTATTTTAGGACAACACGTTCACAGGAGTGTGAGCAGAGTGTTTCCCACTAAAGGATGCAAGTGAAGGTGCTGGTTTTCAGGAGGGCTGAGCAGCAGGAGCTCCCTCGGGACTGCGGCGTTCCTTGGGGAAACCGAGCACCGTGCATCTTGCCAGCCATGAACATGTTTTGGCAATTTTATTTTAGGACAGCACGTTCACAATAGTGTGAGCACCAGTGTTTCCCACTAAAGGATGCAAGTAAAGGTGCTGGATTCCAGGAGGGCTGAGCAGCAGGAGCTCCCTGGGCACCATGTCTCCTGCCAGGCATCACAGCGTTCCTCGAGGAAACCGAGCACCGCGCATTTTGCCACCCATGAATGAGTCATGGCAACCTCATTTTAGGACAGCACATTCACAGGAGTGTGAGCACAGTGTTTCCCAGTGCAGCACACAAGTGAAGGCACTGGTTTTCAGGAGGGCTGAGCACAGGAGCTCCCTGGGGACCGTGGTGTTCCTCGTGGGAAGCCGAGCGCCGCTTTGAAAATCCGCCCGCTCCTTCTGAGGGTCTGAGTGCAGCTCAAGCACTGCTGCAAATTCAGCCCCAGTGGTACCAATCACTTCAGAAAATCTGGCCCTCAGTCACACTGAGCTTGCTTCAAAGGGTGAAAACCCCACTGGGCCTAGCTTCTGCTGTAAAATTTAATCATGGAGATGGTTTTCTCACATTCTTTCAGTTGTTTCTGGGTAAATTCGATATGGGATATAAATGAGGGTTTGTGCCTGTTGCAATGAAGAAAATGTGGTAGGTGGCCCCAAATTTTCAGGCCCTGAGGTAGATGAGGCTGAAGTTTTCATTTAAATCTAGGTTCCGTGTCTCTAGATGCCTGAGTTGATTCAATTTTGTGCTATATTAATGGACTATAAGGCTCTAAAGAACACTAAGTACATTTGATGACTTTCTATAATAATAAGCCAGTTAATTTAAGTTAGGTTAATAACTACTGTGATTTTCACATCTTATGAATTAAGAGTTTAATTTCATTATGTTTTTTAAAATTATAAGATTTACCTTAGTTTTAATTTTTAATTCAATTATCTTGAAAAGCTGATCCTTTTGTTGCTATTCTGCATCACAAATTAAGTTTGGAGGTCTGTTTTGGAGTTACCCACATCCTTCCATCACTGTGCATGCTTGGGGAACATCTCTGCTTTGCACAAGCTGTGTCTGGCTTTAACAGAAAGCTTGCTCCCAGATCCCAGATGACTGACTGGGAATTTAAGTACTGGAGAATACAGGAATAATCTTGTTCTGGCAAAAATTATTTTCCTTATGTATCCGACTTTATGTTGAAGCAGAAGATTTCATTTTTTTGTGGTTAGCATTGCAAATGATGCATTAATGTTTTTTCCTTTAAGAATCAGAGGATGAAGTGAATTTACCAAGAAGCCTAAAGCTGTTGTGTAGGGCCCTGGTGCTGCAAATTGCTTCACTTGCCATAACCTTGCAAAGCCTTGCTCCAGCTTTGGTTACCCAGGACCTGCAAACATGAAACAACCTGTATGGAAGGCACTTAGGGTGCCTTTACTTTACAAAGAGTAAAAGGACATTTCATTAGGTTTAACTTTTGGGTTTGTTCTTGCAAGTGATTGTACACCTTGGGAAAAGATTAGAAGAAAAAACTCGCTGCTTCTGCTTCAATGCTTGAGCCCCCTTGATCCTCGAGCCCCCTTGAATCCTTTGTTTGTTTGTTTGTTTTGTTTCTTTGAATTCCTGCATGGCAAAAATGTACATACTGAACAGGCAGCATGCAGGAAGGAAGCAGATGAGTGGAAACTGCCTTTCTATGCAGAGCAGCACTGAAATCCATGGTGCTCATTGCTACCTGCTGGGTCAAACACCAACCAGGAGAGTTTCCTGCAGCTTAGGACTCTTCTGTGGGGTTTAAACCCCTCCCAGAGCCAGCCTAGGACTCTTCTGTGGGGTTTAAACCCCTCCCAGAGCCAGCCTAGGACTCTTCTGTGGGGTTTAAACCCCTCCCAGATTTAGGCTCATAGATCTCACTCTGCTGTGTCATCTTGTGCTCAGAAAGTTGTGATCAGTTCCCAGCAGCTTTTCCCTGTGAGGACAGATGCTGGAGTCTGGGTGTTTAGGGAACTTTGGGCTTGAGCAGAGGCAGAAGAGGGGGAAGGCTCAGGTGCCATGATGCAGACATGCCCTGTCATACCACAGAGTTCCCCTCCTCCACTGAGAAAGAAGGTGTTAAGGACTTGAGGTTTTTAGTTGCTTGGTTTGGGTTTCATTAGTTCTGTTTCTTTTTATTTTTTTTTGATGGAGATACTTGCTTATGTTTCTCTGACTTCCTGGAGTTTGTTGCAAAAGACTTTACTTTGTGTGCTAACAGAGTTTTTATCTGAATATTTTTTGTCCAGATATTTCTGAAATTTTAGCAGCAACTAATGGAGCTTGTGTGTTTTTGAACAATTCATTCGAGGTGCAGTAGGAGAGAAAAAACAAAACAGTAGAGCTCTGCTTTCAATTACATGAAAAAAGTAAGGTATCATTGGTATACTGTGGGGTTTTTGCTATGTAATTTTCACTCATGGTATCTAAAGATCACAAAAGACAATAGTCTTTCATTTAAGACTATTGCCTATGTCTGCTTTCTGTGTGTCACAAGAAATTTGTTCATTAGATTTTAAATGATGCTTGGCATTGGTTTCATTCTAAAACAGTGTTCTTGGTAGCTTTTGCAATTCTTTCTCTTATTTCTTCTAAAACTCTTATAAATTATTCTAAATACTCTCCTCATCTTCCAGGTTAATGCTGTCGTTGTCAACCTGGTGATTTTTACTATTTGCTATCTCTTTTTTTATCAAACTTAGGTTCTAAGAAAAGAGAAAAAATACACCCCATATGTTTTGTTATTTCCATTATGATAGCACTGGAGCTGGGTAACATCAGAGGATCAGAAAGCAAAAATTATATGGGGAGTTCTGCTCAGAGCCATGCTGTAGTGCTGCATTGAAATCCAGCTCCAGCTGAATCATGAGGCAGCAGTGCCTCAAATAAGGGGCAGATGATTTTTCCCCATTCCCTGCAAGAACAGGAAAGTTATTAGGTAACTTAAACCTGATACCACCATTAATACTTAGAAAAAGAAGGAAACACTTCAAGTAAAATAGACAGTTAAACATCATGTGTTCTCTATTCCCCCAATATTAACTTTGAGCTGTGTCCCAAAAGCTCCAGCCAGTAATTAGATTCTCCTGCAGAAGTGGGAGCTTTGATTTGCAAATGCCAGGAGTGCTCTGTGGTGCTTGGGGCCCCTTCTCCTGTAACCTGCTGCTGATTTCAAAGGCAGCACTGCCAGCAGTTCCTGCAGGTGACTACAGATTGAATAAACTAATCTTCATTAGGAACACTCAGCAAGTGAAACAAGGGCTTAGGGAAGGGACCAGGAGACACGTGAAATGGAATTTGAGACTTCTCTTTTCCTGGCTGCACAGAGCTCTGCTCTTTTTACATTACATGAGCTAATTAGAAGTTAGGTATATGCAGGGGGAGAATAGGGAAGAGTAAAAGAGCTGAGATTTCACTTTGGTGCTCATTTCATATTATCTAAATGTAATGTTAGTATTCTGATTAATTTAAATACTTGATTGCACTTAGCTTAGTAAAGTGGTTTGGACTTCACTGTACTGGATGTGTTCCAACTGGGACAGTCTGTCAGGCTCCAAAAAGTTCTGTGATGATTTAGCTGGAAAAGAGAATGTGAAACTAGATTGTGTCACTAATGAGCCTTTTACTGTGGTTCAGTATTTGCATTTATGAGTACCTCAGGTGTTCTGGGCCGTGGCTGGGGTTTGCTGCCATCACTGGCTTGAGGAAGCTTTGGGGTGATGCCAGCTTGCAGCCCCTGGTTTTGGCAGGCAGGGTGCCCTTGCAGGTCTCTGCACTTGTGCATCTCCAGCTGCTGCCAGGGCCCTGTGGCTGGCAGGGACATCACCTGTGCTTTTCTTCTGTTCTGGTCCAAAAACAAACCCAGGATCAGGCTTGAGTGGGCCTGAAGCTGTTTCTGCTTCTGATTGCTTTGCCTGTGGAACAAGATCCAGCATGATACACAATGGAGCTCTTCCATGGAAAAAGCAACATATTAACTATTGAGTTGCTTAGGAGCAAGCAGTAGTTCATCTTTATACTGAGATATTCTGGGAATATTGCAAATTCTAGTCTTCCATAGCCCTTTTTCTGGGAAATAGGCAGATTTGCATACTTCCTAATTCCCTGCTCATTCCAAAAATAGTAATATTTTGTATTACTGTACACTTAATTTGAACTTTTATTTTGCTTACATAGTAATAAAATCAGTTTACATAATAATTCTCTCATTCCCTTGACAGTCCTTATTGCTTAGCCCTGCTGGTTTTTGTTACCTTAGATGAACCATTAATTCGAATCCAATGTTCTTGGCAGGAGTACAGTCACAAATGACAGTGTCATACATCTGTGCTTACTGAGGAGGAGTGTCTCAATCTTAAAATGTGATCAAATTTAGATGTGAACTCCAAATAAAGTCAGTCTTAGAAAACAATTTCAGATATAGTCTGTTGTTGCAATATACAGGAGAATAAGTTCAAAATTTAACGTTCACAGAATATAACTGCAAGTCTCTTTATTAATATTTTCTAGACTATTCTGTTCACTTTTGGGGGGCAAATTATCAGCCTATACCCTCTGTCTGTGCAGCACTGTGACAAGGGTCCTGCTCAGTGGCCAGGCCTGCAGGATAGAATGGTGATAGGAACAGGAACCCACACAGCTGCTGCACCAGCACTCACATTTTCACTCCTTATTTCTTTTTACTGCAAAAAACCATCATGATCATTGTTGAAAAAAAGCTTGAGTTGTTCAGCTGTGAGATGTAGGGAAGGTTCCTCCTCACAAAGAAGGAAATCTTTATTGGCAGAAGAGTCCTACTGATGGATGACAGAGTGAGGTTGCCCTGTTGGGCTTTGGTCCCAATAGAGCTTGACTTGATGAAAAATGGCAAGGCTTGTTTCAGACTATCATCTTCTGTTTGGGCATTGTGGTGTTTCAGCCATTAAGAAAGGTCCTCAGTTCATCCTACTTTTCATAAACAGCCACAGCAGAGTGGGAGCTGTCAGCCCTGGACCTGATGCGTGTGGTGGCTTCCAAGGTGGTCATGAGTGCCCAGAGATCAGATGTCACTTGGGAGGCTGAAGCCATAGTCTGATATGTGTTTGAATCCAGCACTTTTCTCAAAAGAAGAGATTTTGTCATCCACTCAGCTTGGTCATGGCCCTTCTCTGCTTATTTCCTGTGCCAGCTCATTTTGCCCTTCAGCCTCACAGCAAATTGGGCTGGGGCTGTCCTCTGCTCAGGGTGAGTGGCCACAGCCAGAACCTGTCTCTCTGCAGCCATTTCACCCATCTCCTGCTGAACACCCTGCCAGTCTCTGTTCAAAGGGACAAGCCCACCCACTGCTGTCCTGCTTGCTTTTCAGCTCTGAAAAGCTGAGCAGTGTTGCCCTTTCTTTGAAGGCCCTCTAGAGATGCTTTCATGGTAGGGATAGAGCTGCAGAATCCAGACACCTGGAGATGAAACCTAGAGCCACACAACCCAGGACTGAGACAGGATGGAGGGAAAATAGCAAAAAGACTGTGAATTCCTTCCAGAGAAGTTAAAATTTTACTTTTGGGTGAGCAGCAATATCAAGGTGCCTTGGGAAGTCTCCCTGCATGGCTGAGAGATGTTTCCAAATGTGTATCTTGGGTCTTGCTGCTGTTAGCTCCTTGGAGGAAGAGCAAAGGCAGGATCAGACTTCCAGCAGTCTAGAGAAAATGCCTACCATTGCTTTAGCAGCTGTGCAGAGGTAAATAAAGGGGGCTGCTGAGGCTTTATTGTCACACATGATGTTAAACACCATTTATTTTAAGGAAAGGCAAAAAAATCTGGATGCCGTGCCAGGGCTGCCCTCAGAGGATGTTTGCGATTGTTTTCCTCGCTCTGCATTTGTCTTTCTAGCATCTGTCTTGGATTGACTGCCTTGGAAAAGGCATTTACAAGCAGAATTGAGAAGTGTACTTTAAAGCCAGATCTGGGTTGTTTGTTGTAAAGTAGCAGATAGATAGTTGGCCAGGCACCAAAAGGTCCAGACACTAATCTAATTGTTTACAGCTCATGGAGAGATTAATCCACAAGATTGGATGCCCTCATTTCCTTTACACATTACAATGAATGTGTGAAATGCCAAACCCCAAAGGGCAGTATGAAAGAAAAAATGGCTCCATTTCAGTGCAGTTATTGTTTCAAGTTTAGAAATATATTGATTTTCTTTGAGTTTTGATAAGAGTACAAATTCAAAATGCCTTGCTTAATATTACAGTATTCTTGTTTCCTAGGCTCAGTAAAACAAAACCATGCTTCCTTATTTTGGTGTAATATATAGTGCTCTGCAAAATCCAAATCAAACATATGACATAGAACACATGGAACATACAGTCAAAATGGGCAACCCTATGTCCAAATGTCCAGGCTGGTCAGCTCTAGAAATCTTGGCTACTGTAAGATCCTGTACATTGGGAGAGAATAAGCTCTGCAAAGGGAACCAAAGCAACCCCAGCCTTGCTTGGGTAACCAGTGGGGATAAAGCAAGCACAATGGAGGGGCTGCTGCAAAGCAGTATTTCTGTAAAATAGGCTTTCTCTGAACTGAAAGTGGAGCTCAAGAGCGAGCAATATTGCAGGGCTGTTTCCCCTGTGAAGAGAGAATGCTTCAGTAAATGAGAACATGGGTGATGTGCAGGTGTGCTCCAGCCTCCCTCCATCCCCCTGACAGGAGCAGGGGAGCTGGGCCGTGCCAGGACAGGGTGCCCCACACCAAGGGTGCTGCTGGGCTGGGTTTGTCTGGGAAAAAGGGGAAGTTTCATCCGCGTGGCACCAGTCATGCTGGGAGTGATGCTGACACCAGCTGCCCCTTCTGCCAGCAAGGGAAAGCACCGTGGCTTTGGGCAGAAGCAAGACTCAGGAAAGCTGTGTGGAGACCAGACAAATACTGCTGTGGTCTCACAGATGTGTTAACCTCTGATGTGCTGGCTAAAGCAGAGAAGGTTTCTTGAGCAGAGTGTGTGCAGGATTGAAAGCTGCTGGGCCTGTGAGCTGCTCACGGGTCATTACAATAGTTTGTTGGGGAAATTTTGCTACCATTGCAAAGAATTTTCAAAAAGCTAATAGGATTGAGATATGTTTATTCTGATATTGCAATACCTGACACATTCAGGGGGCAGCAAATGAATGCCCAGAACTAGTCCTTGCAGTGTTTCTAATTCCTTGACTAAGCACGTCCTCATATATCACTTTATTTTACCAGCTTTTGGGAAGGAGAGAATATTTTGCTAGTTCAGACTTGTTTTGACTTAACTTTTAATAATACTAATCAGCACCATGTTGCCTGAAAGTCTGAATCTGACAAAAGTTTAGTTTAAATGGGCTGCTTTTATGAGGTCATGTGTAGACTCATTGCTCCTGAATCAAGATCATAAATGTGTAATTTTAATAACATTTGGTGAGAATAAGTATTTGCAAATCCTTGGAGAAATTGTTCTCTGCTGCATAGTTGAGCTGTTTCAGCCATGACGTGGCAGGGGCATTTCAAGATTTGCATGTCACTTACAATGCCATACCTTGCAAGGGAGGGTAGGGCAAGGAATAGTGCAAGGAATTCTTTTGCTTTGTGGTGCAGTATTCTCCCACGGTAGAGAGTAACTGTTGCTATAGGACACAAAATGAAACAACACACATGCTGGAACCTCCAAGGTAAAAAGAAGGGAAGTTTATTTTCTTACTCCGACATTTATAGACTTTCAAAAGTGACAGTGGATTGGAGGATGAAAGTGCCACCTCTCCAATCACACTGGACAAACCAACAGTCCATCAGATTTCTCCTCCTCCAGAAAAGAATGTATAATAATAATTATTTATATAAAAGTGCGTGAGAAACTTCATTACAAGAATATAAACATCAGAAGGCTTAGAAGAACTTAGAAGAGCAGGGCAACAAGTAACAGTACCAAGCATATCCAAAGCCAAGATTCCTGTGGTGCAAAAAACAGTTGGGGCATTGAGCTGAAACCTGGTCATCACTCTGTGTGAAAGCTAAATGAGGGCTGATGGGAGGGAGGTAATTGCAAAGCTGAGTTTCAGTCCTTTGTGATTATTTTTATTTTGTGTGTCTTATGGAGCAGTCAGCACAGGAGGGCTTGCTGTAAGGTGCTCCATGTGTTGGTGTCTGTGAGAGAGGGTTATAGTGCAGGCAACCCCCACTGAGGGGAGAGAATGATGCATCTGACTCCATCTTATCAGAAGGCTAATCAATTATACTATATTATTCTATATTATATTACATTATATCTAAATTGAATCTGCCAAGCACTCAACTGCACTGCATCTCATGACTGTCAGCTGACAGTCCCAACACACACACACGCCTGGCCCTGATAGGCCAAATGTGGTGGTGTTCACAGGGGTCCCAGGATGAGAGAAGAGATGAGAATCTCGACTCCATGGTTCAGAAGGCTGATTTGTTGTTTTATGATATATATTATATTAAAAGAAAATTATATATTAAAACTATGCTAAAAGAATAGGAGAAAGGATTTCATCAAAAGGCTAGCAAGGAATGGAATGGAATGGAATGGAATGATAATAAAATCTTGTGACTGACCAGAGTCCGAGACAGCTGACTGTGATTGGCCATTAATTAAAAACAACCACATGAGACCAGTCAAGGATCCACCTGTTGCATTCCACAGCAGCAGATAATTATTGTTTACATTTCGTTTCTGAGGCCTCTCAGCTTCTCAGAAAAGATCCTAAGGAAAGGATTTTCCATAAAATATGTCTGTGACAGCCAAGGAAACAAAACACCATCACTGAGTAAACAATCTCCATTGCATTCTACTTTGGCACAACACAGGCGCAGCAAATAAGATAAGAATTGTTTTGATCATTATCTGAGGTTCAGAGAATGTGAATCCCAGCAATATTTTTGGGCAGATTCTCTTGTTTTTGGGTGTGGGGAGAAAGCTGACGGTGCGTGTCGCGCAGGGCGTGGAGCGCGCGGAGGAGCCGGGGCTGCGCAGCCTGCGCACGGCGCGCCGCCTGCAGCCGGGCATGGTGCTCACCATCGAGCCGGGCATCTACTTCATCCAGCCCCTCCTGGAGCAGGCCCTGCACGACCCTGCCCAGGCCTGCTTCATCAACAGAGACGTCCTGCAGCGCTTCCGGGCCTTCGGTGGGGTGAGTGTTCTTAGCAGATGGTTTCGTTCACTGGTTTTCTCTTTGGTCATCCTTACAATGTCTCTGAGCAGAAGTCTTTTGGGACTTAAAACTTTTGGGACTTCTTACAACTTTTGGGACTTCTTACAACTCCCAAAAGTCTTACAGCTTTTGGGTGTTGTAATCTACTGCACATAGAGCTGTTCCTTGAAAAGCAGCACCTTGAGTCATTCGGACTATTTGACTCTGCAGACAAACTGAGGGGTTTTTATTCTAATTTTTTAATGTGGTTTTTTACTAGTGATTAATGATAGACCCATATTTTCCCATCAACTGAAATATTCTCTGCCAGCACCATACGGTGGCTTGCCAGGTAAGTGTTTTGTCTAATGTGTGAAACATGTATGTTATGAAATATGAGACTGATTCTGTAGTCCAGAGTTGGCTTCTTTGACAGCAGCACAGTCCAGTGCTTCCTGCTGGGGCAGAAGAGCCTGATGCAGTTTAGGCTGGGGAGGCAGTAGATGGAAACAGTAAAAATTGCTCTTACAGGATTATTGACAGAATGGCATGAAACCTGTGCCTTGTGGGAGCCTTCCCCGTTTCCAGAAGAATGGCTGATGGGGTTCCAGAGCCCCCATGCTCAGTGTGACAGGCTGAGGCAGCAGTGTGCAAGGAGGATTGGCCAGGGGAGGTAGAGCTGATCTGGGCAATCATTCCATGCAGCAGCTGCTGGGCAAGTGGAGGGGCTGTGCATGCTGTCCAGGGCAAGTCTCCCATTTAAAGCCACCACCCTCACAGAGCATTCAGCAGTTGCAGTGCTTCCAGTGGGCTTTCATTTCAGCAGGGCAAGCCTTTGTAGGGTGCCACATTGTTCCTGCACAGGGAGATAGAGCAGGCAGCTGCCATGCCCCATCCTCCCGTGGCTCTTCTGCCAAGTCTCAGTACAACAGTCACTGCAGTGGTGGTGATTTTCTGGTAGGAAAAGTCACTCCTTAGGAATTGTCTGCTGCTGCCATTGACTGATTTATCCAGTCCAGCCTTGAGAGGGTGATTACTGTAGCACTTTGGTCTGAGCTGCCTTGCAACCACCAGCCCTGACAGAAAATTGTGTGTGTGTGCTATCCCCAGTCATGTGAGCCAACCAGGCTCCAGGGCAGCCACCCATGGTGTGGGTGCAGCCTTGTTAAGAGACTCAGGACTTTACCCTTGCTGATATTTAATTCATGCTGAGGTCTGGGACATTATCTGTCTCTGTGTTGTTTCTTTATCAAGATTTGCCAGCCACACAGCTGAGGTGCTGGTGAACAGAAGGCAGCTAATTCTGCATTTTCTAACTGTGAGCACATTCTGTGTGACAGCACACACTGAAATGTATTTTAAAAGAACACTGTGATGTGCTTGTGTACCTTCACACTGCAATGGAAACAGGTTTAACTGTCTCCATTTTCCATGTAACCATGCTCTGTGGGAGTTTTTCAGCATTTGAATTGATTCTTGGTGGGCTTTCCCTGAAATTGCTCAGCAAAGCCTGCATTTTTCCCAAATGGCTGTGAATGCCCGCTCCATTTCTGCAGCCTGAGGTGTGCCTGTGGCTCACCTTCTGCCTGTGGTTGCACACAAGAGGAGTGACAGCCTGGGATCTCTACCTTGGTAATAACTTGCTGGATCAGGCACTTTTGTTCCAGAGATTTCAAGCAAACTTTGTTCCTTCATTTTTGTTTAGCTTCCTGTAATGATGACTTGTAAGGAGAGCTAGCCAACAAACTTTGCTAAAAGAAGGGGCAGCCCAAAAACGATTGAGCAAAAATCTTAATCTCTGATCCCCCTGTGAACAATACATTTTACTTAGAGAGAAAAAAATAATAATACACACATACCCTGAGCCAGATGTTGTCACTTGATTTTGTCCAGGAGAAGAATGAAAATAAAATCTAAGACTGGAATACATCTGAATATTTCTGAATTCTTCACAAAAGCTGAATTATAGAGCAATTACAATAAGTTTTTCCATCTTTACCATTCTGACTTGATTCTGTGTAAAAAGAAAATGCAATTTGTGCTGTGTAGAGTGCTCAGTTATGAACAAAATGCTTCATTCTAGTTTATCCAGAGTGAGTATTTCTCACAAAAGCATGCCAGAAAACTTTCTTTCTATGGGATTAAAAAAAGATCTTTTTTAATGTTTTTTTAAAAGCCCAGTTTTTTTACTGACAAATATTAATAGTACAGGGGCTGGTATTGGTGTCAGTTGTAGCTGAAGAGTTCACTACAGCCAGTCCAATCTTCCTTTAAGTGTAAAAGTAAAACACATTCTACGAAAGGAAATAAGTTGTGCATTTCTCTCTGCAGAGCTCAGCACTAATTAAAATATTCTTAATTTGGTTTAGTGTAATTCACTTCAGAAATGAACTAACATTCACTGAAGTAACACCACTGTAATTCTAAGTAAGTCTGTCCACACTGGGAATTTGTGGATTTTTCATAAATTCACCTTGAATTCATGTCTTCTTTGGGCTTTCAGTAATTTTCTTGACTGTGACAAGTCTCTGCATTGAGAAGCAAAGCCCTTGTAGGGTGCCAGAAAGGGCAAGGCTGCAGCCATGGGCTGTAATTTGTGCTGGCTGGAGTTGGCCATGAGGAGATTGTTTGTGGAAGCTGCAGGAGCAGGGAAGGAGGGGCAGTGTGAGGTGCCTGTGCCCAGCTCCATCAGCAGCCCCTCCACCTTCCTGCTCACCTCGGCCTTTGGGGCTGTCCCTGTGCTCAGGAACCTCCTTTTCACCTCCTGGGGTCCCTGCAGGGGAAGCAGGCAGTGCCCAGGGGATGCTGCCTCTCTGAAGCCCTACACTCTTCATTTGACAGCTCTTGGGTTCAGTCCTTCACAAACTTCCTTGGCCAATTTTGGGACGTTTCAGTCACGTGTGCTTCAGTTCTCCATCTGCAAACCCAAGGTCCAGTTTAGCAAGGTCAGAACTCCTGTGGGACAAGGGCTGCTGCTGGATCTGGCACAGTGCCTGGCCCAGGGCACCTTTGCTCTGCCTGGACTCTGCCCCACAGGCTCCTGAATAAACACAGATGTGCAAATACAGGGATGTGCATACAGTTGTATGTATTGCTCAGGAAAAGCAGCTGAATCCTCGGGGAAGGGGAAATGCTGACTCCAAATGCTGCCCTTTAGGGTTTGACATTTCCATTCTTCATAAGCTGATTACTGATTCATGCAGTTCATATGATGTTTTCTCAAAGACACAGTAAAGCCATTCAGGCTTTCTTTGGCCTTACACATTCAGTCTCTGTTCAGGCTTTATTTTCCCTAGGATTTGTAGAACTAGCACTAGACTTAATATCTGAAAACTATGCAACTTAGAGGAAATGCTGAAAGGCATATGGGTGTTAAATGCATTACTTTCTTCCATTTACAGATTTTTCTCATTTAAAAGTTAAACAGATTTACAAAGCCCAGGAACTTGAAGATCTGCTAATATTACAATATGTTTCTAAAGAGTAGTAGCTCCCTTACTCAGAATAAATGCTAAACCAAATAAAGAGCAAGACATATAACTGCTTCTACCTTTGGTTCAGAGAGCCATAAAGTTGTGTCTGTCCTGATTTTATTTTTCAGGAGATTAGGCTCTGTTTCTCTGTTTATGGTGAATTTATATTGAGAAATGAAATTGTTTACTAGGCAATAAATGTTATGCTCATCTACTTTTTAATATTGCTTATTGTATCACAGTAATGGTGCTACACAGCATTTCTCCAAAAGTTTTCATAGGAAAGCAGCTGTGACAATGTACATACTTAACTTCCTTTAAAAGTTCTCCTAAGGGAAGTGATAGGTGTAGGCAACCCAAAAATTACTGCTAGGTGCTTATAAACCTTCTTTAGCCCTTTTCTCTTCTCTAATTAGCATCATTAGGTTAAAGTAAGACCAGCTGTTTCTAACCTCTATTTAGCTTGTACTTTAATGCTTTGTTTTTGAGCCTGGATGAAGGGACTGGGCACCTGAGGCTTTTTTCCCATCTGTATCAGTTAATCTAATAAAATCCATGGCCTCATCCTACTGATATTGATCCTCTTCTATAAAAATGTCAACATTTAATTGTGGACATTTAAAATAAAGGTTCTCTTGACGTGAGGGCTTAGTTGTGAATGAAATCTGGTTGTGCCAAGAAGACTACAGCATGGGCTGAGATTCCCTGAGCACAGAGCCCACCATGCACATACAGCAAACACCTTGGCACAGGCACTGTGGAACAGCAGCAAAGTGCAGCCTGGGTTGGGTGCAGCAGCTCTGCTTCCTACCCACTCCCTCTGAGCACAAGTCAAACTCTGCTCAGGATAAGCTTGCTCTGTTAAAAATGATTGGGAAGTCGATGGCTGAGTTGAAATAAGTTCCCTTGGCTGCACAGCTGCCTGTGTAGGACAGCAGCTGTAGGAACAGACCCAGGGTCCTGCAGCAGACATGTGCCTGTCTGCTTTGGATGGTCCCACGTGTGGCCACGTCCTGTCATCATTTCCAGGCAACTGTCCCACTCTGAGGTCTTGCAGTGATAGTGTTGTGCTTTCCACAGCCATAATCAAACAAATGATCAATAGATTTAAAAAAAAAAAAGGGGGACATTTCATCAGTTGCCTTTTTTGACATCTGGGATCTGTCATCATGCAAATCTGGATTATTTAATTGGCCAAAAGAGTTTCTTGATTGTCAAAACCTTGTCAAAAGAAATTAGTAAGAGCTTCAAGGCTGTTTCCCTTGGAAGGTAACACAGGAGGCTCTGGGGAGCATGGCTGTATTAGCAAGTCAGGACAAAGTGCGAGGCTGCACAGGGCTGACAGCAGCCCTGGTATTTAACTCCTGTGCTGTCCTTGGCTGTGCCCCCAGCCCTGCTTTGGGACAGAGCTGGGGCCATTGAGTGGAGCCACATGATGGCCTGTTGCTGGTGTTAGGCAGTTGTGCAATCAGGTCTAGCTAGACAGATCATGCCACTACCCTTGATAAGAAAAAGGCATTTTTGGAGCAGTCCTGGCATTCCTGGCCACTGCATCTTTACAGGAGTGGTTTTTTGAAGTCTGCCATTTCAGACCAAGAAAGTAAAGCCTCCCCTAGGTGTTTGCAGAGCACCCTGAAAGCTGGGGGTGCAGGGAGCCTCACACCTCAGTGCCCAGCTCCCAAGCACTCTGTAGCCCTGAAGCAAGCAGTACTAATGAACAAAGAGCCTGCAAACAGGGACAGCTCTGAGAGCAAGTTTCATAACCACTGTCCCCCTCTGGGAAAGGCAGTCCCAAACCAGTCAGCCTTGCCAGAGAGATCCAGCATCTTTTGTCCATTTGGACAGAAGACAAGACCAAATGACAGGCTCTCCTGTGGGGAAGGTTTTGCAGGTCCTCTGAAGCTGCTTCTTGCTGCTGCTGAGTTTAAACTCAGGGTGAAGCATGGAGGGTGTGAAGGAAAAGAGCAAATGAAACCACTTCCTTCCCCTTGAGAGCCTATTCTTCTGTACTCATGTTGCTTTTAGGCAGAGGAAAAATTATGCACTGAAAATGGGGAATCTGACTTGTCTCCTGTGGCAAGCATCCATTTCAGGTGAGATTCTTCCAGCAGAGGAAGGATTGGATCCTGGGGAAAGAAGAGGCATGTTCCTAGGGAGTGGTGGCTGGTCCCAGGGCCCAGTGGTTCTGTGTGCCTCCATCCACTTGCCAAAGAGCATTTGGAGGTGCTGATGCTGAGCAGGCTGATGTGGCAGTCCTGGCTCTCCCACATCTCAGAGCAGATCACAGCTGTGCTGTGACACAGATTGTGTGATCTCCTAACAATGCTCCTCCTATGCAGGGAGTCACAGGCCATGGCCCTCATCCTCCTCCATCTGGTCACTCTCAGTTCCTGCCTTTGGCAGCTCCAGCCCCTGTGTGCTCTCCTCTTTCAGGATGTCTCACTTCTCACCTCCACCAGGATCTCCCTGCCTGGGCTCCTTAGCCAGTCCCAGCTCTTTTTGTCCATTATTTGTCAGTCCTGTCTCACCTCACTGCACCTTCCTTTCCCTGGTCCTTTCATCACTCTTACCTATTCCCAGCTCCTTCCCCATCCTGATTTTCTCTTGTGGCCTACATAGAGAACAGTAGACAGACACCTTGCCCCACTTGTTCTTCCCCACTGTAGTCTAGCTTTCATCTGCTCTGCTTTCAAGTCAGTTCATCCTCCCAAAGAATGCAGAGGTATTGTGAGGTCATGAAGCACTGAACTGGAAAGCACAAACCACTTTTCTTGGTTTTTTGCTAATTCCTGGTCAAGAGGCTGAATTGTGGCTGATATGTCACTGTAGGTGGGGAATTTCAGCTCAAGCAGGGGGAGGTTGGTGGAGCTGGCAGTGCTTGGGAAAAGGCTCTCTCTGTAGGCAGGGTCAGTTCTAGCTTTGTCTGGCCTTCCCTCTGCTCTCAGACTTACTTTTGCACTGACATTTTTACTTTCCACATCATCACTGTGTCCAGCTCCATTTACACTGGCTGGGCTTGCCAATGTGATGCTTTGGCTTTTGCCACCTTCCCAGGTCTGTCCCTGGATGCTGCCACTCCTGCAGGGTTAGCCTGGTACCATCAGGTTTCTGGCAGGGACTGATCCACCCAGGGAGGACAGGCACATGGCAGGATTTGCCTGTGGATGCAGTGGGACCCTCCTGCTGAATGCTTGGGTTATGTTTTGCTCGGCAGTCAGATTTGAAGCAGGGAATCAAGAAGCCCATCCTGATAAATTCTGTTCAAGTGCAGAGTCACTGCCTGTGTTGCTGATCTGTTCTGCAGCAAGGCACCAGCCTTTCAGGCACACTGAGCATCACAGCTCTCAAATTTACAGCTGTCCAAAACAAATGTGTAAACTCAATGGAGTTTGTTTATTTAATTCTGCTTTATAATACACTTAACTTGATACCAAGTAAAAGAAATAATCTGGCAAAGACATCATTAAACAGTTTAATAAGGACTGGATGACTCATTCTGTTTGAACAAATGGATTATTTTGCAATCAGAAGTACAAATGTTAACCAGCTTTATTTTTAGTTGAAAATGTCAAGAGGTCAGAAACAATTAAAGCAATTGTAAGGTGGGAGTACCCAGGGTTTGTGTTCTTTTGGATTTGCACCTTACTAAAATTGCTTTTATTGCAGCTTAGCAACTTAGCAACATTTTTCTGATAAGATAATGGGAATGACTGTGTAGGCACATTTACTGGTAAGAAGAGATTAGAGACAAACAGAAATGGAGCACACTTTTCATTTTAATAGCAAGATTTGAAAAACTGCGAGGATCTGCTTTTTCCTTCCAGGATTTGAAATTTAGTGTATTTTAAAAGAAACATCTGACCTGTTTAGGACTTTCTCATCAGCTCAAAATTCAATGTTTGGAATATCAGCCACAAGCTATTTAATGTTCAAAGTTTCACTTTGAAAGTTTATTGTGTTTAGAGAGAAATTTTAAGTGCAAAGTGAAGCTACCTGGATTTCAGCTCAGAAACAGGAGAGCTTTGAGAGCAGACACTGTGGGCATCAGGAGGCACTGTCCCTAGCAAGCCATGTGCTAAGAAGGGTGGAGGCAAATCCAGGGAAGAATGTTCTTTTTACTGCTCCTGCTGTCAGGGGGTTGACATTTACTGCCCCCATAGAATGAAGCTTTAAATGCAAAAACAAAAGAGAAGTTTTAAGTGTAAAAAAAGGCAAAGAGAAGCTACCTGAATTTCAGCTCAGAAACAGGAGAGCTTTGAGAGCAGACACTGTGGGCATCAGGAGGCACTGTCCCTAGCAAGGCATGTCCCTGGCAAGCTAAGAAGGTTGGAGGTAAATCCAGGGAAGAATGTTCTTTTCACTGCTCCTGCTGTCAGGGGGTTGAGATTTCCTGGCCCCATGGAATGACACAGCATGGACTCCCTGCTGCAGCACCTTGCTCAGACTGTCCTTGATGTGCCCACTGCAGCAGAGGCACCTGAGGGGCCACCCCCAAGCCTGAGTGAGCCCAGGAGGGTGGCAGGGCCCAGGGGCCCAAGGGGAACTGGAGCCTGCAGAGCCCCAGGGGCTGGTGGTGACAATTCCTGCTTGCAGAGTGATGCTCTGCCTGGCTGCAGCAGCACCTTGTGCCCTCCTGCTGCTGCTGCTGCTGCTGCTGCTGCCTGGGTGCTCCTCATGCCACCTGAGCCCTTGGTGACCTTGGTGTGCTCCTGTGCAGGTGCGGATCGAGGACGACATCGTGGTGACAGCCACGGGCATGGAGCTGCTCACCTGTGTCCCACGGACCGTGCAGGAAATCGAGGCTTTCATGGCAGAAGGCCAGAGCTGTGCCAAAGCATTTGGCTGCCTCTCCAGCCCAAAGCAGTAAACTTCAGGGTGATACTTACTGCCTCAACTAATCAGTCATCATTCTGATTTAATGCTGCAGCATAGAAAATAAAATGCATCCAATTCTTAATAGCAAGAAAATCAGCAGTTTACGTGACCAAGTGGCAGCCAAATAACCCTGCTGCCTTGTCAGGGGGGCTTATACTTCTGTCAGATCTCAGCTCCAGATATATCTTGCAATTAAATCTGAATTTTGATGATTGGGACTCTAAAACGCCAAATGGATTATCTGAAAGCTATGAGCAATTGTAACACTCTTAAGTCCTTTTTTAAACTTCATCACAAGTACTGTGAAAAACAGAAATAAAAATCAGTTGTTCTCAGTGGACATAATGACATTTTTCTTATGGATCTGTATCCATGTACTAAGCAGAAACAAATTTTTATTAAAATTCACCTTGGCATCATTTGTGTTCACAACTTTGTGGTCATTTTACTTTTCTGCTCCAGTTCCTGCTTCTTTATCTGACCCTACTACCAATTTGTGCCCTGCAAACTTTGACCCTTCTCTAGCCAGAGTTCCCTGCTCTGGACAGTGGCTGTACTGATCCTTCAAACACATCCCCATGCTCATTAGATTTGTTCATCTATTTGTTCCTTAAAAACACAGATTGCTGTGGTGTTCATGATCCCTAAAAGTTGAAAGAAGGGAATATCTTTGCTGCAGGGCTCATGGTCATTCAGCAGCATATGCTGTGCAGCATGGTAGAGTTATTTTTAACTATTCAGTGTTACACAGTTCAGAATGAAATAATGTAAATCTTATTTGGATACCTTACAAACATATTGGTACTAGTCACAAAATTATTTTCCACTCATGCAAGATTTAAATTACCAAGAGAAGCTTTTCTTTACTGTAGGTATTCATCAGCTTGCAGGATAATACATACATTTCTTACATCAAAAAATAGCACCATGTGCTGGTAACTACATAAAAGTAAGCTTTCTCACTCTACATACACATCAAATCTCCTGTTCAATATTCAGATTCTGTTGCAGTTTGACTGCAAAGCCACTTCAGAACATCCCTCTGCTGTGCCAGGAGGAGCTGAAGCCACAGCAGAGCATCAGGGCCTTTCTGGGTCTCAGTGCCTGCCAGGTGAGGATTTCCCACTGAAGGGATCAGCTGAGCCCGTGCCTCAGCACCTGGGTGTGAGCAGCTCAGCTCTGTGGCTCACACAGGACTGACCATGGCTGATGGGAGGGACTGTGAGCTCCCTGTGCCACCTGGGGGCTTGGGTGGTGCCAGGAACCACTGCCACTGCCTTGCCAGTACAGAACTGCAGGGACACCCGACGGGGGGAGAATGATGCATCTGACTCCATCTTATCAGAAGGCTAATTAATTACTTTATTATACTATGTTACATTACATCCAAACTGAACCTGCCAAGCACTCAACCCTGCACTCCACTGCACAGACTCTCGTGACTGTCCCCCAACAGTCCCCACACACACACACACACAGAGCTGGCCCTGATAGGCCAAGGAAACAAAACACCATCACTCTGGGTAAACAATCTCCATATTGCATTCTACTTTGGCACAACACAGGCACAGCAAAGGATAAGAATTGTTTTTCCTTTCTCTGAGGTTCCGAGAATGTGAATCCCAGCAATATTTTGGGAAGATGTGCCTTGCTTTTCTCTGGGAAGAGAAATGTGGCGACACCCCAGCACCGCATTTAGGCCTGAAATAATTTCCTCAAGAATCCTCATGGACATTGCTCCAGGAGAGCTCCTCCTGCCGAGCAGGTTGGTCTGTGTGACAAGAACCTGCCCTTTATTCCCAACAGCCTGGAGATCCATTGCTATGGAGGAAACTTCATGTGGGAGACCAAAGAAACGTTGTGAAACAATCCAGAGGACTTCATTCACATCACTCAATTAATAAATAAGCCTATTTACATTTTTTAGAGGTTTCTTGACATTGGTTTGTAAGAGACCAGTGCACGAATTGCTGCCCTTAACTTCTTGACTGTGAAGGAAAACAGTTTTTTCAGGAAAGGAGGTTGTGAGATCAGAAGCTTGTATGTGCTGCTGCACTGATGTTCCTGCTGTGGTGACTGTAATGTTCCACCTCTGAATTCTGTTACCTGCACAAGGACATCAGGCTTTGCTTGGTAGCCTTGCAGATATGAGAACACAGAGACTATACTGGCATTGCTCTGAACTCATCTGCCCCAAAACTCAGGTTTTTTCAGTGCAAAACAGTGCTTGTGGCCCCAGCCCCGTTCCCTCCACAGCCAAGAGTTGTCCTGTGGTGTGGGAGCCCAGCACATCCCTCTGGCTGTCCAGGATGGCCAGGAGCCCTGCCAGGGGCTCAGAGACCCTGGCACAGAGCCCAGAACACCTGTGGGTTTGATTATGACCCATGGAGCAAATTACCAACCTTAGATGAAGATCAGCAAACCACAACAGTTTAGGTAGAATAATAGTGAACTTATCACAGGGTGGAAAAGTCGATTTTGGGGTTTTTGGTATGCGGGTTCAGGGGGCAAGATGGAGGAATCTGGGTGTGTCCAGCCTTTCTCCTTCTTCTTCTTGGCCTCCATCTTCTGCTGTGATGGTGGCACTCACAGATTGGTTTAGAGTAGAAGCTCACTGTCTAACACAGGTGATGGGTATTGGGAAGGAATTGTAAACGTTGTACAGGTAGTTTTTAGTATAAAGACATAACCCTGCCCTGGGGGCAGGCAGAGTGCCTGGAACTGTCCTGCTGGATGGGCCTGGCAGGGCAGGAGAAAGAATTTTATAGATAAGGAACAATAAACAACCTTGAGACCGAGAAATGAAGAGCCCTGACTGCTTCTTCAAGCACCTGGGCTGGGAAAAGAGACTTTGAGCAATTCTCAGGGTCACTGTGAGCAGCCAGAGATCCTGACACTGTGGCAGGTTCTGAACATGCCAGGGGATGATGATGATGATGATGATGATGATGATGATGATGATGATGATGATGATGATGGTTCACTGCTGTGGGCACTGAATCCTGCTGCTGCTGCTGTTTTATAGTAGCACACACAGATGAGGAAAGGAGGAGAGCTTTGGAGCTGTTGCAGCTGGGCCATCACCCCGGAGCCCTGGGAGGCCCCCCCGGGCCGCAGAACAGGTCGGGCAGGGAGGAGGCAGAGCCGGTTCCGGCCTGGGCGCGGCCGCTCGGAGCCGCCGGGCCCGGGCAGCGCCCAGCGCCCCCCCCGAGCCGGGCGGGGATGCTCGGGCTCTGCTGGGCATGGGGCACCCTCGCCCCACTGCCCTCCATCATCAGGCCCACGGACTGGGGGATGTAAATGTCATCCTTCATTCCAGATTGTTCTGCAATTCTGATCATTTTTATCCACTTAAGCAAAAAGTGAATTAAACATTTTTTTCCTAAATTGGGGAGGGGAGGGGGAATAAACCTTTTTTTAAAAGGCAAAGTGATATTTAATACTTTAAAAAGTGGTGTTTAATAATTTTAAGTGTATTAATGGGGTGAAAGTACAGGTTATGGCGAATTTTCTTTTTGACTACATCAAGATGTTTTATTTTCTGTCATGTTTTCCCAAATGCCTTTTCCCCTTGGCACAAACAGACTTGAATAGAGTTGGCACTGAAGTAACAGAATGTGTCTTATGCCGAGCAAATTTGTGTGTTTTAGAAACGTCTGAGCACTTCTGAAAGGATACATGTAAATTGTCCCAGCAAATTGCTGGAGCTCCCTGGGGTTGGGTGCACTCTGAATTTACCTGCTGATTACCCTGCTGCAGCTACAGGGTTGTTCCAGGAGTGCAGCCTCCCAGTGCCCTGGGGGCTGGAGCAGACCCCTTCCCTTGGGGGACAGTGAGAAAATGGGAATCAGCTTTCCTGGGAAATGTGCTGTAACTCCTTGTGTACTGACAGGCACTGGATCCTGCCACAGACTGGAGCTAAGAATCATGAGTCAAAAGGAAAATCTTAATTTTTATAGGTCCACAGTGAAATTTTCTGTGCCCTGCAGCAGAGGGTGAGATGGGGGTACTCTGCTGCCACAGGGCCTGGGCTGCTTCACCCTGGGGGAACCTACCCTTGCTCCTTGGAGCTGCTTTGGCAGGGGGGGCTTGCAATAAGCCTGAGCCCTTTCTTGCAGCCTGTCCCTGGGGCACGTTTAAACCTGGATTTGTTCCAATCATGAGTGAGGTGCTGCACAGAGCCATTGCTCCTCCTGGGCCTTGTCCTGCTGCCAGCCAAGGCCAGGGAACATTGTCAGCCAAGGCCAGAGATCTTTATCCCACTGTCCCCAAGGCCAGAGATCTTTGTCCCAGTGTCCCCAAAGCCAAGAGTCCTTGTCCTGCTGTCCCCAAGGGCAGGGTTGCTGTCCCACTGTCCCCAGGGCCAGGGTGGCTGTCCCCAAGGCCGGGGCTGTCCCCAGCTGTGCCCAGTGGGGGGACAAGGCCAAGGTGCTGTGCAGAGGCCGTGCCGTTCAGGGTCACTCTGGCCCTGGCCCTGTCAGGCTCTGAGCGCTGTGGCCATCGCCCTCTGTCACACGCTGCTGTCATTGGTGGTGTCACTGTCACTGATTGTTTTCTCATCTGGTTGTTGTTAAATTGTGAATTGTTCCAGTAACAGTAAATTGTGATCTCAACCCCTAATCTGCGTGTGGGCTCTCTCACCTGAGGGTTGGGGGATGAGAGTGGCTGTGGGGTTTATTTTCCAGTTGGGCTTAAACCACAGCATCAGTAAAAAAAACAACAGTGCACTGATAAACCAGAAATTTCATTTTCCAAACAAATTACTTTTATAACTCAGTGGTTTGGTTTTAAACGTGAAGGAAATGGGATCAGAGATGTTGGGAGCAACAGGTGGAGAAGTCACCCGTGAGAGCTTTGGAAAGAGAATCACACTCACTCAGGAGAGAGCCAAGAAATCATTTCCACCAAAATCACAAACAAACAGCCAAGGTTTGCAGCTGCTGTTCAGACTGGTAGAGGAGGGCCCCAGAGCAGCCTGGCAAACCAACTTCAGGACAAGGGGCCAGCCAGCCCCAGGGCAGGTCAGAGATCCAGGGAAGAGATCAGCCTGGCCTTTCCACCAGGGACGTGCAGTTAACAAAGGAGATGCCTTCAGGCCATCTTTTCCCTTGGAATTTTTGGTGTTCTGCTTCTCTCCCCACCTCCCATCTAAATGCAATATATTTTCAGTCTTAAATTCCCTTTTCTTTTTTTTTTTTTTTTGCCTTTTTTGTTAAATCAGACATTTAGACAAAACTGTAGTGAGTTTCTGATGGCTTCCATGAAGCAGAAACCTGAGAGGAAGAGGGGAACAGAGACTATTGCACTGATTTCTCCAAGACAGCTGTGTGACTTGGGCAACTCTGCACTTGAGGAAGATAGAAAAGGGATGGGAAAAATGAGGCCACTACAAGCAAAACATTTTTATTAGCTCCTGGTATTTCAACCCTACCAACTTCAGATGCAGTTAGAATGAAAAAACATATCTGTAAAAAGTCTAACATAATCCAAAACAATCCATCCAAGTTTTCCACGTGTATTAAAAGTTTAAATTCAAAAAAGAACTTTTCAAGGTTTCATTCTCTAACAGTATCTTCATAGAGATAACATCCAAGTTTTTTTCTAAGTGCAGATACAGAGCAAACAAGCATCCTCCAAAATAATCTATGGACAAAGGTAGTGTAAGAGGGAAATTAAGACAGTGTAGTAATCTACAAGACAGACACACAGGTTAAATGTAAAATAACCATACCATCAATGAAATATTTAAAAATGAAAATAAATTAAAGTTAATCAAAGTTCCTGTTTTACTTTGTTTAAATCCTCAGTATAGCACATAGCACTGCAGTATGGATCATGGCAAAGACTAAGCAGTAGCAATAAAAAAGTTGCTACAGAAAAACTTCTACGGAAATAAAACAAGGCTAAAGATACTCCTTCACACAGATCTATGATGGCTGTAGAAATTCCACTGAATCAGTTACTAGGGCCATTTATTTTTTAAAATCACTGTAAATTTCTGTAATGTCAGCCAGCAGTGATCCATGGATCCCAATTCAACACCTGCTGTCCTGCCCCTTCCACTGCTAAGCCAAGCTGCACTTTTTGCTCTCCCCAATACCTCCTTCCCAGCAAGAATGCAATTTTGCAGGGCACAGGTTTTTGGTAGCACTTTGAAATTTTCAAAGCTCTTGTTCTCCTAAGGCCCCAGTCACTATGTGAGCAATATGAAATACAAGCTTTAATAAAAGGCTTTTATTGTCAGTGTGCTGCTTTGCCTCTTGTAATGATGCTTCACGTGCCATTTGGAGGCCAAGTGCCTGTACATCTCATCAGAGCATATTGTTGTTTTTCTGGTGAACACTGGTAAGCATCCCAGCTCACTATTACTACAACCTCCCCATTAACTATAACTGGGCAGGAGGGACCTACATGGTGCTTCATAGGACTTAAATTCTACAGATTTAAAGTAAAAAGCAAAAATTCTCCACAGCCTTTGCAGTTTGTAATATGTAATGGAGAAAACAAAAGGCTAAAATACTCTAACAGGTATTTTAAAAATGTTCTGTTCAATCACAAGTTTCTGATACTACAGTGAGCCATCCTGCTGGATTCCTCCCATTATGCAAAGTCTAAAATGGTGAGTATTCCTGTGAAAATGTTATCTCCTAAATATTGCATTCCTAGTTAGCTAGGAGTTCAGATCTGCACAAATCATTGAGGAGAAAAATATTTAAAACAAACAGTTAACCAGTTTCTGGTTTAATTGTTACAAATCTTCAGTGTTAAATCTAAAAGAAGAAAATCTCCACAAAACAATGGCTAAAGGTACAGCTTTTGCTGGGTTACTGCACGGGCACTGCAGACAAGCTGCAGCTCAAGAGTTTGTTTCATAAAGTCGCAGGTTTCTACTGTCCACTGCTTTCTGGATTTGTTGTGGTGGTCTCAGTGCCAACAGGCTGCACATTATCTGCAAAATTGTGGGCATGCTCAAGGAACAAGTCTTTCAGTACGCTCAGCTCCTTGGTCAGGAGTTTAATTTTTGCCTCTAAACGTTCATTTTCTTCTTTAAGCTGGTTGACCCTCTGCAGTGTGTCCTGTGCCTTCTGCTTGCTTTTTAAGCGGCTCTTTTTCACCGCCATGTTGTTCCGCTCTCTGCGCTGGCGATACTCATCGCTGTTTCTATCCACAAAGGAACTTTTCTTTCCCTGTTTGCTCGGAGGCACAGCTTTGCCTCCACCACCAGGACTGACTGGCACCAGCTGGGGAACCTGCTGCAGACCACTGGAGTGTGCTTGAGTGTGAATCACACTTACTCCGCTCGCATCTGTGGTGGGGTTCTGTTGGGATGTCTTGCTCATTTGGGCAGGCTGTTCTTGGACACAGCAGAATTGATTAGGAGACTGAAAACTCTTGGGTTTCTAGAAGGTGTTTCCAATGGATCTTCACATGGATTAAGAGCAAGGTGAACCTAGTAGGGGGAAAAAAAAGCTATTAAAGATGCTGGCTTCAGCTACAATCTTATACATCACTGGCTCTAGCAGAAGTACTGATGGTACATCTGGCATAACACGTCGTAACTGTGCTGGAAGTGGACAAGCTGCCAACTACATTTCTGAAGTCTCCAACATATTTGGATTGGATGGAACTATTACTGGGTCATCTAGTCAAGCTGTTTGAATTGTTCACTGGCTTCACTCAGTTATTCCAAAGCCATCCCTGATGGATGGGTGTCTAGCCTAGCCTCAAATATCTTCAGTTTCACAACCTCTGTCTTGGCAACATGTTCCACTGTCTAACTTTTCCTCCAGTTATACAATTTTCTTAGTCTTCAGACTGGAGTTTTCCTTCTGTGGCTTAAACCTATTAACAGCCTGACTCTTGACCAACAGGGGTATTTGATCCTTGTCCTCTTCGGACCACATCTCTGGGTGTATCCGCAGACAAATTCCTCCCTGATCTCTTCTCTCTGGAGCAAGGGTGCTCAGCCTGTCCACCTTTTCTCAACCACCTTACAGCACTTGTTTTGAAGATGATGTTCAAATTGATGGCTGTTGTCTGGTCTACTGGTACTGAGTGGAAAAATAAATCTATGGAAGAAGGCAGTGCATTGCAAAGGCAGTGTCTGGGTGACATTCCACCACAAGCAGTGTGCTGAGCCTGTAACTCAAGGTGGGACAGGAGCACAGGCTGATGGCAGGGTAGATCACTACAACAGAGGACTGTCACCCATAAAGAGACAGCAACCACAGCTGACTCATCCATAAATAAGGTCACCTGCGTGGTTGGTGCACTGGTCATTGTCCCCTCTCCTGTCCAGCACACAAACCTCCTGATGAGCAAGACATCCTCTCACCTGACTGACGTGCTCCCGCTGCTGAGGTCAGCCTGCTCCTGGCCCTACTGGTGGCACAAGGAGGATTCCACCACAGCTGCAGGGCCAAGGCCCTGGCAAGGCTAACAGCAGGTCCCCTTCTCTTCTCATCTCACAGGATGACTTCCTATATGGCTGGGAGAGAAGAGGGGAAGGACAACAGGATGGTCCTAAGCACCTACCTATGGCTCCAGTGAAAAACACCCAGTGATCAGTCAAATCAGTGTGGATTGTCATGTTGAGGAAAAGCCTTTAAGTGGCACTAAACAATCCTAGTGCAAGGTCAGGCTGTGTGGCAGCAGTGCAGCCCAGCACTGTCACACAGACATGCAGTATCACACAAGCAGTGTGACACATCCTCCAGGGGGCTGGGGAAAAGCTGCAGCAGCACTGGGCAGAGCTGACTGGATGGGCAGAGTCCAGCCCAGGAACACCTCTCACATCTGTAACAGCAGAGGGATGGCTGAGGAATGGAGTGATGTGTGAGCGGTCTGTAGTGAGCCCCTGTGTGTCACTGGTCCTTCTAAACTCACAGGTTCATCAGCTGTGTCCTGTTCCTGATTGTTTTTCTCAGCAGTCTGTGTTGCTGTTTTACTTTTGGAAGGGCTATCTTTATTAAAATGTCAAAATTCAACTGTGCAGATCAACTGCATATTTTCTTCCATGATGAAGGAGCCACAATGAGATGCAGCTGCACAGTGTGGTTCAATAACATTCATGGAAAAGCCCACTAAATTTGGCTTGAATGTTACTCAAAATTAACATTCTCTGTCACCAAGAGGTCTTCTACTTGTGAAGCATACCCACACTCTTCCTATCAAGAAATCTTTTCATTTTCCTATTTCAGGGCAGAATGAGACCGTCAACACTTTCTGACACCTGTGGAGCTGAATCTAAATACATAGTGTCTAACACCTCTGTGTTAGCATTTCCCCAACTGCAACTCTTAAAGCAACTTTTGCAAAGCCTGTTTCAGTGTCAGCTCCTGACCTGACAAGCAGTTAGGCTGGGCAGCTGCACTGAGCACCCAGCTAGGGAGGTGTTCTGTGCCCAGCACCAGACTGGCAGGGCCGGTTGTAGCAGCTGTGCTGTGTAATTGCACAGACATTTTTAGTCGAGGTGTAAGTGCCTGCTCCTCTTAAGAGCATACACTGGCCTTGTCTGCACTTTATTTTACAGCAGAGGATTTCTGCAGCCCTCAAAGCATATACAGATATACAGTTCTCTTGGGTTGTCTCTGCCAAGTAGATTTTTGACACCTTTTCCAAATCAAACAGAATGCTTTGCTGTCTCCTCTGCTTCAACACATTTCAGTGCCTGCAAAGTTCACCTGGACAGGCCAGTTTTGTAACCCACACCATCTTCACAATCTGATTTTTGTGCTCCTACTACAGAGGAAGGGGTGGCTCCTGCCCCCAAAGGAGCCCCACCTGACATGTGACAAGTTTCTTCACCAGGTTCCATGTGCTACTTCTCTCTATGCTATCAAAACTATTTAATACTGCTTTAACACTTCTTTCCTATCTCTATTAGATTTCCCTATGATTCAATGAAAAAACTATTTGTCCCATTAAACCTAATAAAAATGAAGTATTTTAGCTGGGCAGTACATGGATATAAGCAGAGAAGATAACCAGTGTCACACCTCTCAAACAAGAATTCCAGCCCTGCCTGCTAGAACAGACCTCCCTCAGTTCCTTCCCACTGGAACTGATTTGGTTTTTATTAAATTACTGTTTCTTGAGTGAGACATACTCTTATCTAGCCTAATGATCAGAACCCTTAACTGGGACAGGTGACACCTGGATTCCTGTCCTGCTCTACAGAATATGCAGAGCAAGTAGCACTAACTAGCACTAAACTAGCACCAGCACTGAACTGCATCACAGAGCTACAGAGTGCCAACTGAGGCTTGGAACTTGGTTTTCCCCCTGGTATTTGGAGGCTGGATGCCTATCACCAGCTGTCAGAAGGCTGTCCCAGGTAGCAGCAGGTGCTGTGGGCATCCTTCAAGGAGATTTAAAGGCAGCAGGACAGACAGAGGGGACTCTCAGGAAGGGTGAGGTGAAGGCCATGGTCACTGGGGGAGGCACACAGGGCTCACACCTCCCAGAGCCCGTGCACACACCCACAGCTGCTCCCAGCCCCTCCACACAGGTTGCTTCCCTGTGACTGCTGACAGCCCCAGCACAGCAGGAGACAACTCCTCAGGGAGCCAGCCCAGTTTCCCAGCATCTTGTTCCCATAAAGCTGCTCATGAGCTTCAGCTCAGCAACAGCCCTAGGCTGGTTCCACCCAACACATGGTACTGCTTCCAGTGGCCAGTTAGAACTGCCTGGTTCTCTCCTTGGGCCACCAACTGGCCACCCAGGAAACCAACTGGCCACCCACTACAGCATAATAGCTGGTAACTCAAGAGGTGTCTTCTCAGGCAGAAAGATGTTTCTTACTGTCTCACAGTACTCCTCAGGGACCAGTGAAGCAATGAAGGCCCTCATTTGCTTTCACACATACAAAAAATAAAAATAAAGACATTAAACTTCCAAATGTTTGCTTTGGCAAAAAAAAAAAAAAGTCAAAAAACCCCCCAAACTGTTTTGTCAATTAAATCAGTATTTGTTTTTTAACTTGGTAGAAAAAGATACAAAATGCTTCTCTCTGCTCCCTTCTTGAGGTGTAACTGTGGTGATTCTGATCATTAGCCAGAATAACTTAATTGCACAAATTCACAAAGCTGCCTTGTCAAATACAAAATCAGTCCCAACCTGAACAGCAATAGGGACCTCTCTTCTCTCAGACTTCACTAGGAACAGAGATAGGATCCTGGATAGGATCCCTCCTGACAGGATCCGAGTCTGGACTGCAATGACCCCGTCCTAAGGCCAGTGGCACGGAGCTCCGGGCACGATTTGCAGAACCACGGGAGCGCCGCTCCTGCACGGGTCCCACTCACAGGTATGCAGGAGCTGGTGCTAACACTCACTGCGGGCTGGGACACACCGCTGCTGGCACTAGGTAGCTCAATCCCAATTCTTGTCAGAGCTGACAACATTACTTCTCACATTTATTTCAGAATCTCCGTTTTTAATACACATCTTAAAAGACAAATACACTCTGACATCCTTAACAGACTGTAACAGAAGACATAAACATGTAATTTAACATGACAGAACCCCGGACACTGGGAGGCAAGGAGGTATCAGAACACTGTCTTTGGAATTAAAACGTCAGCTGTGACTTCTAACGACAAACCAGTTCCTTAAATCCCAAAGTTGTGCCAATGCTAAGCGCTTATGCTTTCCGAAGCGGCTCTGCACGGCCCCGTTACGGAGCTGGGGCTCTTCCTGCCGGATGTCAGCGCCAAGGCCGACGCGGAGCTCCCTGCCTGCCAAGCCCCGGCTTCAAACTCGCCACCGGAGCTACGGCAACTCGCGAGGAGCCAGACACGTCGGCCCCTCGGCTCCCCGGGCGGTACCGGGCCGGTACGGGCCGCGCTCCCCGGCTGCCCCTCGGCCGGCCGCGCTCCCGCCGCGCCGTCAGCCCCCGGAGCCGCCCCGGCGCGGCCTCGCTGCCCCCCCCCCCGCCCCGGGCCCGGACCGACCGCGGGGACGGGGACCGGCACCGGCCCGGCCCTCCCCGGCGGGCCCATGGCGCCGCCGCCGCCCTCCCCGGGCCGCCCGCCCGCCGAGGCCGCGCCGCTCCTCCCCCGTCCGAGCGGGGCGCGGGGGTGCCCGGCGCTGCCAAGCCGTGACTTCACCGGGGGAGGGGAGGGGAGGGAGCCGGGGCCGCCCGCCGATTGCATCACGCGCTGCCGAGCGGGGCCCGGCGGGCGGGGGCGGCCGCGGCCCCCCGGCCCCGCACGCGCCCCCCGCGCTTACCTGAGCGGCGCGAGCGGCGGGAGGGGCCGGGCGGGCCGCGCTCGGTACCGTGCGCGTGCGGCCAGCGCCGATTGCGACACCGCGCGGGCCGGCCCCGCCCCGGGTGATGCAACCGCCGCGCGATCGGCACCGCGCGCGGCCAATCAGCGCCCGCCGGGGGCGGGGCCGCGCCCCGAGGGGCTCCTGTGGGGCGGGGGGGGGGCGGCTGCGGCTGTGGTGGGGCTGGAGCGGAGCCCGCGGGTTGCGTGCGGACCCAGGGAGCCGAGCACGGGCCCGGGGAGCTCAGCAGGACCCTGAGAGAGCTCGGCCACGGCCACGGCCTGAGCGAGCCCAGCAGGGCATGAGAGAGCCTGGCTACAGTCACGGCCCGAGCGAGCCGGGTCACTGTCTCAGCCCGGCCGCGGCCTGAGGGAGCTGAGCACGGGCCCGGGGGAGCTCAGCAGGGGCCTGAGAGAGCCTGGCCACGGCCACGGCGTGAGCGCGCCCAGCAAGGCCTGACGGAGCCCAGCACCGGCCTGAGCGAGCCCGGCCACTGCCTCAGCCCGGCCACGGCCTGAGCGAATCTGGTCACGGCCATGGCCCGAGGGAGCTCAGCACGGGCCCGGCCTGAACGAGCCCGGCCACCGCCGCTCGCAGGGTTTGTGTCCCGGCGCTGCTGGAGCCGCGCTGACGGAAAACGCTCCCGGGCCACGCGTGTCGCTGGGCCGGCTGTGCCCCCAGAGCCGTTTTCCCCTCTCCGCCGGGGAGCGGGAGGAGAGCCCGCCCCGCCCGGCCCGGGGGCTGGCGGGGAGCGAGGCGGCCGCGTCCCCGCGCCGGTGGGAAGCGGGTCCCGCCCGTATTCAGGAGGGTCCGGCACCTCCCTCAGCCCGAGGGGGAGAAGCCGAAGGCAGCGTTTCCCGGCCGAGTCCCTGCGCGGGCAGAGCGGGGAGCTCGTCCCGGACCCGGCGGGAGGCACAGCGCAGCCCCGGTGTGCCCGGCCGGGCGGTGCTGAGCGTACCTGGCACAGCCCCTGCGTTCGATCCTCGTGTGCGCCACTCGCGGAGGGGCTGGACTCCATGAGCCCTGTGGGTCTCTTCCAGCTCAGAATAATGTTCTGTGATTCTGGTGAAGTTGGCCAGTGCCCCACGGGCATCGGAGTTGATGGCGGTGTGTCTCTGTACTGATTGGCATCTTCTAATTGTTCCCAGGCTCTTAATTAGCACCTGGCAGTGTATTCCCATCTCGATCCTAGCTGCCGTGTGGTTTGCCTCCTTAGAATGTTGTGAGATCAAGGGGAAGGAATGCCAAAGACATCCCAAAAAAGTATCAACAGTTCTCTTGACAACAGAAATTACGGCAAATTTCTAAATTTCATAGATTCCTGGTTAATTTTTCTTTTCTAATTTACTATTAGAATAATAAATGCTGGCAGACTTGGAAACATCTGGATCTTAGAGTTAAATGTCGAAGGTTTTGCACCATTTCACTGGTATGTTTGTTGTTATAAAATACATCACTTTTTGTGGAGAAGAGTTCTTTTTGCCCTTAATATTTTCCAGACACTTTGTTTTGTATCACTTTTGTTCTGCCCAAACAAGCATATACTTACTATATATATCCACACGTGTGCTCACAACCCAAGCTGTGTGGGAGCAAGGTGTGTTTGCAGCTCCCTGAGTGGGAAATGTACACTTCAATACACAGGTGTGTGTGTGTTTGCAGTGGGCAGGTCTCAAAATCATCTGTTTATAAGGTAGGCAAGTTTGGAACAAGTTCAAGTGTGCAGGCAGTGAAAACAATACTGTTGGAAAAGTGGGATTTTTTTAATGTAGAGAAAAAACAAGTTAAGGATCTATGCTACTGTGAGACCTGCTTGAAAATGTTTTATGTCTGCAAAAGACTTGTGAATAATTAGGTTTGTAAATACAGTTGCAGAGCTCAGTAATGTAGATACAATTATTTATATTTACCATTTTTATGGCTGGCTGATGTTGTGGAGGGGTTTTGTTTTTGTAAAGCCCCGTGGAAAATAAACCATATTTGCAGAAAAATTCCACGGGTTAGTCTGGGCAAACAGTTTTACTCAGTCGTTTACCACAAATATACTTTTCCTTGTCAGTCATCAAGCATTTGCTTTAACTTCTTTAATGTTTTTCTGCTTCTTAATTGAAACTGTTAAATTTTCTGTGACAATGACTCATCCATCTATAGCTGGAGTGAAATTCCAGGTAAGCTTTAGGCATGATCCTTTGCTCACAATAGTTAAGTGTGTGTGCTCTTAGGATGCTTTCGTAGGATTTTCAAGCTCTTTATGGCCATTCATTCATTAATCCTCATCAAAGATAGCTGAAGAAAATAAAATGCAGACACACTTAGTCTCACAGAGTCTGACTATTTTAAACATTAAAGCTCACACATAATTCCCTGCATGCAAGACACTCCAGTGCTTGGTTGGCATTATGTGCTGTTAAAGGAAACCATCACACAGTGTACTTCAGTTTTTGCAGGATTTAAAACAGAATATCATGGGAGCAATCTGAAAAGGAAGCACAGAAATCTCTGGACACTGGGCAGAGGCACTGAAATACACATTTCCCTGCTTTTGTACAGGTTGTGCCAGAGGAGCAGCAGCTCTGAGTGGGGTGTCAGGAGCAGCCTGATCCCTGCTGGGACAGAGCCCTTCTCCCTCTGATTCTGGGGGTGTTTCTGCAGCAACTGCTTACCCAGATATGCACATCATGCTGGAATAGTGGCTTACTTTCACATGCATTAGCCAGTCTCACAGTTGTTTAAAGACTTTAGTCCTGGAAAATAATTACACTGCTACTCAGTGTGCTCAGGTAATCTACAGCAATTCCCATTCGGAGGCAGAAAGGCCGTTGAGGAAATGGAAACGCTGGCAACTGGAGGCAGAAGGTACAAAGGGGAGAGGAGCCTGTAGGGACAAGTGTCCCTGTTTACTGCCCACTCAGTGTGTTCCCTTAACACAAAAACATTTAGAGGTTCCCTGGTGCCTTTTACTCAGAGTGAAAATTGCTTTGTTGCCCTTGGAATAGTTTCTGTTGTGTCTGATTCCATTGTTCACCCATGTTTCCTCTGTCTTCATGAGCAATTATTTCTTTGTCTTAAAATAAAAAACCCTACAAACTCCTGGACTGCAACCTACACATTAAAAATGTTTCTTTCCATAAGCATTTGCCTCTGTTTCCCTCATGGGTAAGCCTTTGCTGTTTTTTTTTTTTTTTTTTTTACTTCAGACTTGCACATTTCAGTTAAAAGTTTACTTTTCAAACATGATGCTGCTGTGTGCTTTTTCACTCTAGTCTAACAGCCAAGATTTTGAATTCTAGAGAAGAAATTACTAATTTCTCTCCAGTGATTTAGAAGAGAGAAAAATAAATATATTTTTATATGCAGTTTACAGATGGAAATAAACAGGCCCCTTAGGTAAAAACACATAATTCCAGGCTACGAGGAACACTCAGCTGTATTTAAGGGCAAATGCACTGAATTATACACTAAATATATACTGAATTATATATTTATTATAAAATAAAACATTTTCTTGGTAACTGCTACCCCTTTTCTTGGTATTCTCAACCTAGCTTTACTCAAAAATGGAAAGATTCAATATGATTACATTCCTTATGATCACCAAGCAGATGGCATTCATTCAGGAATATCCCAGAAATACAAAGTCTGTAATTGAGGTTTTCTGTAATCTCATTATTGCAAATCTCCCTTCTCTTTCCAGCCCTGCATTTTGGTATTACAAGAATTACTTTTCGTGTTCAGGACTGACCTGCACCGAGACCAAAATCCTGTTGTTAGAAAACTGAATTTTGCAGAGCTGAGGCTATTAAAGCTTCAGAAAGCAGAAGGATCACTGAGTTTCTTTTCTTGGGACTCTGGCTATATTAAAAAAAAAATTAAACACAAAGAGAAAAAGCAATATGAATAGCTCTGCCTATTGATTTGAAAAAGCTTATACTTCCTAAGCAGAGATTTGGGTTTTTCACTATGATTTAATAATTTAAAGGACAGAAACTTATCTAATAGCTGATTTGTCAGGGGTAGCCTTTTTGACTAGGTGAGGAGAAAGGAAAGATTGCATAGTGGTAGTCACTATTTCAGTATTATACTGCTGATTCTAGCACTGACTCACTGCAGCCTTGGAAAGTCACAGTGCTTTTGTTCTAGCAAATAGTAAGTAAAGAAAGGAACCAATCTGTTCTAATAGCAAACATCCATTTTATTGTCACATTGCCTGGAGTTCATTTGCAGGAAAAATTGAGTGCCTTTGTTCTGTCTCTCTATGCAGCTAGTAACTTGTAACAAAGTATTTCCAGTTTCTAGTTCTGCATCTTCCAGAACTACTCCCCTTTATTTGCACTTACCAAAATATCCAGATTATCTAGATATCTGGAGTTACTTATATTGGTTTCTGAAAATCAATTAACTCACTTACATGTGCAAACTAAATGGTTCTTAAATGGAGGAGGCCAAAAACCCCCATAATAGACAGCTGTTCCCCACAACTTCAGCAGGCTGTTGGGTGGTAGCAAAAGGAATCAGGCTAACACAGAAACCTTACAGAGTCTGAAAAAACTAATAGATCAATGAGATACATACATCATAGAGTAGAAAACAAAGGCATTGATGATTTGGATGCTGTTAGAACAAACCCAAGCTGTCATTTCTACAGGCTTTACATGCTGTGCTTCTCCAGCTACTGCTGTTCCCATTTCCCTCTACAGCTTTGAGGGGATTGAGAGGTTTGGTGCTTCGAGCTTAATGAACTGGTTTCAGCTAGGTAGGGTCTGCCACAATGGTGCCCTGAGATTTGATTTCCTACTTGCTGTATTTTTGTTTCTATGCTATTATCAGGAAGGTTAAATTTTTAATCAGAAACTGCTAGCAAGCACCTTCAGAATCAGCCAAGTGCACAGATAAAGGTGTGCCCACTTTTGCACATTTCACTTTTTTGTGTGGTATTCTGGTTAGTAGGTTGGGTTCTTCAGCAGTCACATATCAGAGTCTTCTCTTTCACAGAGTCTTCTCTTTCTCTCTTCTTTTTGTTGATTGTAATTTATATTTTAATGGAACCCTTAGTCAGTCTGTGCTGTCATGCTGTCAGGAATTTGTTCTTCAATCCAAGCCAGCTCAGGTTCTCCAATACCAATATTCCATTGCACCAGATGGTACTTAGACCAGAGCAGTGTGCCATTTCAGCCATGGCTTCTTGAGGGATTTCAAGGTAGAGGAACGTCTCATTACCTTTGTGACAATTCTTTGCACACAATTCTGTCACAAAAATGTGTGCTATTTCAAAATTTAGCATCTATCATCCCATCTTCACTGTATTCCAGAGGACTGCTAAGGAGATGGCCAGCATATTTTGGGTATATAAATATGACCAGATATACATTAGTGTTCAGTAGCCACAAGTCCCGTTGGAGTGAATGAAGCAGCTGAGGTTACTATCTGTGACCTTCTATGGAAATAGCAGAATATGGAATTAGAAGCTTTTTTGTTGGTATTTGAATTTAAAAATATCAAATATGTCCCTGAAGAACGCCTGGTCTGTGAGAAGGCTCCTAGGTATGTCAACCCAAAGATCATCTGACAAACAGAATGAACACTACACTCCTTTACATTTTTTTAAGGATTTTACAAATGTGTTTGAGTGTTCTCTGGCTTTGCTCTGATGTCTAGTGATCCAATAAAATTAGTGCAGCCTTTGTTGTGAGTTTCACTGGGGCTTGGCTTGAGTTTTACCTGAGCTTCTCTAGTGATTGTACTAAACAATGCAAACTGCAAACCTTCTGCTATCTAGAGAACATGGCAGGGATCTGTAGACTGCCACTGATCGTTTTGGGGTTTGCTGCCACGTGTATGTAAAATGTTAGGTAAGATGAGGGCTGCATAGCTAAAGATGAGTAAAAACAGAATAGATAAATTGATTGAAAGGAAAATGCTATTTATTGTGTGAGTATATGTGCATATATAAAATCTGGTTCAAAAGAGACTTGTTAGAACTGAACAAGTCTGAGCGAGAATTAATGGCCCACACCTGGGAATAAGAGGTGAATTCTCAAGTATCCAGGTTTAGTAATTGCCACACCTGTCCTATATTCCCAAAAGCATAAATGAGGCCTGCAAGGATTTAGATAGCTTAGCTTCTGAATGCACAGTGCCATGGCTCTTTTCCAAGGCATCATCAGTCACTGCGTGAAAATCCCCACCCATAATTACCAGGGCATTATTTATCACAGGGCATACTCTAGTGAAGAACTTCACCTTATTCCTATGATATCAAGAAGAGTGAATAGTTTTAGGCATTAATTTTATGCAGACTTCAAAATGGTTCAGAACAGAAGCCTAAAATAAATACCCTTCCAGAAAAGCAATGAAATTGGAGAGACATAGCTTTGTTTATGGTCTCATGGTTTTGGAAAGATGAGGACACAAACTACATTCTTATAAATGGCTTTATTATTCCCTGCAACCAAGATGACCCCTGAAATACCATGAAAAGCTTAAGGAATGGCCATTTGAAACACAAAACTGAGAGTCTGGCACCTGGCAGAGGACAGTCCACCTGATTGTTTACTCCACCTCAATTCCATTCATGAACATGAATAGAAAATGAATTATTTATAATTATAAAAAATATGTGGGAGGACAGTTTGAGAAAATGTATTGGCAACTGCAACATGTCTGTCATTGACCTCCTGCTGCTAAAATTAAGGAGAATCTTGGATGAGATAATCAGTGACTGATACTTTGGTCAGGCAAGCAGACTCTATCTTTTGTCCCCAACAGAAAAAAAGGTAATCACTGACCTCAGCAGGGCCATCTTAATCCAGAACATCAATTCTTTACATTTAGTGAGTTAACTGTTTCTAGTTCTGATGCCTTAGGATTTAGCTTTTATATTTTTCAGATCCTGTACTGCTTTACTGTATAACTCTGAAACTCCACAACCTGTCAGCTACTGTTCTCCCATTTTATTCAGACAAAGCAATTCCTCTCTAGGCCTGAAACTCAAGGACACCTTAGTGTCTCAGGCCCCAAGAGATGCAAACAACAGTGAATTGGGGGGGGCAAACTTGGAGTAAATTACCTCATTACCTGAAACTGTAATTGGAGGATTAACCCCTGATATGTAAAAGGACCAAATTTATAACTGTATGAAAAACTTGTGACCATTGTCCATCTTGGGTGTAGCCCCTCGGGGGCTTTGAGTGCCCAAGGTGTACCTATGGAAGGCCTTCAATGAATACCCACTTTTATTCTCTGAATTTTGTCTAGCCTCTGTTTTAGGTAGCCACTCCAAGGCTTCTCTTGCCTCCTGAAACAAAAGTAATTTCCAAAGAAATAGTGGGGCACAGCTTTCTGCTTTGGCTCTGCCAACCTTTAAATTTAATGCAAAGAAAGAACAAAGCAATTGCACTTACAATGCAGGCATCTGAATATCTCAGTCACTGTGAACTTACAAGACACAACCTGGGTTTGTATTGAATATAAACATTGCAGACAAATTTGTAGAAAAAACCACTTTGTAGCATGTTCCAGGAACAACAATGTCTGGTTTTCTCTCCTCTCAGCAGTAGCTAGATCAGAATTCCCTCTGATAGGAGAAGCTTTGTGCTCCCTCCATTGCTACATGTCCTTTGCATTCATGTTTGTGCACCTCAGTGGCTGCAAAATTCAACTTGGCAAATCTCTGCACAGAGGAGTCTCCTCATTCTGAGTTGTTTTGTCATCATGTGGAGGTTTCATGCATCAGGCATGATTTATTTCAGAAGTTCTCCCACAATTAAGGCACCTTTTCAAGTTATCAGGAATCCTTCCCAAGAAGAGATTTCAGGCTCAGCAATAGTACAACAATGTTGATGTCAGCGACTTACAGTGGAACAACCTGTTTGCAAAAATATGGGGCAAAAAACATGCAAAGGAGAAGGTGATGACAGCACAGAACACTTCAAAACACTGAACCTGCTCTCACAGCCTCCCATGTGCACTGGCAACCAAACACGTGCACCAGCTGGCAGAGACTGAGCTACTCTACAGCAGCACTGCTGTCCCTCAAGTCTTACTGCAGATTCAATATTTGCTGAGCATACACATTCTAAAGAGGACTTCACCAAGGTACACAGAAATTGTAGAAAGTGCAGAAGGAATATGATAAAAGTCACAATCATTTTTGCAGGTTTTTGAGGCTCTCCTCCAGGGAGTACAGGCTTTGCTTTCAAGTCACCTGCAGTCCTATTGTAAATGTGGTTTGGCAGTCAGAGAAAAGGACTTTGCTTACCAGGAAAAGAGATTCTTCAAGGTATGTTTGTTTATGTGTACTTTTGTATCATGTCCTCTTTTTCTTCTTGTGCAAAGCCCTTTGACATTAGGGGACTCAGCAAAGGGTCTAATGCACATGGTCTTTTTCCTTCCTGAACAAATTGAAGGCAGGATAAGTGCACACAGGTGTGTGTGTACTCCTGGCAGGAACATGCACATTGGCTGCCACTTCAGGAGAACTCCAGCTTTGAGAAACTTCTGCCCTGCTACCAAGGTAACGTGGGATGTTGTGCTTTACCGGTGCTGTAGATAACTGAAAAAACTCAGTTTTTCAAAACAAATACCAATGCCTTAAACATAAAAAGTTTATAACAAAATATTTGTGTGACTACTGATTTAATGTAGGGGCATTTATTCAACACCAGTGTATGGTATCAGCAGAGAGCACTGCAGCAGTCTGAAACAGCCCATGTGTCTGTGGCTTCCCTCACATGAAGGCTGCCAGCTCACCTCCTGTTGTAGCTGAGCTGTGGAAACTGAAGAGCTGCATGCTTTAACTTTCTTTCTGACTGTTTCTAATAGATTTCTGGAAAGGTTTTCAGTCCAGTGAAAATTTGGTAAGGCACACGTTCAGATACTGCCCCAGCAGATGGATGTGATCAAAATATGTCAATCCAAGCACACAGAGGTATTTCAGTGCTGCAAGGGAGATTTGTCTGGGTCCCTCTGAGCCCACTGAAACAAGCAGTAAGGGGCACTGGGGCAGAGCACCTTCCTGAAAGCTGAGTTTGCAGATGATATGTCCCAAGATCTGAGTTCTGCCTGCACATTTTCCACAGTTTGAACATAGAGCATTTCTTTTGATACAGACACGTGCATTTGTATGGGTTGTCTTCCATTAAACACTGGCACCACTTTTTGCATATCCAGTGGAAACAGCAGCTGAACCTGCACAGATATGTACAAGGGACAACTGCAGTCAGGAGTCCCACAGTGTCTTCAACTTCCGTAAAAGAGAAGGAAATGGGAGCCTCAGACTTTATCAGTGGCATCCTGAACTGGGTAAGTGGTGCTTATTTCAGTTTATTAATAAAGAAGAAAAGTAATTCCCATGTGGTCTGGACCCTACCATAGATGCAAATGATCTCTTGATGACTTAAATTAAATGTAAATGGTGCATAAGCCCTGCACTTAGTCACATAAATGCTTCCATCTCCTGAGCCCTTCTAATGCATCCCAGAACATTCATGCTGGTGGGGAATAGCCCCTTTCTAAATGGAAAATACTGACCACCATCAGCTGTATTGTCTTACCCAACATAAATGCCAGCTCTGTTGGCTGTGGTGACTGTCAGCAGTTGTTTCTCTGACATGAAACAACAGGTTTCTGTGCCAAAATACACTTTCCTGTCCTTGTCTTTTGCAGCTGAGTGTCTGACCGCAGACAACCAGCATGGATTCAGCCTTCTCATGCACAGGTTCTGTGCCACACAGGGTTTTAAATCATCATTTTCCTTTTAAAGTCATATATTTTAGTAAAATAAAATCAAGAACTGTAGCACCCAACACTAAAACATGTTGTATGAATTCTTTTTAGAATCATGCAACTCATGTAATTAAAAATCTGGAATTTTTGCCTGCTTTAAAGAAGACAGGAGTTATTTTTCTGAAATTAAATTTTAGTTTGCCAAGGTGAATTTCACTTTATATTTACCACATTCATGTCATAAACGTGAGCAGCTTGTACAGCTCATATTCCCCATTAATATAATTATGTAACATTAATATAATCTTGGTGTTTGTCAAGGAATGTAGGATTTATGCTCATATTAACATATTACATGTAATTTGATTAAAATTAGCATCTAGCATAATTGTTTCAGCTTGAAAGACTTATTCAAAGTGAATAATTCAGAGTCCAAAACCTTATTCCCATTTCCTATCTTTAATTACAGCAGAAGGAAAAAAATGGATATTTTGCTGTATGGGAGCCCATTTCATAGTTTGTTCATTTTTTTCTTGAAAACACATGTATTTTGCAAGGACTTTTTGTTTGGAATTAGAAACCTCTTAGCCCTGGGCTCTTGCTGAATGATTAGCCTTGATTATACTTAGCTCTGCTATTAACCATGGCCAGGTAAGTCACATGGCATTGTTGCTCCCTCCTATCTGAAGGGCAGTGTCTTTTCAGCATTGTTTATGAACTTTTAGATACCCAAACCTTGCAAAAAAACTGGCTCTTTACTTTCTGAAATATTATTGCAAACAAAATACTTTTAAATGATTCCATAAAATGAGTAAAAATATAATGGCTTCCATGAAAATAAATCTTCTGATTGTATTTGTATGAATTCTGATAATATTTATTTCAAGTATTCTGTAGCTCAGAAGACAGCTGCCTTTAAACACTAAGCAGAAGGAATGGTTTGTTCCAGGCATCATCAGTCCTGCTTTCCTCCAAAATTTTGAAACTTTGGATTCTATATTTTTATCTGTCTGTGATCTTGTCAGGAAAACCCTACTGATCATTAGACTCACTTGCTTTGTGATTAAGTCTTATTTCACTTAAGACTTGTTTTACCTAAAGCACAAGATTCCAGTTTGAACAAAAAAAAATGTAAATCTGAAGTCCTGAGGAGCTCAAAAATGTAAATCTGAAGTCCTGTGAGGAGCTCATGCAGTGGTGAGTAAAGACTCCTTATTTCAATTACAGGGCTGGCATGCTGAATGTTACTGTGGGCAGCTTCTCCTCCTGTGAGGAAGAAGTGAAGTGTGAACTTTCTGAGAATTCAGAATGGGGCTTATCCCAGCAGTGCCAGGTTCTCTGGATGTGTTCAAGTGGAAATCCCTGCAGGAAAGGAAGGGCCATATCACATCTCATGTCACTGCCAGTGAGAGCTACAGGAGAGCTGCTGCTGCTGCTGCTGCTGCTGCTGCCCTGAGCTGCTGCAGGTCAGTGTGCCAGGGCTGCCAGCTCCAAAGGATCAGCTCCTCATCCTAGGGCTTGCTCCTAGGAGAGCCAAGGGAATTCTGATGCCCCAAGTGCCACTATGGTTAGCTTGAAACTGATAACAAAACTGTGATCCTTTTCAAGCTAAGATTGCCTCTGGCTTGGGTCCTTCCTCTGTGCACCTGTTGTTCCCCCATGCTGGTGGTTGCTTTGATCATGGCTTGGATTCATTGGTGATGTCACTGAGGGACTCTCAGAACTTTGCTGAGCCTCCTTCTTTCCTCAGCTCCCCTTCCTCTTGCTGCCACTGACATTTTTTATTTATAGGCCAGCTCTTGCTTGGATAACTCATACCAGTAATCCCTGGGCTAATAGTGGGATAATTAAAGAAAACTGAATTTATCTCAACAGGGGAGTCAGATTTTAAGATCCAAGATGGCATCTGCTCTGAGCAGTAAAATTGCTTCCTCTCAGTTTAGAGTCAATACTTATAGAACCTCACATTTTAAAATATGAGACAAACGTGTTCCCAAGACTTCCTGCCACTGAAGTTGAATGCTTTATGACATTAATAAAAGGTTTGCACCAAAAGTATATTATCTTCACATTTTAGAATCTTATAATTCCATAGGTACTTTGAGCATCAAATATTTGCAGGCTGGCACTCAAAAACTGTGAGGTCATGGGAGATCCCAGTGTCCAACCAGTGAATCTCACAACAGCTTCACTGCAAGAGGAGTGGGAAAAGCCCAGCAGATCCTGGAGTTCTCTGAGGGCTCTCATGCTGGAGTCTGACATGGATTTAGCAATGTCTTCATCTGTGAGACAACAGCATGAGGTTTCAGATCTATTTTGTGCTACAGAATGTAAACTTCTACCACATTTTTACACTTTAGCCTAATCCTGATCCTTGTAACAATCTCTCCTAAAGGGGAGTAAGTTGGATGAGAACATAGAATATTGTCCATGTGAAGGACTAAGTTTTATGACAGGATGTGTCATGTACTAAAATGCATAATTAAGAAATGCCATGGCTATTTTTATAAGTTGATCTTTCTCTTCATTTCCATTCCCACTGCTCTCACTTTTCATATCTTCTGATTGTACATTCTTTGTGTAGCAAAGCATCTCTTTCTACACTTCTGGGAAATGCTTAACATTTTTTGGTATTTTTGTCATATTTTTTTTTTCAGACTCAAAAAATAACGTCTCCAGTGCAAACTACCTAGCAAGAGTGATGAAGCCTGAGACATGCTGTCCTATCTTCTTTTTGAAAGTCTCTTGAGAACAGCAAAATGTAACATCCAAGTCAGTGGCAAGATTCCTCATTACTTAAGCAGTCTCCTCAAGTACTAGCTCAGCTTTGTAGATGTATCTTCTCAAAACCAGATGGTTTTGGATTGACTATGGACTGCCAAAATTATGCTCAAAAACAACCTTTTACATTAAAAGGCATGAATAATGTTGCAGGATGACAACATGAATATTTTCAAAGGATTAATGCAGAGTCACATATAAGAGACAAACAAGGGCATTTCCTTTGTGATTCAGTGTTACCTGCCAGTGTTCATGTAGGTGTGCTTTGAACCCAGTGTAGCTGTTGGGCCTTAGAGCCACTTGAGGTACCATTGCAAATTGCCTTTTTATGGAGAAGCTCATTATCATAATGTACTTTGGGTATCAGAGTGAATTACTCACACAAGTGAGGAGATGCTACTGCTCTAACTGGCAGGATTTTGGTAAATACTGATGCTAACCCAGGTGTGCAGGCCTGCTGACAGGACTGTTAAGTCACTGTTATTTCAGCATCGAGTTTCAGGTGCAGTTCAGGACACTGAGATTTGTGAATCTGACTTCCATGCACAGCTCATGGAGGCACTTTGAGAGCATCTTAATTAAATGCTGGAAGTTGGTGTCACCTGAGTGGGGGGGGGGGAATTATAATTTTTCTGGATTTACAAGGATTTTAAATCTCTGGTTTTGAATTACCTCTCATGTGGCTTCATGAAAAGTAGCTAGCCAAAGTCTTAGAGCCATAATGTGCAGAGAATATTTTGAGAACATCTCCCTAAAAGTACAGTTGGGAATTGAGCATTGAGTTTGGGGTGGGATACCCTTTTACTGTTCTGCTGCATAATTTGTATGCCAGGTAAGGGTCCTACACAGGTTCCTACTGAGAGAGAACGATGAGAGCCTTCATTCCAGTACTAGGGCTAGGGCCTAGAAGAGAATAAGCTGTATTTTCCATATTTCTTGGCAGTTCACCTCAGAGATAAATTTATTTCAGATAAAAATTGATCTATTTCCATTTAAAAAACCAACAAACAAGAAGGCACTGTATGAAAGTATTTCCTTTGTAGGAGTGCAGTAGTCAAACTTTTGCATTCTCATTGGTGGTGATGTTAGGAGGCTGATATTAGGGCATAGGGAGAGTAAATGCTCAGCTTTGTTCTGTATTTCTTGTATGGCCTTGGCAAGTCATTCATCTCACAGCTCTCTAGCTATGAAATAGAGAGTTTTAAACTGCTCCATCATCCAGGGAGATGTAGCATGAGCAAATTAAAGATGAGGAGCCATTCGTGGTGAGAGAAACCACTGAAGTTTGTAAGGTAAAGACAAACAGTTGGAGATTCAGGTGTGAAAGAAAGGTTATAATTTAATCAGAGGTGAAATACTAAAGAGAGAGAGAGAATGGGTGATTGTGGATGGGCCAAATACAGAGCAAAGGGATGACTGATGCATACCATTAGAACTACTGTTAAACATCATAACATCATTTGTGGAAGTCTTAAGGCAAAGGTGATGGCCCAGTACAGCAGAAGGAAACAGTACACTGAGAGGTGAGGAGCAACAGTGTCACTTGTTGGGTTCTAGTTCAACTGTACAGGACTTCATCCTGTCTCTGAAAAACATCTGCAGTGTTTTGGGCACCGTGGATTTGGTCAGTGAAATATGGTCCTAATTATGAGAGAGGAATTGTGTATGCAATGGCTCATTACCCATGCAAAGATTGTGAATGGATAAAAGAAACCTTCAGACTGATTGGTGCAAGATTACAGGTGACAAGCTGGAAACAGATTGGGCTGTGAGGGTCATTTGAATGGCAGTGAGCAGTTAGCAGGTAAATGGAAGTGAAAAATGCCCTCAGTCACCTAGCCTGGAAATTGCAAAGGGCTGAGCTCTCAGTAGAAGAGCCAGAAGTCAGTGGAGCACAAGGATAGCAAGAATTGAGGCATGGTCATAGCAAACACCTGAAAACACCCTGAAGACAAGGGGAATGGTACAAAAAAGGAAAATAGCATGGATTTGAGTTGGTTCACCTTGGAGCTGTGCTTCTCCAAAGGAGAAAAGCTGTAATGATAAGTCATTAAATCATCTGTTGTTGGAGCAAAATGCACATTAAAAAATGATAAGCAGTCCCCAGCTGCCTTTCCCAGCTGAAGGGAAGGTTCTGGTTGACTTGTCAGACATTGCTGCATACTGATCTACAGGCCTCCAAGGCTTTGGCATATCAAGTCTTTTCCTTTGAAAATTGTCATGTGTGGCAGCTTTTATGTGCAGTATCATGTGTCTCCTCCCTGGGGCAGAAAACACAACACGAGAGGGGAGAAGTTTGTGTTTCAGTGTACCACAACAAGTAAGATGGTAGAGTGCCAGCTCTGTATTTGCATAGGAAACCACTGCTGCTCCATCCCAGCCTACTCTCCAGGTGCTCTCAGGAAGCAGTGAGGACAAAACCCTCTTGTCACTGCCAGCACAGCTGTGCCATCCTCTCTGCTCCACAGTGCCCAGCCTGGTCTTCCTTCCTCCACCAGTTCTCAGGTGGGAGAGAGGAGAGGCTGGGCTCTTGCTGCCATTCACCCCAAGAAGTTTTGCATGCAGACTCCTGCCTGGAGCTTTGTCAGTAGCAATGAAATATTCTGGTTTAACAAGGTAGTAAAATGCATGTGCAGCTGCACTGGAGTTCCTAACAGGGCTGTCACATGCTATGCTGTGTACAAAGTGCTGGGCTGTTGGATCAGCAGGCAGAGCACCATCCTGCCCACAGCCTGCAGGGCCAGCCTGCATCCTGCAGCCCACAGCAGTGAAAGCCTGGGAACAACACAGGAGAAATAAAGAGACTTCAGTGTTCCAGTGCAATTAAAAACTAATTAATAGTCACAAATGCACTTAGTGGTGTTCCTTCACAGTTCTGTCTTTCGGATCAGTTTCCTTCCCTCAGCAGAAAGGAGTGCAGCTGGCTCGGTACAGACTCTTGCTGCTGTTTGCAATTGTGGAGCACTTTGCTCGCCCTCCCTGAGCTTCTGGACAGCAAAATCTGCTTTGGAATGGAAGAATAGCACCCTCAAGAGTTGACAGTGCTGCTTCAGGGAGCCATAGTATGCAACAGGCATCCTTCCTCTCTGTTAAATCAGCTCCCTGTTCATGTAACTTAAGCAACAAGTTTTTTCTTTAATATTGAAATATTTGGTATCAATCACTGTTGATATGAATGGGGAAATAAGCATTTGTGCTTGTTTGGGGATGAGCTGGTTCAAAATATTTTGTCTTCAAACAAGGAGGGAAAATAAAAAGACAAAAATATGTCTTTTTGATGAGTCTGGGAACTTCATTTTATACTGTATTAAAATAATTTAAACAGGAATTTAGATTTCTGTGTAAAAATAGAAGACTTAAAAGTTCTTAACTTAGATAAAAGGGGTCTGTGTAAAAAAAAAACAACCCAAAACTGAGCAAACCAGTCCTTAAATTGTGGGGACTTGTTCGTTAATTACAGTAATTAGGAATGGAATCTGATCCCAAATGTTCTGATTTACTTTAATTTTTTTTAACATGTAGTTAGGCCTTAATTTCAGTATGATTATAAAATGTGAGAGTGTTTTAAAGACTAAAGAGGAGTAGGTATTGTTAATAAATCACAAACTTAGTGATACAATCCTGCTTATACTTTCTTAGTTACCCTTCTGCTGTTTCATGCAGCAGTGACTTTTTATTTTAAATGATCATGGCCTATTCCTGTTTCTGCTGACTTCAGAGTCAGACAAGGCCTCTTGAAAACTCTGAGCATAAACTCCTTACCAGCTTTTATCCCAGATGATATTTCTCCCAGCAGGCAAAAAGTCCAGCTCTGTGCTTGTCCCATTTCTGGAAATGGGTTCACTTGAGTAGAACAAGCTGAATTTGGACAGTTGGGTGCAGTCAGGGACATTTTACTCTCCACTCTGAAACACCTAAAACTCACTCCTGTCCCAGACCTGAGGCTTTTCCTCTGAACCAGGACTTTGTTCAGAGTTCTTATGAGTGTTTTCATTGCTTAGACAGTGCTGCAGCTCCCTGTGGAAGCAGCCCTGTGGGGCACTGCTACTGCATTGAAACCAAGACATATAATTTTAGAAAATACTGACTGCATATAAAACAATTTAGGATTAATTTTTTTCTATTGATAGTGAAAAGTATACTCTGTAATCTGTAAATTAATGTTTCCCTGCTGTAATTACAGAATCCATTCTCCTGAGAGGACACTGGAGTATGCCAACTGACTCTGCTGGCCTTGCACTTGCTCATGAAACAAAAGTTCACACCTGCATTGTGTGAAACAAAAACATCAGGGTTTGGTGCACTGTCATTTTTGTTTCCTGTTGAATCCTTTGAATTTTTAATTGCAAGAAATCTGTCAAATCCTTTCTGAGTAATTTACTGTCACAAGTTTCTATTTTACTAAAACACTCAGAACTAAGAACTGCGTTTTTTTTTTTTCCCCAGCCATCACTATGTTTGATTCATTTTCCCTGCAGATCTTTCTGTAGCAATTTTAAGCCTGCACCTGCTCCAGTGGGCTTGGCTTGTCCTTCCAAAGGGACCTTCAGGAGCAGCAGAGCTAAATGCCCGTGGGACTGCCCAAGGTGCACCTGGGCGCTGTGCAAGCAGCGACAGCCTCATCAATTCTGCGTACTGCGAGTGATGGCAGCAAGAGGAATCTGTGCATCCTCACCCCGCCCGAACCGGAGATTGAGACGGAGCTCCTGGGGAGGCTGTGGCCCGTACACAGCAGCCACAGGGGAGCAGTGGCTGGGACACGCAGCTCCTCTCCAGTCCCGCACTTGCGGGAGCATTGATCGCCTTCAAAAGCCACACAAAACGGAGGCTGGGAAGGCAGCTAGGCTGCTCCCGGGGCCGGGCACACGGCCGCAGGGCACGGGGACACCTGGCCGCTGCAGGGTTGGACACCTGGCCGCTGCAGAGTTGGACACCTGGCCACTGCAGAGTTGGACACCTGGGCACTGCAGTGTTGGACACCTGGCCACTGCAGAGTTGGACACCTGGGCACTGCAGAGTTGGACACCTGGCCACTGCAGTGTTGGACACCTGGCCGCTGCAGGGTTGGACACCTGGCCGCTGCAGAGTTGGACACCTGGGCGCTGCAGTGTTGACACCTGGGCGCTGCAGTGTTGGACACCTGGGCGCTGCAGGGTTGGACACCTGGCCGCTGCAGAGTTGGACACCTGGCCACTGCAGAGTTGGACACCTGGGCACTGCAGTGTTGGACACCTGGCCGCTGCAGGGTTGGACACCTGGCCGCTGCAGAGCTGTGCTGGAGGGTCCGGGCCCCGCTGTGCCCGCGGTTATCCCGGGTCAAGGCCGGGAGGCGGCCGGTGCCCGGCACTGGTGGAGATTGCTGAGTGTGCGTTTGGGAAAATCCGTCATTAAATTTACCTGCTCGGTTGGTGCGGGGAATGAAGCGGCCCACAGGTGACCCGACCCGGGCTGTTCCGTGCAGGCGGGGCAGCTCCTCCGGGCTCGGGATCGGCGGTAACCGCGGGCAGGGCGGCCCGGCCGATCGCCCCCGAGCAGCGGAGCCGGGGAGCCCCCGCGGCCACCGAGCTCTCCGCCCGTGTCCGCCGGGCGCCATCCCGGACACGTCCTGGCGGCGCTCCTCGGGTCCCGCCGGTGGCTGCGAGCCCGGCGGCCCTGCCGGCAGGCAACCACCGCCGGTGAGGCAGCGCCTTGGCTCCCAAACCCGAGGGGGCGAATGGTTCCCGACTGGCCAAATATTTGCAAGTACGAGCGGATGGTGAACTTTGAGACTGTCTGGGGAGCGCTGGGCCGAAGCTCCGGGCGCAGAGGCGGGAGCGGGCGGTGGAAATGTGCCGGCCGCGTTTGGCCGCTCTGCCCCGCCAGCGGCGCCGGCAGCGCGGGCGCAAAGTCCCCGCGCGTTGCCCCGGGGCTCTCATCAGCGCGGGGTTTCCTCGGCGGGAGCCATCCAGCGCTCAGCGCCCGCCGAGCTCGGGGCGGCGGCGGGAGGGGTGAAAGGGGGGGGCCGAGGAGCGCGGGGCGCTCTCCCCGCGGAGCGGCGGCTCCCGGGGGCGGGCGGGAGGTCGGCCGTGCCCGGCCGGGGCGCTGGGAGCCGGCTGCGCGGCGGTCAAAGGTTCCCAGCGGGAGGTTGGACACTAGAGGGCGATCCCCGGCCCTGCTGCGGGCTGTATATATACGGCATGCAGCGCCGCGGCAGCCCACTAGCAACAGGGCAAGCAGCGAGCGGAGCGGGGCCGGGCTGGGGGACGGGCTCCGGGAGCACCGAGCCGTGCCGTGCAGCGCCGTGCCGCGAGATCGCTAGAGCCGCCGCCGCTGCCGTCCCGTTCGAAAGCTGGATTGCAGGAGCCCTTCACCATGCCCGGCAGACTGTAGTTGCTTCATGGAGCAAGCCAATTTCTACGAGGTCGATTCCCGGCCCCCGATGAGCAGCGGCCAGCACCACCAGCTCCAGACTCCCCTGCCCGGCAGCACCTACAGCTACAGAGAGGCTCCCTCGGCGGCGGCACCTGCTGCGGGCGGCGCGGAGCTCGGCGATATCTGCGAGAACGAGAACTCCATCGACATCAGTGCCTACATCGACCCCGCCGCCTTCAACGACGAGTTCCTGGCCGACCTCTTCCAGCACAGCAAGCAGCAGGAGAAAGCCAAGGCCATCCTGGCCGGGGATTTCGACTTCCACACCATGCATGGGGCCGGCGCCGCCGCCTCGGCGCCGGGGCACCAGCCGCAGCACCACCAGCAGCCGCTCTTCGGCTGCGTGCCCGGCTACATGGACGGCAAGCTCGACCCCCTCTACGAGCGCATCGCCGCGCCGGGCTTGCGGCCGCTGGTGATCAAGCAGGAGCCCCGCGAGGAGGAGGAGGTGAAGTCGGCGGCCCTGTCGGCCCTCTATCCCCATCACGCCCCGCAGCAGCACCCGTCCCACCTCCAGTACCAGATCGCCCACTGCGCCCAGACCACCATGCACCTCCAGCCCGGGCAGCCCACGCCGCCCCCCACGCCCGTGCCCAGCCCGCACCATCCGCACCACCCGCACCCTCCCGGCGGCCTGTCCGCCGCGGGCACCCTCAAGATGATGCCCTCGGACCACCGGAGCAAATCGAAAAAGACAGTGGACAAGAACAGTAACGAGTACCGGGTGCGCCGGGAGCGCAACAACATCGCGGTGCGCAAGAGCCGGGACAAGGCCAAGCAGCGCAACGTGGAGACGCAGCAGAAGGTGCTGGAGCTCACCACCGACAACGAGCGGCTGCGCAAGCGGGTGGAGCAGCTCACCCGGGAGCTGGAGACTCTGCGGGGCATCTTCAGGCAGCTGCCCGAGAGCTCGCTGGTGAAGGCCATGGGCAGCTGCGCCTAGCGCCGCGCCGGGGCCGGCCGGGCTGCCCTGCCCTGCCCGCGCACAGATACTATAGGCACCGGCGTGCGGCAAGCGCCGTGTGCCCGCGGGAGGGGAACGGGAGATTGTTTTGGTTTTGTTTTGTTTTGTTTCGTTTGTTTTTTATCAATTCACGACCTATACAAGAAGCCAGGCAGCTCTAGTATTAAAAGGTTTGTGCCTTAGAGATGACACACGAGTAAGCTGAAAACTTGGTGGGTTTTCTAAGGAGAAAGGCAAGGGGAAGAAAGAATTAAAAGACCACGTGTCTACACAGGGTAAATAACAGTAATAATAATAATAATAATAATAATAACAGTCATAAAGCACACATAGCAACCCAGATGTGCCTTAAAAGCTGGCTGCAGGAGCTCTGGGGCTTACTGTGCCCTCCAGCCTTGCAGGGTGCGAGGAGAAGGAACGAGGGACGTGCAGGCTTGGGGGCTGCGGTGTCTGGCGTGTCCTGCCAGACCCCTTCCAGCTGGCCTGCAGTGCAGCAGGCAGGAGCAGCTTTGGGGAAGCCAGCGACGAGAAGAGGATTTGAGGCTGAGAGATGTGCAGCACTGGACGCCCTGAGGAGCACTGAGGTGTGGGGCAGCCACCAGACTGCTGCCAGGACTGTCGCAGCCTGGCCGGGCTGCCTCTGCCGAGCCCTGCCCCTGCCTTGGCTGGAGGGGGACAAGGGGCCAGCGCCGCTGCAGGACTGATGGACAGCCTGGGACTGATGGAGCAGCAGCTTGCAAGAGTGTGGTGAGCTCTCTCCATCGACAGAAAGAGCAGCAGTGTCTTGTACTGTATGTCACGACGTGGCGAAGCACAAATGAATAAATACCTATTGATGCGGGTATTTACTATGAACTTTCAGTGTATTTTGCTTTATTCCAGGACATTTTGCTCTTCTCCAAGTCTCTGTCCACCCAAACTGTGCCTCATGTAATGTGAAAGCCGTTCCATGTACACTAGCTATACTTTATTGCCTTACTTAGATGTTTGCCATCACACAACTTTCTTATCTGGTGACAGAGACTATGCCCTTGTGCTGCAACGTTATTTTATTATTTGTATGGGTGGGTGAGTGTGAGTGTGTGTTGCCTTCTTCACATTGTCCTGTACTGGTTGCTGCCTCCCGAGCCCAAGGCAGGAGTGCCTGGAATGGGGCATGGCTTGTGGGGCTGCACGATGCCTGTGGTGGGGCAAGGAGGCTTGTCCCTGGTGCTGCTGCACCTTTGGACTCTGGAGCTTCTCCCAGAGTGAGGGAAAAATAAACAAACAAACAGGCCCCCTGGGCATTCTGGTAGCCATGCAGAACATTTCTTCCTTGTGTCGTAGCTGCATAACAATTTGTCCAACTGAAGTAAGTCTTGACAAGAGAGGAGAACAAGGTGGATGGAACTGTTTGAAAGCATGACAGTGAGAGCACAGTGCTGGCAGCGTGTGTATGTGTGTGCAGTGTGTGTATGGTATGTATACGTGTATGTATATGCACACACATTGGTGGAGTTTTTTTAATTTCGGGGGGGAGGGAACTGCATATAAAATTTGTCAGAAGTCCTGGTTACCTTCATAAATAAACAGCATATATTCTACCATAACCATCCGCCTCTCTGCTTGTTTCCAGTCCTCTTCCTGTAGCGGGAGTGCCAAAGCTCTCCTCTTCTCCAGACCAGCATCCAGCTCTCCACCGACTTCTGCATCCCCTGCCAGGGCTGGTGACTGAAACGCGTTAATGGAGTGCAACTCCTCGGTTTTCACCCCAGAGAAATAAATACACGGTTGTCTTTAAGAGAACGGCAATTTCCTAAACGCTTGCGGTGGCAGATGTGAGCCCGTGAGTCACGCCTCGCTTCACCCTTCACCCCGCCGCGGCCGGGCCGGGGGCCTGCGGCCGGGCTGCGGGGACGGGCGGCCCCAGGGACGGGGGAGGCGCCGGGTGCCGAGGACACGCAGCCCGCCCGCTGTCCCGGGCCCGGCCGGCAGGGCAGCCCGGGTCTCCGCGGGGCGCGGGGGGCAGAGCCGGGGCGCGGCGGGGCCCAGCGGAGCGAGGGGCGGGCAGGGCCGGGCCCCGCTCGCCCGGCAGCGCTGCCGCTGCCCGTCCCTTCCCGGCCAAGCACAGCCCTGCCGTCCCCGGGCGCTCTTCGCTCCCGCGGGGTCGGGCCCGGAGGCGCCGCCCCGGCCCCTCGGAGCCGGCGGGAAGCGGGGCAGGGCAGGGGGGAAGGCGGGTCCGGCCGCGGGCCACGGCGGGGAGGTGGTGCGAGACCGGGCGGCGACGGGGGCGGGAAGGGGCAGCCGTGAGGGGGGCGGTGGCTCCGCCTCGGCCGTCCCGTCCCGACCCGGAGCTCCGCCGTGGGGGCGGCCGGCCCTGAGGTGTAAGAGCCCCCGGCGTGTGGCTCAGTGCCCGGGTGCCCTGTGAGGGGACAGCGGGGTCTCTCTCGGGGCGCCGCCCGCTCTTTTCTCCGGCGGCACTTGGTGCCCGGGCGGGCGGCCCGCGGCCGGGCTGGGACTGCGCCCCAAGCGTGTGAGGGAAGCGGCCGAACACCCCGGCCCTTCGGCAGCGCCTGTGTGGAGCTTTCCCGGAGAGGGGAACCCACCCGGGGAGCTGCGCTTTCCACCGCTCGCTGCTCCCCACAGCTCGCTCCTCCTCACAGCCAGTTCGCTGCTCTCCACAGCTCACTGCTCCCCACAACCAGCTCCCTGCTCTCCATAGCTCACTGCTCCCCACAGCACACTGCTCCCCACAGCACACTGCACCCCACAGCCGCTGCTCCCCACAGCACACTGCTGCCCACAGCACACTGCTGCCCACAGCACACTGCTCCCCACAGCCGCTGCTGCCCACAGCACACTGCTCCATGGTGTGCCCGTTGCCCTCATGCTGTGTGTGTCCAGCACGGCACATCACAGCAGAAGTTAAATACCCCAGAGGGAGAGAATTGGATGCACAAGTTGTGTGACCCGGGATGCTCGAGCTGTGGGGGGAGCATTGGCTCCCGAAGCGCCTCAGCCGGGGCAGGTGCAGCCCCCAAGCCCTGCTGGGCCCTGGGCTGGATGGGGCAGTTCCGAGGGGCTTTGCCTCCTCCGGAGGGGTTCATGCTGGGCCATCAGGGAAGGCAAGGCTGCTCTTCCGACTTCCAGAGTGATCGCGATTCTGCAAGCACTCGCTTCTTGGGGTGGTGAAAGATGAGTACAAATCGGGAACAAGAATTTCACTTTTCAGTTAAATATAAGTTGTGGGGTCCAGAGCTAGTAATTTTCCAAGGAGAGAGTTAAGCTCTAGTGGTGTTGGGCAGAAATAATGACTTTTACTTGTGCTTCCTTCCTTCCCCAGCCCTGCAGAGCTGTACACCCGTGGAGTAGGATGTGCCTAACTGAGTAATGCTGTCCAACGTGTAAAGTGGGGAAATGCTGTTATCATTTGAGCAAAGATTATTGCAGGGTATATGTGGGAGGGACTCTAATCTAGTGGTTAGAGCATGGGAATACAGTCCTGGTTGTTTGAGTTATGTTCTGAACTGTGACTCACCGTGTGTGTGTGTGTGGTTTCAGCAAATCATTTATGGCCTCACAAAGCAGATTTTTCCATTAATTTAAATGAACTGTAGATTAAACTACTCTTCAGTGGCACAAGAATCAGACATTCTGTGATTCAAAAGTAAGATCACCTGTCTACCACATAGGTGTTTCAATAGTTATATAAACACAAAATGCCCTGGAATAGTACGAAGGGTAAATTATTGATAGCATAAAAGTGTTTAGAGACACTTGCCTTAAACACAGTGCCAAAGTGAGCAGCGTTCTCTAATCCTAACCCTAACTGTAGGCTGAGCCCTCGACAAGGCCCTCACTCGTGGCTTAGACAAAACAGTTCTCACAGCACAGAGCTTTTTGCAGTCTTTATGTGCTCTTTGCCGACTGCCTTTTGCTTTGGCAGCCCCCTCCCAGCCCTTCCCAGCTGCAGAATCTGCATTTTCTCTTCCTTTCAAACCAAACCCTTACTCTGGCACACAGCTGAGCCTTCAAAAAGTCCCTAAGTCATTGCCCAGGTGACAAAAAGTTCTGAGAGCAGCATGTCCAGGAACAAGTGCCTTAGCACCAGGGTCAAAGCCTGCAGTCCTGCAGTGCTCCAGTCTCACACATGACCCTGTGCACTGTCTGTTTTAGCAATATTTAGGCATGTACTACACAAGCTGGACATGATTCTATGCACTGTCCACTCCAAATATCACAGGTCATGGAAATGGAAGGAACCTGTGGGGATTGTCTGGAGCAGCACACTGCTGTGAGCACAGCTGCAGAGGATGGCAGGCACAGCTGTGCTGCTCTGTGCTGTGACACACATGTAAGTGTGACAGGACTGTGGGCAGGGACTGTTCTCACATGTGGCACTTCTCCCATGTTCTCACAGTGGCATTTCCAGTCATGCCCTGCACACAGGCACCCTGCACTGAGGCTAGCCTGGCATGGGCAAAGGCTTGATCAGCTCCAGCTCTGGGAGGGTGCTGTGGGTGTATGCACTCAGCAACATTTGTCTTCATGACTGCTGGGTGGTTTTTTGGTTTTCCCACTGAGCTTGTTCCTTTTATACACAGTGCTGCTGCAATGCTGCCAAGCCTCTGCCCGTCCTGCCGTGCTCCTGGGGCTGGGCAGTCCTTCCTTCTCCACCCCTGCCCCTCGCCAGTCCCAGACACGGGGTTGGGGACATGGAGGGGGTGAGGTGGAGGTTGGGCACTGACTGGGAGGCTGAGCAAGTAATCACAT